>NW_028126445.1:1200000-1586270 GCF_965194825.1 Balaenoptera physalus | reverse complement strand
CAATGCTCCAGAACTCTTGTCATCATAATGATGTATGCCCATTTCATCACAAAGGTCCATGATACTTGTCATCACAATGCTCCTTGGCCTTTGTCATCACCATGTTCCATGGCCCCTGTCATCACAGTGCTCCATGATACCTTTCATCACAATTCTATTTGACCACTGTCATCACAATGCCCCAAGACACATGTCATGACAATTCGCCATGGCCCTTGTCATCACAATGCTCCATGACCCGTGTCATCACAATGGTCCAGGACACTTGTCATCACAATGATCCATGACCACTTACATCACAATGCTCCTCGACTCCTGTCATCACAATGCTCCATAGGCTACGCATTCGCAATGCTACACGGTCCCTGTAATCACATTGCTCCATGATTCATTTCATCACAATGCTCTATGGCCACTGTCATCACAATGCCACATTATACCTGTCATCACAATGCTCCATGGCCCCTGTCAGCACAATGTTCCATGACAGATGTCATCACTATCCTCCATGGACCCTGTAATCACAATGCTCCATTCCCTTGTCAACGCAATGCTCCAGAACCCTTGTCATCATAATGCTCCATGACCGTCTCATCACAATTCTCCATGACACTTTTCATCAAAATGCTCCATGGCCTTTGTCATCACAATGCTCCATGGCCCCTGTTATCACAGTGATCCATGGTACCATTCATCACAATGCTTGATAACCTCTGTCATCACAATGCCCGATGACACCTGTCATCACAATTCGCCATGGCCCTTGTCATCACAATGCTCCATGATCCATGTCATTGCACTGTTCCTGGACACTAATCATCACAATGAACTATGACCACATTCATCAGAATGCTCCATGACCCCTGTCATCACAGTGCTCCGTGATATCTTTCATCATAATGATAGATGACCACTGTCATCACAGTGCTCCATGACACCTGTCATCAGAATTGGCCATGGCCCTTGTCATAACAATGCTCCAGGACACTTGTCTTCACAATGTTCCATGGCGCATTTCATCACAATGCTCCATGACCACTTTCATCAAATTGCTCCATGATGCCTGTCATCACAGTGCTCCAATGCCTTTGTCATCAAAATTCTACATGGCCCCTGTAATAACAGTGCTTCATGACAACTTTTATCACAATGCTCCATGACCACTCTCATCACAATGCCAGATAAGACCTTTCATGACAATGCCCCATGGCCCTTGTCATCACAATATTCTATGACTTCTGTCATCACAATGCTCCATGCCCCTGTCATCACAATGCTCCAAAACCCTTGTCATCACAATATTCCATGATCCGTGTAATCATGATGATCCATGAACCATTTCTGTACAATGCTCCAGTACCCCTTTCATTAAAATGCTCCATGGCACTTGTCATCACAATGCTCCAGGAATCCTTCCAGCCCAATAATCCATGACCGGTTTCCTCACAATTCTCCAGGACCGCTTTCATCACAATGCTCCATTCCCTTGTCATCTCATTGTTTCATGGCCCCTGTAATCACAATGATCCATGCCCTTGTCATCAAAATGCTCCAGAACTTTTGTCATCACTATGCTCCATGCCCATGTCATCACAATGCTGCATGACCCCTGTCTTCACAATGCTGCATGACCCCTGTCATCACAATGCTCCATGTCCGTATCATCACAATGCTCCACTACTCATGTCATCGTAGTGATCCATGACCCATTTCATCACAATGCTCCATGACACCTGTCATCACAATGCTCCGTGGTCTTCGTCATCACAATGCTCCATGACCACTGACATCACCATGCCCCATGACCCCAGTCATCACAATGCTCCATAGCCCTTGTCATCACAATGCTCCATGATCCCTGTCATCACAATGTGCCATGACTCTTGTCATCAAAATGCCTCATGATCCATTTAATCACAATGCTCCATGACTCCTTTCATCACATGCTCCATGATACTTGTCATTACACTGCCCCATGACCTTTTTCATAACAATGCTCCATGATACCAGTCATCACAATGCTCCATGACCATTGTCGTCACAATGCTCCATGCCCCTTTCAACACAATGCTCCATGACAACTGTCATCACAATGCTCCATGGCCTTTGTCATCACAATTATAGATGGCACCTGTAATCACAGTGCTCCATGACCCCTTTCATCACAATGCTCCATGACCACTGTCATCACAATCCCCCATGACCCCTGTCATCACAATGCTTCATGGCCCCTGTCATTACAATGCTCCATGACCACTGTCATCACAATGTTCCATGATCACTGTAATCACAATGACCCATGAGATCTTTCCTCAGAAGGCTCCAGTACGCCTGTCATCACAAGGCTGCAATGCCCGTCTCATCACAATGCTCCATGATCCCTGTCAGCACAACTTTAAATGACAATTGTCATCACAATGCTCCATGACACCTGTCATCACAATGTTGCCTGCCCATGTCATCAAAATGCTCCATGTCCCCTGTAATCACAATGTTCTATTACACCTGTCATCACAAAGTTCCCTGCCCATGTCATCACAATGCTCCATTACTAATGTAATCAAAATGTTCGCCTGCCCTTGTCATCAAAATGCTCCATGACCCCTTTAATCACAATGCTCCATGAACCCTGTCATCACAATGTTCCATGACAGTTGTCATCACAATGCTCCATGACCCCTGTAATCACAATGCTCCATGCCCTTGTCATCACAATGCTCCAGAACTCTTGTCATCATAATGATGTATGCCCATTTCATCACAAAGGTCCATGATACTTGTCATCACAATGCTCCTTGGCCTTTGTCATCACCATGTTCCATGGCCCCTGTCATCACAGTGCTCCATGATACCTTTCATCACAATTCTATTTGACCACTGTCATCACAATGCCCCAAGACACATGTCATGACAATTCGCCATGGCCCTTGTCATCACAATGCTCCATGACCCGTGTCATCACAATGGTCCAGGACACTTGTCATCACAATGATCCATGACCACTTACATCACAATGCTCCTCGACTCCTGTCATCACAATGCTCCATAGGCTACGCATTCGCAATGCTACACGGTCCCTGTAATCACATTGCTCCATGATTCATTTCATCACAATGCTCTATGGCCACTGTCATCACAATGCCACATTATACCTGTCATCACAATGCTCCATGGCCCCTGTCAGCACAATGTTCCATGACAGATGTCATCACTATCCTCCATGGACCCTGTAATCACAATGCTCCATTCCCTTGTCAACGCAATGCTCCAGAACCCTTGTCATCATAATGCTCCATGACCGTCTCATCACAATTCTCCATGACACTTTTCATCAAAATGCTCCATGGCCTTTGTCATCACAATGCTCCATGGCCCCTGTTATCACAGTGATCCATGGTACCATTCATCACAATGCTTGATAACCTCTGTCATCACAATGCCCGATGACACCTGTCATCACAATTCGCCATGGCCCTTGTCATCACAATGCTCCATGATCCATGTCATTGCACTGTTCCTGGACACTAATCATCACAATGAACTATGACCACATTCATCAGAATGCTCCATGACCCCTGTCATCACAGTGCTCCGTGATATCTTTCATCATAATGATAGATGACCACTGTCATCACAGTGCTCCATGACACCTGTCATCAGAATTGGCCATGGCCCTTGTCATAACAATGCTCCAGGACACTTGTCTTCACAATGTTCCATGGCGCATTTCATCACAATGCTCCATGACCACTTTCATCAAATTGCTCCATGATGCCTGTCATCACAGTGCTCCAATGCCTTTGTCATCAAAATTCTACATGGCCCCTGTAATAACAGTGCTTCATGACAACTTTTATCACAATGCTCCATGACCACTCTCATCACAATGCCAGATAAGACCTTTCATGACAATGCCCCATGGCCCTTGTCATCACAATATTCTATGACTTCTGTCATCACAATGCTCCATGCCCCTGTCATCACAATGCTCCAAAACCCTTGTCATCACAATATTCCATGATCCGTGTAATCATGATGATCCATGAACCATTTCCGTACAATGCTCCAGTACCCCTTTCATTAAAATGCTCCATGGCACTTGTCATCACAATGCTCCAGGAATCCTTCCAGCCCAATAATCCATGACCTGTTTCCTCACAATTCTCCAGGACCGCTTTCATCACAATGCTCCATTCCCTTGTCATCTCATTGTTTCATGGCCCCTGTAATCACAATGATCCATGCCCTTGTCATCAAAATGCTCCAGAACTTTTGTCATCACTATGCTCCATGCCCATGTCATCACAATGCTGCATGACCCCTGTCTTCACAATGCTGCATGACCCCTGTCATCACAATGCTCCATGTCCGTATCATCACAATGCTCCATTACTCATGTCATCGTAGTGATCCATGACCCATTTCATCACAATGCTCCATGACACCTGTCATCACAATGCTCCGTGGTCTTCGTCATCACAATGCTCCATGACCACTGACATCACCATGCCCCATGACCCCAGTCATCACAATGCTCCATAGCCCTTGTCATCACAATGCTCCATGATCCCTGTCATCACAATGTGCCATGACTCTTGTCATCAAAATGCCTCATGATCCATTTAATCACAATGCTCCATGACTCCTTTCATCACATGCTCCATGATACTTGTCATTACACTGCCCCATGACCTTTTTCATAACAATGCTCCATGATACCAGTCATCACAATGCTCCATGACCATTGTCGTCACAATGCTCCATGCCCCTTTCAACACAATGCTCCATGACAACTGTCATCACAATGCTCCATGGCCTTTGTCATCACAATTATAGATGGCACCTGTAATCACAGTGCTCCATGACCCCTTTCATCACAATGCTCCATGACCACTGTCATCACAATCCCCCATGACCCCTGTCATCACAATGCTTCATGGCCCCTGTCATTACAATGCTCCATGACCACTGTCATCACAATGTTCCATGATCACTGTAATCACAATGACCCATGAGATCTTTCCTCAGAAGGCTCCAGTACGCCTGTCATCACAAGGCTGCAATGCCCGTCTCATCACAATGCTCCATGATCCCTGTCAGCACAACTTTAAATGACAATTGTCATCACAATGCTCCATGACACCTGTCATCACAATGTTGCCTGCCCATGTCATCAAAATGCTCCATGTCCCCTGTAATCACAATGTTCTATTACACCTGTCATCACAAAGTTCCCTGCACATGTCATCACAATGCTCCATTACTAATGTAATCAAAATGTTCGCCTGCCCTTGTCATCAAAATGCTCCATGACCCCTTTAATCACAATGTTCCATGAACCCTGTCATCACAATGTTCCATGACAGTTGTCATCACAATGCTCCATGACCCCTGTAATCACAATGCTCCATGCCCTTGTCATCACAATGCTCCAGAACTCTTGTCATCATAATGATGTATGCCCATTTCATCACAAAAGTCCATGATACTTGTCATCACAATGCTCCTTGGCCTTTGTCATCACCATGTTCCATGGCCCCTGTCATCACAGTGCTCCATGATACCTTTCATCACAATTCTATTTGACCACTGTCATCACAATGCCCCAAGACACATGTCATGACAATTCGCCATGGCCCTTGTCATCACAATGCTCCATGACCCGTGTCATCACAATGGTCCAGGACACTTGTCATCACAATGATCCATGACCACTTACATCACAATGCTCCTCGACTCCTGTCATCACAATGCTCCATAGGCTACGCATTCGCAATGCTACACGGTCCCTGTAATCACATTGCTCCATGATTCATTTCATCACAATGCTCTATGGCCACTGTCATCACAATGCCACATTATACCTGTCATCACAATGCTCCATGGCCCCTGTCAGCACAATGTTCCATGACAGATGTCATCACTATCCTCCATGGACCCTGTAATCACAATGCTCCATTCCCTTGTCAACGCAATGCTCCAGAACCCTTGTCATCATAATGCTCCATGACCGTCTCATCACAATTCTCCATGACACTTTTCATCAAAATGCTCCATGGCCTTTGTCATCACAATGCTCCATGGCCCCTGTTATCACAGTGATCCATGGTACCATTCATCACAATGCTTGATAACCTCTGTCATCACAATGCCCGATGACACCTGTCATCACAATGCTCCATGATCCATGTCATTGCACTGTTCCTGGACACTAATCATCACAATGAACTATGACCACATTCATCAGAATGCTCCATGACCCCTGTCATCACAGTGCTCCGTGATATCTTTCATCATAATGATAGATGACCACTGTCATCACAGTGCTCCATGACACCTGTCATCAGAATTGGCCATGGCCCTTGTCATAACAATGCTCCAGGACACTTGTCTTCACAATGTTCCATGGCGCATTTCATCACAATGCTCCATGACCACTTTCATCAAATTGCTCCATGATGCCTGTCATCACAGTGCTCCAATGCCTTTGTCATCAAAATTCTACATGGCCCCTGTAATAACAGTGCTTCATGACAACTTTTATCACAATGCTCCATGACCACTCTCATCACAATGCCAGATAAGACCTTTCATGACAATGCCCCATGGCCCTTGTCATCACAATATTCTATGACTTCTGTCATCACAATGCTCCATGCCCCTGTCATCACAATGCTCCAAAACCCTTGTCATCACAATATTCCATGATCCGTGTAATCATGATGATCCATGAACCATTTCCGTACAATGCTCCAGTACCCCTTTCATTAAAATGCTCCATGGCACTTGTCATCACAATGCTCCAGGAATCCTTCCAGCCCAATAATCCATGACCTGTTTCCTCACAATTCTCCAGGACCGCTTTCATCACAATGCTCCATTCCCTTGTCATCTCATTGTTTCATGGCCCCTGTAATCACAATGATCCATGCCCTTGTCATCAAAATGCTCCAGAACTTTTGTCATCACTATGCTCCATGCCCATGTCATCACAATGCTGCATGACCCCTGTCTTCACAATGCTGCATGACCCCTGTCATCACAATGCTCCATGTCCGTATCATCACAATGCTCCATTACTCATGTCATCGTAGTGATCCATGACCCATTTCATCACAATGCTCCATGACACCTGTCATCAAAATGCTCCGTGGTCTTCGTCATCACAATGCTCCATGACCACTGACATCACCATGCCCCATGACCCCAGTCATCACAATGCTCCATAGCCCTTGTCATCACAATGCTCCATGATCCCTGTCATCACAATGTGCCATGACTCTTGTCATCAAAATGCCTCATGATCCATTTAATCACAATGCTCCATGACTCCTTTCATCACATGCTCCATGATACTTGTCATTACACTGCCCCATGACCTTTTTCATAACAATGCTCCATGATACCAGTCACCACAATGCTCCATGACCATTGTCGTCACAATGCTCCATGCCCCTTTCAACACAATGCTCCATGACAACTGTCATCACAATGCTCCATGGCCTTTGTCATCACAATTATAGATGGCACCTGTAATCACAGTGCTCCATGACCCCTTTCATCACAATGCTCCATGACCACTGTCATCACAATCCCCCATGACCCCTGTCATCACAATGCTTCATGGCCCCTGTCATTACAATGCTCCATGACCACTGTCATCACAATGTTCCATGATCACTGTAATCACAATGACCCATGAGATCTTTCCTCAGAAGGCTCCAGTACGCCTGTCATCACAAGGCTGCAATGCCCGTCTCATCACAATGCTCCATGATCCCTGTCAGCACAACTTTAAATGACAATTGTCATCACAATGCTCCATGACACCTGTCATCACAATGTTGCCTGCCCATGTCATCAAAATGCTCCATGTCCCCTGTAATCACAATGTTCTATTACACCTGTCATCACAAAGTTCCCTGCCCATGTCATCACAATGCTCCATTACTAATGTAATCAAAATGTTCGCCTGCCCTTGTCATCAAAATGCTCCATGACCCCTTTAATCACAATGCTCCATGAACCCTGTCATCACAATGTTCCATGACAGTTGTCATCACAATGCTCCATGACCCCTGTAATCACAATGCTCCATGCCCTTGTCATCACAATGCTCCAGAACTCTTGTCATCATAATGATGTATGCCCATTTCATCACAAAGGTCCATGATACTTGTCATCACAATGCTCCTTGGCCTTTGTCATCACCATGTTCCATGGCCCCTGTCATCACAGTGCTCCATGATACCTTTCATCACAATTCTATTTGACCACTGTCATCACAATGCCCCAAGACACATGTCATGACAATTCGCCATGGCCCTTGTCATCACAATGCTCCATGACCCGTGTCATCACAATGGTCCAGGACACTTGTCATCACAATGATCCATGACCACTTACATCACAATGCTCCTCGACTCCTGTCATCACAATGCTCCATAGGCTACGCATTCGCAATGCTACACGGTCCCTGTAATCACATTGCTCCATGATTCATTTCATCACAATGCTCTATGGCCACTGTCATCACAATGCCACATTATACCTGTCATCACAATGCTCCATGGCCCCTGTCAGCACAATGTTCCATGACAGATGTCATCACTATCCTCCATGGACCCTGTAATCACAATGCTCCATTCCCTTGTCAACGCAATGCTCCAGAACCCTTGTCATCATAATGCTCCATGACCGTCTCATCACAATTCTCCATGACACTTTTCATCAAAATGCTCCATGGCCTTTGTCATCACAATGCTCCATGGCCCCTGTTATCACAGTGATCCATGGTACCATTCATCACAATGCTTGATAACCTCTGTCATCACAATGCCCGATGACACCTGTCATCACAATTCGCCATGGCCCTTGTCATCACAATGCTCCATGATCCATGTCATTGCACTGTTCCTGGACACTAATCATCACAATGAACTATGACCACATTCATCAGAATGCTCCATGACCCCTGTCATCACAGTGCTCCGTGATATCTTTCATCATAATGATAGATGACCACTGTCATCACAGTGCTCCATGACACCTGTCATCAGAATTGGCCATGGCCCTTGTCATAACAATGCTCCAGGACACTTGTCTTCACAATGTTCCATGGCGCATTTCATCACAATGCTCCATGACCACTTTCATCAAATTGCTCCATGATGCCTGTCATCACAGTGCTCCAATGCCTTTGTCATCAAAATTCTACATGGCCCCTGTAATAACAGTGCTTCATGACAACTTTTATCACAATGCTCCATGACCACTCTCATCACAATGCCAGATAAGACCTTTCATGACAATGCCCCATGGCCCTTGTCATCACAATATTCTATGACTTCTGTCATCACAATGCTCCATGCCCCTGTCATCACAATGCTCCAAAACCCTTGTCATCACAATATTCCATGATCCGTGTAATCATGATGATCCATGAACCATTTCCGTACAATGCTCCAGTACCCCTTTCATTAAAATGCTCCATGGCACTTGTCATCACAATGCTCCAGGAATCCTTCCAGCCCAATAATCCATGACCTGTTTCCTCACAATTCTCCAGGACCGCTTTCATCACAATGCTCCATTCCCTTGTCATCTCATTGTTTCATGGCCCCTGTAATCACAATGATCCATGCCCTTGTCATCAAAATGCTCCAGAACTTTTGTCATCACTATGCTCCATGCCCATGTCATCACAATGCTGCATGACCCCTGTCTTCACAATGCTGCATGACCCCTGTCATCACAATGCTCCATGTCCGTATCATCACAATGCTCCATTACTCATGTCATCGTAGTGATCCATGACCCATTTCATCACAATGCTCCATGACACCTGTCATCACAATGCTCCGTGGTCTTCGTCATCACAATGCTCCATGACCACTGACATCACCATGCCCCATGACCCCAGTCATCACAATGCTCCATAGCCCTTGTCATCACAATGCTCCATGATCCCTGTCATCACAATGTGCCATGACTCTTGTCATCAAAATGCCTCATGATCCATTTAATCACAATGCTCCATGACTCCTTTCATCACATGCTCCATGATACTTGTCATTACACTGCCCCATGACCTTTTTCATAACAATGCTCCATGATACCAGTCATCACAATGCTCCATGACCATTGTCGTCACAATGCTCCATGCCCCTTTCAACACAATGCTCCATGACAACTGTCATCACAATGCTCCATGGCCTTTGTCATCACAATTATAGATGGCACCTGTAATCACAGTGCTCCATGACCCCTTTCATCACAATGCTCCATGACCACTGTCATCACAATCCCCCATGACCCCTGTCATCACAATGCTTCATGGCCCCTGTCATTACAATGCTCCATGACCACTGTCATCACAATGTTCCATGATCACTGTAATCACAATGACCCATGAGATCTTTCCTCAGAAGGCTCCAGTACGCCTGTCATCACAAGGCTGCAATGCCCGTCTCATCACAATGCTCCATGATCCCTGTCAGCACAACTTTAAATGACAATTGTCATCACAATGCTCCATGACACCTGTCATCACAATGTTGCCTGCCCATGTCATCAAAATGCTCCATGTCCCCTGTAATCACAATGTTCTATTACACCTGTCATCACAAAGTTCCCTGCACATGTCATCACAATGCTCCATTACTAATGTAATCAAAATGTTCGCCTGCCCTTGTCATCAAAATGCTCCATGACCCCTTTAATCACAATGCTCCATGAACCCTGTCATCACAATGTTCCATGACAGTTGTCATCACAATGCTCCATGACCCCTGTAATCACAATGCTCCATGCCCTTGTCATCACAATGCTCCAGAACTCTTGTCATCATAATGATGTATGCCCATTTCATCACAAAGGTCCATGATACTTGTCATCACAATGCTCCTTGGCCTTTGTCATCACCATGTTCCATGGCCCCTGTCATCACAGTGCTCCATGATACCTTTCATCACAATTCTATTTGACCACTGTCATCACAATGCCCCAAGACACATGTCATGACAATTCGCCATGGCCCTTGTCATCACAATGCTCCATGACCCGTGTCATCACAATGGTCCAGGACACTTGTCATCACAATGATCCATGACCACTTACATCACAATGCTCCTCGACTCCTGTCATCACAATGCTCCATAGGCTACGCATTCGCAATGCTACACGGTCCCTGTAATCACATTGCTCCATGATTCATTTCATCACAATGCTCTATGGCCACTGTCATCACAATGCCACATTATACCTGTCATCACAATGCTCCATGGCCCCTGTCAGCACAATGTTCCATGACAGATGTCATCACTATCCTCCATGGACCCTGTAATCACAATGCTCCATTCCCTTGTCAACGCAATGCTCCAGAACCCTTGTCATCATAATGCTCCATGACCGTCTCATCACAATTCTCCATGACACTTTTCATCAAAATGCTCCATGGCCTTTGTCATCACAATGCTCCATGGCCCCTGTTATCACAGTGATCCATGGTACCATTCATCACAATGCTTGATAACCTCTGTCATCACAATGCCCGATGACACCTGTCATCACAATTCGCCATGGCCCTTGTCATCACAATGCTCCATGATCCATGTCATTGCACTGTTCCTGGACACTAATCATCACAATGAACTATGACCACATTCATCAGAATGCTCCATGACCCCTGTCATCACAGTGCTCCGTGATATCTTTCATCATAATGATAGATGACCACTGTCATCACAGTGCTCCATGACACCTGTCATCAGAATTGGCCATGGCCCTTGTCATAACAATGCTCCAGGACACTTGTCTTCACAATGTTCCATGGCGCATTTCATCACAATGCTCCATGACCACTTTCATTAAATTGCTCCATGATGCCTGTCATCACAGTGCTCCAATGCCTTTGTCATCAAAATTCTACATGGCCCCTGTAATAACAGTGCTTCATGACAACTTTTATCACAATGCTCCATGACCACTCTCATCACAATGCCAGATAAGACCTTTCATGACAATGCCCCATGGCCCTTGTCATCACAATATTCTATGACTTCTGTCATCACAATGCTCCATGCCCCTGTCATCACAATGCTCCAAAACCCTTGTCATCACAATATTCCATGATCCGTGTAATCATGATGATCCATGAACCATTTCCGTACAATGCTCCAGTACCCCTTTCATTAAAATGCTCCATGGCACTTGTCATCACAATGCTCCAGGAATCCTTCCAGCCCAATAATCCATGACCTGTTTCCTCACAATTCTCCAGGACCGCTTTCATCACAATGCTCCATTCCCTTGTCATCTCATTGTTTCATGGCCCCTGTAATCACAATGATCCATGCCCTTGTCATCAAAATGCTCCAGAACTTTTGTCATCACTATGCTCCATGCCCATGTCATCACAATGCTGCATGACCCCTGTCTTCACAATGCTGCATGACCCCTGTCATCACAATGCTCCATGTCCGTATCATCACAATGCTCCATTACTCATGTCATCGTAGTGATCCATGACCCATTTCATCACAATGCTCCATGACACCTGTCATCAAAATGCTCCGTGGTCTTCGTCATCACAATGCTCCATGACCACTGACATCACCATGCCCCATGACCCCAGTCATCACAATGCTCCATAGCCCTTGTCATCACAATGCTCCATGATCCCTGTCATCACAATGTGCCATGACTCTTGTCATCAAAATGCCTCATGATCCATTTAATCACAATGCTCCATGACTCCTTTCATCACATGCTCCATGATACTTGTCATTACACTGCCCCATGACCTTTTTCATAACAATGCTCCATGATACCAGTCATCACAATGCTCCATGACCATTGTCGTCACAATGCTCCATGCCCCTTTCAACACAATGCTCCATGACAACTGTCATCACAATGCTCCATGGCCTTTGTCATCACAATTATAGATGGCACCTGTAATCACAGTGCTCCATGACCCCTTTCATCACAATGCTCCATGACCACTGTCATCACAATCCCCCATGACCCCTGTCATCACAATGCTTCATGGCCCCTGTCATTACAATGCTCCATGACCACTGTCATCACAATGTTCCATGATCACTGTAATCACAATGACCCATGAGATCTTTCCTCAGAAGGCTCCAGTACGCCTGTCATCACAAGGCTGCAATGCCCGTCTCATCACAATGCTCCATGATCCCTGTCAGCACAACTTTAAATGACAATTGTCATCACAATGCTCCATGACACCTGTCATCACAATGTTGCCTGCCCATGTCATCAAAATGCTCCATGTCCCCTGTAATCACAATGTTCTATTACACCTGTCATCACAAAGTTCCCTGCACATGTCATCACAATGCTCCATTACTAATGTAATCAAAATGTTCGCCTGCCCTTGTCATCAAAATGCTCCATGACCCCTTTAATCACAATGCTCCATGAACCCTGTCATCACAATGTTCCATGACAGTTGTCATCACAATGCTCCATGACCCCTGTAATCACAATGCTCCATGCCCTTGTCATCACAATGCTCCAGAACTCTTGTCATCATAATGATGTATGCCCATTTCATCACAAAGGTCCATGATACTTGTCATCACAATGCTCCTTGGCCTTTGTCATCACCATGTTCCATGGCCCCTGTCATCACAGTGCTCCATGACACCTTTCATCACAATTCTATTTGACCACTGTCATCACAATGCCCCAAGACACATGTCATGACAATTCGCCATGGCCCTTGTCATCACAATGCTCCATGACCCGTGTCATCACAATGGTCCAGGACACTTGTCATCACAATGATCCATGACCACTTACATCACAATGCTCCTCGACTCCTGTCATCACAATGCTCCATAGGCTACGCATTCGCAATGCTACACGGTCCCTGTAATCACATTGCTCCATGATTCATTTCATCACAATGCTCTATGGCCACTGTCATCACAATGCCACATTATACCTGTCATCACAATGCTCCATGGCCCCTGTCAGCACAATGTTCCATGACAGATGTCATCACTATCCTCCATGGACCCTGTAATCACAATGCTCCATTCCCTTGTCAACGCAATGCTCCAGAACCCTTGTCATCATAATGCTCCATGACCGTCTCATCACAATTCTCCATGACACTTTTCATCAAAATGCTCCATGGCCTTTGTCATCACAATGCTCCATGGCCCCTGTTATCACAGTGATCCATGGTACCATTCATCACAATGCTTGATAACCTCTGTCATCACAATGCCCGATGACACCTGTCATCACAATTCGCCATGGCCCTTGTCATCACAATGCTCCATGATCCATGTCATTGCACTGTTCCTGGACACTAATCATCACAATGAACTATGACCACATTCATCAGAATGCTCCATGACCCCTGTCATCACAGTGCTCCGTGATATCTTTCATCATAATGATAGATGACCACTGTCATCACAGTGCTCCATGACACCTGTCATCAGAATTGGCCATGGCCCTTGTCATAACAATGCTCCAGGACACTTGTCTTCACAATGTTCCATGGCGCATTTCATCACAATGCTCCATGACCACTTTCATCAAATTGCTCCATGATGCCTGTCATCACAGTGCTCCAATGCCTTTGTCATCAAAATTCTACATGGCCCCTGTAATAACAGTGCTTCATGACAACTTTTATCACAATGCTCCATGACCACTCTCATCACAATGCCAGATAAGACCTTTCATGACAATGCCCCATGGCCCTTGTCATCACAATATTCTATGACTTCTGTCATCACAATGCTCCATGCCCCTGTCATCACAATGCTCCAAAACCCTTGTCATCACAATATTCCATGATCCGTGTAATCATGATGATCCATGAACCATTTCCGTACAATGCTCCAGTACCCCTTTCATTAAAATGCTCCATGGCACTTGTCATCACAATGCTCCAGGAATCCTTCCAGCCCAATAATCCATGACCGGTTTCCTCACAATTCTCCAGGACCGCTTTCATCACAATGCTCCATTCCCTTGTCATCTCATTGTTTCATGGCCCCTGTAATCACAATGATCCATGCCCTTGTCATCAAAATGCTCCAGAACTTTTGTCATCACTATGCTCCATGCCCATGTCATCACAATGCTGCATGACCCCTGTCTTCACAATGCTGCATGACCCCTGTCATCACAATGCTCCATGTCCGTATCATCACAATGCTCCATTACTCATGTCATCGTAGTGATCCATGACCCATTTCATCACAATGCTCCATGACACCTGTCATCACAATGCTCCGTGGTCTTCGTCATCACAATGCTCCATGACCACTGACATCACCATGCCCCATGACCCCAGTCATCACAATGCTCCATAGCCCTTGTCATCACAATGCTCCATGATCCCTGTCATCACAATGTGCCATGACTCTTGTCATCAAAATGCCTCATGATCCATTTAATCACAATGCTCCATGACTCCTTTCATCACATGCTCCATGATACTTGTCATTACACTGCCCCATGACCTTTTTCATAACAATGCTCCATGATACCAGTCATCACAATGCTCCATGACCATTGTCGTCACAATGCTCCATGCCCCTTTCAACACAATGCTCCATGACAACTGTCATCACAATGCTCCATGGCCTTTGTCATCACAATTATAGATGGCACCTGTAATCACAGTGCTCCATGACCCCTTTCATCACAATGCTCCATGACCACTGTCATCACAATCCCCCATGACCCCTGTCATCACAATGCTTCATGGCCCCTGTCATTACAATGCTCCATGACCACTGTCATCACAATGTTCCATGATCACTGTAATCACAATGACCCATGAGATCTTTCCTCAGAAGGCTCCAGTACGCCTGTCATCACAAGGCTGCAATGCCCGTCTCATCACAATGCTCCATGATCCCTGTCAGCACAACTTTAAATGACAATTGTCATCACAATGCTCCATGACACCTGTCATCACAATGTTGCCTGCCCATGTCATCAAAATGCTCCATGTCCCCTGTAATCACAATGTTCTATTACACCTGTCATCACAAAGTTCCCTGCACATGTCATCACAATGCTCCATTACTAATGTAATCAAAATGTTCGCCTGCCCTTGTCATCAAAATGCTCCATGACCCCTTTAATCACAATGCTCCATGAACCCTGTCATCACAATGTTCCATGACAGTTGTCATCACAATGCTCCATGACCCCTGTAATCACAATGCTCCATGCCCTTGTCATCACAATGCTCCAGAACTCTTGTCATCATAATGATGTATGCCCATTTCATCACAAAGGTCCATGATACTTGTCATCACAATGCTCCTTGGCCTTTGTCATCACCATGTTCCATGGCCCCTGTCATCACAGTGCTCCATGATACCTTTCATCACAATTCTATTTGACCACTGTCATCACAATGCCCCAAGACACATGTCATGACAATTCGCCATGGCCCTTGTCATCACAATGCTCCATGACCCGTGTCATCACAATGGTCCAGGACACTTGTCATCACAATGATCCATGACCACTTACATCACAATGCTCCTCGACTCCTGTCATCACAATGCTCCATAGGCTACGCATTGGCAATGCTACACGGTCCCTGTAATCACATTGCTCCATGATTCATTTCATCACAATGCTCTATGGCCACTGTCATCACAATGCCACATTATACCTGTCATCACAATGCTCCATGGCCCCTGTCAGCACAATGTTCCATGACAGATGTCATCACTATCCTCCATGGACCCTGTAATCACAATGCTCCATTCCCTTGTCAACGCAATGCTCCAGAACCCTTGTCATCATAATGCTCCATGACCGTCTCATCACAATTCTCCATGACACTTTTCATCAAAATGCTCCATGGCCTTTGTCATCACAATGCTCCATGGCCCCTGTTATCACAGTGATCCATGGTACCATTCATCACAATGCTTGATAACCTCTGTCATCACAATGCCCGATGACACCTGTCATCACAATTCGCCATGGCCCTTGTCATCACAATGCTCCATGATCCATGTCATTGCACTGTTCCTGGACACTAATCATCACAATGAACTATGACCACATTCATCAGAATGCTCCATGACCCCTGTCATCACAGTGCTCCGTGATATCTTTCATCATAATGATAGATGACCACTGTCATCACAGTGCTCCATGACACCTGTCATCAGAATTGGCCATGGCCCTTGTCATAACAATGCTCCAGGACACTTGTCTTCACAATGTTCCATGGCGCATTTCATCACAATGCTCCATGACCACTTTCATCAAATTGCTCCATGATGCCTGTCATCACAGTGCTCCAATGCCTTTGTCCTCAAAATTCTACATGGCCCCTGTAATAACAGTGCTTCATGACAACTTTTATCACAATGCTCCATGACCACTCTCATCACAATGCCAGATAAGACCTTTCATGACAATGCCCCATGGCCCTTGTCATCACAATATTCTATGACTTCTGTCATCACAATGCTCCATGCCCCTGTCATCACAATGCTCCAAAACCCTTGTCATCACAATATTCCATGATCCGTGTAATCATGATGATCCATGAACCATTTCCGTACAATGCTCCAGTACCCCTTTCATTAAAATGCTCCATGGCACTTGTCATCACAATGCTCCAGGAATCCTTCCAGCCCAATAATCCATGACCTGTTTCCTCACAATTCTCCAGGACCGCTTTCATCACAATGCTCCATTCCCTTGTCATCTCATTGTTTCATGGCCCCTGTAATCACAATGATCCATGCCCTTGTCATCAAAATGCTCCAGAACTTTTGTCATCACTATGCTCCATGCCCATGTCATCACAATGCTGCATGACCCCTGTCTTCACAATGCTGCATGACCCCTGTCATCACAATGCTCCATGTCCGTATCATCACAATGCTCCATTACTCATGTCATCGTAGTGATCCATGACCCATTTCATCACAATGCTCCATGACACCTGTCATCACAATGCTCCGTGGTCTTCGTCATCACAATGCTCCATGACCACTGACATCACCATGCCCCATGACCCCAGTCATCACAATGCTCCATAGCCCTTGTCATCACAATGCTCCATGATCCCTGTCATCACAATGTGCCATGACTCTTGTCATCAAAATGCCTCATGATCCATTTAATCACAATGCTCCATGACTCCTTTCATCACATGCTCCATGATACTTGTCATTACACTGCCCCATGACCTTTTTCATAACAATGCTCCATGATACCAGTCATCACAATGCTCCATGACCATTGTCGTCACAATGCTCCATGCCCCTTTCAACACAATGCTCCATGACAACTGTCATCACAATGCTCCATGGCCTTTGTCATCACAATTATAGATGGCACCTGTAATCACAGTGCTCCATGACCCCTTTCATCACAATGCTCCATGACCACTGTCATCACAATCCCCCATGACCCCTGTCATCACAATGCTTCATGGCCCCTGTCATTACAATGCTCCATGACCACTGTCATCACAATGTTCCATGATCACTGTAATCACAATGACCCATGAGATCTTTCCTCAGAAGGCTCCAGTACGCCTGTCATCACAAGGCTGCAATGCCCGTCTCATCACAATGCTCCATGATCCCTGTCAGCACAACTTTAAATGACAATTGTCATCACAATGCTCCATGACACCTGTCATCACAATGTTGCCTGCCCATGTCATCAAAATGCTCCATGTCCCCTGTAATCACAATGTTCTATTACACCTGTCATCACAAAGTTCCCTGCACATGTCATCACAATGCTCCATTACTAATGTAATCAAAATGTTCGCCTGCCCTTGTCATCAAAATGCTCCATGACCCCTTTAATCACAATGCTCCATGAACCCTGTCATCACAATGTTCCATGACAGTTGTCATCACAATGCTCCATGACCCCTGTAATCACAATGCTCCATGCCCTTGTCATCACAATGCTCCAGAACTCTTGTCATCATAATGATGTATGCCCATTTCATCACAAAGGTCCATGATACTTGTCATCACAATGCTCCTTGGCCTTTGTCATCACCATGTTCCATGGCCCCTGTCATCACAGTGCTCCATGATACCTTTCATCACAATTCTATTTGACCACTGTCATCACAATGCCCCAAGACACATGTCATGACAATTCGCCATGGCCCTTGTCATCACAATGCTCCATGACCCGTGTCATCACAATGGTCCAGGACACTTGTCATCACAATGATCCATGACCACTTACATCACAATGCTCCTCGACTCCTGTCATCACAATGCTCCATAGGCTACGCATTCGCAATGCTACACGGTCCCTGTAATCACATTGCTCCATGATTCATTTCATCACAATGCTCTATGGCCACTGTCATCACAATGCCACATTATACCTGTCATCACAATGCTCCATGGCCCCTGTCAGCACAATGTTCCATGACAGATGTCATCACTATCCTCCATGGACCCTGTAATCACAATGCTCCATTCCCTTGTCAACGCAATGCTCCAGAACCCTTGTCATCATAATGCTCCATGACCGTCTCATCACAATTCTCCATGACACTTTTCATCAAAATGCTCCATGGCCTTTGTCATCACAATGCTCCATGGCCCCTGTTATCACAGTGATCCATGGTACCATTCATCACAATGCTTGATAACCTCTGTCATCACAATGCCCGATGACACCTGTCATCACAATTCGCCATGGCCCTTGTCATCACAATGCTCCATGATCCATGTCATTGCACTGTTCCTGGACACTAATCATCACAATGAACTATGACCACATTCATCAGAATGCTCCATGACCCCTGTCATCACAGTGCTCCGTGATATCTTTCATCATAATGATAGATGACCACTGTCATCACAGTGCTCCATGACACCTGTCATCAGAATTGGCCATGGCCCTTGTCATAACAATGCTCCAGGACACTTGTCTTCACAATGTTCCATGGCGCATTTCATCACAATGCTCCATGACCACTTTCATCAAATTGCTCCATGATGCCTGTCATCACAGTGCTCCAATGCCTTTGTCATCAAAATTCTACATGGCCCCTGTAATAACAGTGCTTCATGACAACTTTTATCACAATGCTCCATGACCACTCTCATCACAATGCCAGATAAGACCTTTCATGACAATGCCCCATGGCCCTTGTCATCACAATATTCTATGACTTCTGTCATCACAATGCTCCATGCCCCTGTCATCACAATGCTCCAAAACCCTTGTCATCACAATATTCCATGATCCGTGTAATCATGATGAGCCATGAACCATTTCCGTACAATGCTCCAGTACCCCTTTCATTAAAATGCTCCATGGCACTTGTCATCACAATGCTCCAGGAATCCTTCCAGCCCAATAATCCATGACCTGTTTCCTCACAATTCTCCAGGACCGCTTTCATCACAATGCTCCATTCCCTTGTCATCTCATTGTTTCATGGCCCCTGTAATCACAATGATCCATGCCCTTGTCATCAAAATGCTCCAGAACTTTTGTCATCACTATGCTCCATGCCCATGTCATCACAATGCTGCATGACCCCTGTCTTCACAATGCTGCATGACCCCTGTCATCACAATGCTCCATTACTCATGTCATCGTAGTGATCCATGACCCATTTCATCACAATGCTCCATGACACCTGTCATCACAATGCTCCGTGGTCTTCGTCATCACAATGCTCCATGACCACTGACATCACCATGCCCCATGACCCCAGTCATCACAATGCTCCATAGCCCTTGTCATCACAATGCTCCATGATCCCTGTCATCACAATGTGCCATGACTCTTGTCATCAAAATGCCTCATGATCCATTTAATCACAATGCTCCATGACTCCTTTCATCACATGCTCCATGATACTTGTCATTACACTGCCCCATGACCTTTTTCATAACAATGCTCCATGATACCAGTCATCACAATGCTCCATGACCATTGTCGTCACAATGCTCCATGCCCCTTTCAACACAATGCTCCATGACAACTGTCATCACAATGCTCCATGGCCTTTGTCATCACAATTATAGATGGCACCTGTAATCACAGTGCTCCATGACCCCTTTCATCACAATGCTCCATGACCACTGTCATCACAATCCCCCATGACCCCTGTCATCACAATGCTTCATGGCCCCTGTCATTACAATGCTCCATGACCACTGTCATCACAATGTTCCATGATCACTGTAATCACAATGACCCATGAGATCTTTCCTCAGAAGGCTCCAGTACGCCTGTCATCACAAGGCTGCAATGCCCGTCTCATCACAATGCTCCATGATCCCTGTCAGCACAACTTTAAATGACAATTGTCATCACAATGCTCCATGACACCTGTCATCACAATGTTGCCTGCCCATGTCATCAAAATGCTCCATGTCCCCTGTAATCACAATGTTCTATTACACCTGTCATCACAAAGTTCCCTGCACATGTCATCACAATGCTCCATTACTAATGTAATCAAAATGTTCGCCTGCCCTTGTCATCAAAATGCTCCATGACCCCTTTAATCACAATGCTCCATGAACCCTGTCATCACAATGTTCCATGACAGTTGTCATCACAATGCTCCATGACCCCTGTAATCACAATGCTCCATGCCCTTGTCATCACAATGCTCCAGAACTCTTGTCATCATAATGATGTATGCCCATTTCATCACAAAGGTCCATGATACTTGTCATCACAATGCTCCTTGGCCTTTGTCATCACCATGTTCCATGGCCCCTGTCATCACAGTGCTCCATGATACCTTTCATCACAATTCTATTTGACCACTGTCATCACAATGCCCCAAGACACATGTCATGACAATTCGCCATGGCCCTTGTCATCACAATGCTCCATGACCCGTGTCATCACAATGGTCCAGGACACTTGTCATCACAATGATCCATGACCACTTACATCACAATGCTCCTCGACTCCTGTCATCACAATGCTCCATAGGCTACGCATTCGCAATGCTACACGGTCCCTGTAATCACATTGCTCCATGATTCATTTCATCACAATGCTCTATGGCCACTGTCATCACAATGCCACATTATACCTGTCATCACAATGCTCCATGGCCCCTGTCAGCACAATGTTCCATGACAGATGTCATCACTATCCTCCATGGACCCTGTAATCACAATGCTCCATTCCCTTGTCAACGCAATGCTCCAGAACCCTTGTCATCATAATGCTCCATGACCGTCTCATCACAATTCTCCATGACACTTTTCATCAAAATGCTCCATGGCCTTTGTCATCACAATGCTCCATGGCCCCTGTTATCACAGTGATCCATGGTACCATTCATCACAATGCTTGATAACCTCTGTCATCACAATGCCCGATGACACCTGTCATCACAATTCGCCATGGCCCTTGTCATCACAATGCTCCATGATCCATGTCATTGCACTGTTCCTGGACACTAATCATCACAATGAACTATGACCACATTCATCAGAATGCTCCATGACCCCTGTCATCACAGTGCTCCGTGATATCTTTCATCATAATGATAGATGACCACTGTCATCACAGTGCTCCATGACACCTGTCATCAGAATTGGCCATGGCCCTTGTCATAACAATGCTCCAGGACACTTGTCTTCACAATGTTCCATGGCGCATTTCATCACAATGCTCCATGACCACTTTCATCAAATTGCTCCATGATGCCTGTCATCACAGTGCTCCAATGCCTTTGTCATCAAAATTCTACATGGCCCCTGTAATAACAGTGCTTCATGACAACTTTTATCACAATGCTCCATGACCACTCTCATCACAATGCCAGATAAGACCTTTCATGACAATGCCCCATGGCCCTTGTCATCACAATATTCTATGACTTCTGTCATCACAATGCTCCATGCCCCTGTCATCACAATGCTCCAAAACCCTTGTCATCACAATATTCCATGATCCGTGTAATCATGATGATCCATGAACCATTTCCGTACAATGCTCCAGTACCCCTTTCATTAAAATGCTCCATGGCACTTGTCATCACAATGCTCCAGGAATCCTTCCAGCCCAATAATCCATGACCTGTTTCCTCACAATTCTCCAGGACCGCTTTCATCACAATGCTCCATTCCCTTGTCATCTCATTGTTTCATGGCCCCTGTAATCACAATGATCCATGCCCTTGTCATCAAAATGCTCCAGAACTTTTGTCATCACTATGCTCCATGCCCATGTCATCACAATGCTGCATGACCCCTGTCTTCACAATGCTGCATGACCCCTGTCATCACAATGCTCCATTACTCATGTCATCGTAGTGATCCATGACCCATTTCATCACAATGCTCCATGACACCTGTCATCACAATGCTCCGTGGTCTTCGTCATCACAATGCTCCATGACCACTGACATCACCATGCCCCATGACCCCAGTCATCACAATGCTCCATAGCCCTTGTCATCACAATGCTCCATGATCCCTGTCATCACAATGTGCCATGACTCTTGTCATCAAAATGCCTCATGATCCATTTAATCACAATGCTCCATGACTCCTTTCATCACATGCTCCATGATACTTGTCATTACACTGCCCCATGACCTTTTTCATAACAATGCTCCATGATACCAGTCATCACAATGCTCCATGACCATTGTCGTCACAATGCTCCATGCCCCTTTCAACACAATGCTCCATGACAACTGTCATCACAATGCTCCATGGCCTTTGTCATCACAATTATAGATGGCACCTGTAATCACAGTGCTCCATGACCCCTTTCATCACAATGCTCCATGACCACTGTCATCACAATCCCCCATGACCCCTGTCATCACAATGCTTCATGGCCCCTGTCATTACAATGCTCCATGACCACTGTCATCACAATGTTCCATGATCACTGTAATCACAATGACCCATGAGATCTTTCCTCAGAAGGCTCCAGTACGCCTGTCATCACAAGGCTGCAATGCCCGTCTCATCACAATGCTCCATGATCCCTGTCAGCACAACTTTAAATGACAATTGTCATCACAATGCTCCATGACACCTGTCATCACAATGTTGCCTGCCCATGTCATCAAAATGCTCCATGTCCCCTGTAATCACAATGTTCTATTACACCTGTCATCACAAAGTTCCCTGCACATGTCATCACAATGCTCCATTACTAATGTAATCAAAATGTTCGCCTGCCCTTGTCATCAAAATGCTCCATGACCCCTTTAATCACAATGCTCCATGAACCCTGTCATCACAATGTTCCATGACAGTTGTCATCACAATGCTCCATGACCCCTGTAATCACAATGCTCCATGCCCTTGTCATCACAATGCTCCAGAACTCTTGTCATCATAATGATGTATGCCCATTTCATCACAAAGGTCCATGATACTTGTCATCACAATGCTCCTTGGCCTTTGTCATCACCATGTTCCATGGCCCCTGTCATCACAGTGCTCCATGATACCTTTCATCACAATTCTATTTGACCACTGTCATCACAATGCCCCAAGACACATGTCATGACAATTCGCCATGGCCCTTGTCATCACAATGCTCCATGACCCGTGTCATCACAATGGTCCAGGACACTTGTCATCACAATGATCCATGACCACTTACATCACAATGCTCCTCGACTCCTGTCATCACAATGCTCCATAGGCTACGCATTCGCAATGCTACACGGTCCCTGTAATCACATTGCTCCATGATTCATTTCATCACAATGCTCTATGGCCACTGTCATCACAATGCCACATTATACCTGTCATCACAATGCTCCATGGCCCCTGTCAGCACAATGTTCCATGACAGATGTCATCACTATCCTCCATGGACCCTGTAATCACAATGCTCCATTCCCTTGTCAACGCAATGCTCCAGAACCCTTGTCATCATAATGCTCCATGACCGTCTCATCACAATTCTCCATGACACTTTTCATCAAAATGCTCCATGGCCTTTGTCATCACAATGCTCCATGGCCCCTGTTATCACAGTGATCCATGGTACCATTCATCACAATGCTTGATAACCTCTGTCATCACAATGCCCGATGACACCTGTCATCACAATTCGCCATGGCCCTTGTCATCACAATGCTCCATGATCCATGTCATTGCACTGTTCCTGGACACTAATCATCACAATGAACTATGACCACATTCATCAGAATGCTCCATGACCCCTGTCATCACAGTGCTCCGTGATATCTTTCATCATAATGATAGATGACCACTGTCATCACAGTGCTCCATGACACCTGTCATCAGAATTGGCCATGGCCCTTGTCATAACAATGCTCCAGGACACTTGTCTTCACAATGTTCCATGGCGCATTTCATCACAATGCTCCATGACCACTTTCATCAAATTGCTCCATGATGCCTGTCATCACAGTGCTCCAATGCCTTTGTCATCAAAATTCTACATGGCCCCTGTAATAACAGTGCTTCATGACAACTTTTATCACAATGCTCCATGACCACTCTCATCACAATGCCAGATAAGACCTTTCATGACAATGCCCCATGGCCCTTGTCATCACAATATTCTATGACTTCTGTCATCACAATGCTCCATGCCCCTGTCATCACAATGCTCCAAAACCCTTGTCATCACAATATTCCATGATCCGTGTAATCATGATGATCCATGAACCATTTCCGTACAATGCTCCAGTACCCCTTTCATTAAAATGCTCCATGGCACTTGTCATCACAATGCTCCAGGAATCCTTCCAGCCCAATAATCCATGACCTGTTTCCTCACAATTCTCCAGGACCGCTTTCATCACAATGCTCCATTCCCTTGTCATCTCATTGTTTCATGGCCCCTGTAATCACAATGATCCATGCCCTTGTCATCAAAATGCTCCAGAACTTTTGTCATCACTATGCTCCATGCCCATGTCATCACAATGCTGCATGACCCCTGTCTTCACAATGCTGCATGACCCCTGTCATCACAATGCTCCATTACTCATGTCATCGTAGTGATCCATGACCCATTTCATCACAATGCTCCATGACACCTGTCATCACAATGCTCCGTGGTCTTCGTCATCACAATGCTCCATGACCACTGACATCACCATGCCCCATGACCCCAGTCATCACAATGCTCCATAGCCCTTGTCATCACAATGCTCCATGATCCCTGTCATCACAATGTGCCATGACTCTTGTCATCAAAATGCCTCATGATCCATTTAATCACAATGCTCCATGACTCCTTTCATCACATGCTCCATGATACTTGTCATTACACTGCCCCATGACCTTTTTCATAACAATGCTCCATGATACCAGTCATCACAATGCTCCATGACCATTGTCGTCACAATGCTCCATGCCCCTTTCAACACAATGCTCCATGACAACTGTCATCACAATGCTCCATGGCCTTTGTCATCACAATTATAGATGGCACCTGTAATCACAGTGCTCCATGACCCCTTTCATCACAATGCTCCATGACCACTGTCATCACAATCCCCCATGACCCCTGTCATCACAATGCTTCATGGCCCCTGTCATTACAATGCTCCATGACCACTGTCATCACAATGTTCCATGATCACTGTAATCACAATGACCCATGAGATCTTTCCTCAGAAGGCTCCAGTACGCCTGTCATCACAAGGCTGCAATGCCCGTCTCATCACAATGCTCCATGATCCCTGTCAGCACAACTTTAAATGACAATTGTCATCACAATGCTCCATGACACCTGTCATCACAATGTTGCCTGCCCATGTCATCAAAATGCTCCATGTCCCCTGTAATCACAATGTTCTATTACACCTGTCATCACAAAGTTCCCTGCACATGTCATCACAATGCTCCATTACTAATGTAATCAAAATGTTCGCCTGCCCTTGTCATCAAAATGCTCCATGACCCCTTTAATCACAATGCTCCATGAACCCTGTCATCACAATGTTCCATGACAGTTGTCATCACAATGCTCCATGACCCCTGTAATCACAATGCTCCATGCCCTTGTCATCACAATGCTCCAGAACTCTTGTCATCATAATGATGTATGCCCATTTCATCACAAAGGTCCATGATACTTGTCATCACAATGCTCCTTGGCCTTTGTCATCACCATGTTCCATGGCCCCTGTCATCACAGTGCTCCATGATACCTTTCATCACAATTCTATTTGACCACTGTCATCACAATGCCCCAAGACACATGTCATGACAATTCGCCATGGCCCTTGTCATCACAATGCTCCATGACCCGTGTCATCACAATGGTCCAGGACACTTGTCATCACAATGATCCATGACCACTTACATCACAATGCTCCTCGACTCCTGTCATCACAATGCTCCATAGGCTACGCATTCGCAATGCTACACGGTCCCTGTAATCACATTGCTCCATGATTCATTTCATCACAATGCTCTATGGCCACTGTCATCACAATGCCACATTATACCTGTCATCACAATGCTCCATGGCCCCTGTCAGCACAATGTTCCATGACAGATGTCATCACTATCCTCCATGGACCCTGTAATCACAATGCTCCATTCCCTTGTCAACGCAATGCTCCAGAACCCTTGTCATCATAATGCTCCATGACCGTCTCATCACAATTCTCCATGACACTTTTCATCAAAATGCTCCATGGCCTTTGTCATCACAATGCTCCATGGCCCCTGTTATCACAGTGATCCATGGTACCATTCATCACAATGCTTGATAACCTCTGTCATCACAATGCCCGATGACACCTGTCATCACAATTCGCCATGGCCCTTGTCATCACAATGCTCCATGATCCATGTCATTGCACTGTTCCTGGACACTAATCATCACAATGAACTATGACCACATTCATCAGAATGCTCCATGACCCCTGTCATCACAGTGCTCCGTGATATCTTTCATCATAATGATAGATGACCACTGTCATCACAGTGCTCCATGACACCTGTCATCAGAATTGGCCATGGCCCTTGTCATAACAATGCTCCAGGACACTTGTCTTCACAATGTTCCATGGCGCATTTCATCACAATGCTCCATGACCACTTTCATCAAATTGCTCCATGATGCCTGTCATCACAGTGCTCCAATGCCTTTGTCATCAAAATTCTACATGGCCCCTGTAATAACAGTGCTTCATGACAACTTTTATCACAATGCTCCATGACCACTCTCATCACAATGCCAGATAAGACCTTTCATGACAATGCCCCATGGCCCTTGTCATCACAATATTCTATGACTTCTGTCATCACAATGCTCCATGCCCCTGTCATCACAATGCTCCAAAACCCTTGTCATCACAATATTCCATGATCCGTGTAATCATGATGATCCATGAACCATTTCCGTACAATGCTCCAGTACCCCTTTCATTAAAATGCTCCATGGCACTTGTCATCACAATGCTCCAGGAATCCTTCCAGCCCAATAATCCATGACCTGTTTCCTCACAATTCTCCAGGACCGCTTTCATCACAATGCTCCATTCCCTTGTCATCTCATTGTTTCATGGCCCCTGTAATCACAATGATCCATGCCCTTGTCATCAAAATGCTCCAGAACTTTTGTCATCACTATGCTCCATGCCCATGTCATCACAATGCTGCATGACCCCTGTCTTCACAATGCTGCATGACCCCTGTCATCACAATGCTCCATTACTCATGTCATCGTAGTGATCCATGACCCATTTCATCACAATGCTCCATGACACCTGTCATCACAATGCTCCGTGGTCTTCGTCATCACAATGCTCCATGACCACTGACATCACCATGCCCCATGACCCCAGTCATCACAATGCTCCATAGCCCTTGTCATCACAATGCTCCATGATCCCTGTCATCACAATGTGCCATGACTCTTGTCATCAAAATGCCTCATGATCCATTTAATCACAATGCTCCATGACTCCTTTCATCACATGCTCCATGATACTTGTCATTACACTGCCCCATGACCTTTTTCATAACAATGCTCCATGATACCAGTCATCACAATGCTCCATGACCATTGTCGTCACAATGCTCCATGCCCCTTTCAACACAATGCTCCATGACAACTGTCATCACAATGCTCCATGGCCTTTGTCATCACAATTATAGATGGCACCTGTAATCACAGTGCTCCATGACCCCTTTCATCACAATGCTCCATGACCACTGTCATCACAATCCCCCATGACCCCTGTCATCACAATGCTTCATGGCCCCTGTCATTACAATGCTCCATGACCACTGTCATCACAATGTTCCATGATCACTGTAATCACAATGACCCATGAGATCTTTCCTCAGAAGGCTCCAGTACGCCTGTCATCACAAGGCTGCAATGCCCGTCTCATCACAATGCTCCATGATCCCTGTCAGCACAACTTTAAATGACAATTGTCATCACAATGCTCCATGACACCTGTCATCACAATGTTGCCTGCCCATGTCATCAAAATGCTCCATGTCCCCTGTAATCACAATGTTCTATTACACCTGTCATCACAAAGTTCCCTGCACATGTCATCACAATGCTCCATTACTAATGTAATCAAAATGTTCGCCTGCCCTTGTCATCAAAATGCTCCATGACCCCTTTAATCACAATGCTCCATGAACCCTGTCATCACAATGTTCCATGACAGTTGTCATCACAATGCTCCATGACCCCTGTAATCACAATGCTCCATGCCCTTGTCATCACAATGCTCCAGAACTCTTGTCATCATAATGATGTATGCCCATTTCATCACAAAGGTCCATGATACTTGTCATCACAATGCTCCTTGGCCTTTGTCATCACCATGTTCCATGGCCCCTGTCATCACAGTGCTCCATGATACCTTTCATCACAATTCTATTTGACCACTGTCATCACAATGCCCCAAGACACATGTCATGACAATTCGCCATGGCCCTTGTCATCACAATGCTCCATGACCCGTGTCATCACAATGGTCCAGGACACTTGTCATCACAATGATCCATGACCACTTACATCACAATGCTCCTCGACTCCTGTCATCACAATGCTCCATAGGCTACGCATTCGCAATGCTACACGGTCCCTGTAATCACATTGCTCCATGATTCATTTCATCACAATGCTCTATGGCCACTGTCATCACAATGCCACATTATACCTGTCATCACAATGCTCCATGGCCCCTGTCAGCACAATGTTCCATGACAGATGTCATCACTATCCTCCATGGACCCTGTAATCACAATGCTCCATTCCCTTGTCAACGCAATGCTCCAGAACCCTTGTCATCATAATGCTCCATGACCGTCTCATCACAATTCTCCATGACACTTTTCATCAAAATGCTCCATGGCCTTTGTCATCACAATGCTCCATGGCCCCTGTTATCACAGTGATCCATGGTACCATTCATCACAATGCTTGATAACCTCTGTCATCACAATGCCCGATGACACCTGTCATCACAATTCGCCATGGCCCTTGTCATCACAATGCTCCATGATCCATGTCATTGCACTGTTCCTGGACACTAATCATCACAATGAACTATGACCACATTCATCAGAATGCTCCATGACCCCTGTCATCACAGTGCTCCGTGATATCTTTCATCATAATGATAGATGACCACTGTCATCACAGTGCTCCATGACACCTGTCATCAGAATTGGCCATGGCCCTTGTCATAACAATGCTCCAGGACACTTGTCTTCACAATGTTCCATGGCGCATTTCATCACAATGCTCCATGACCACTTTCATCAAATTGCTCCATGATGCCTGTCATCACAGTGCTCCAATGCCTTTGTCATCAAAATTCTACATGGCCCCTGTAATAACAGTGCTTCATGACAACTTTTATCACAATGCTCCATGACCACTCTCATCACAATGCCAGATAAGACCTTTCATGACAATGCCCCATGGCCCTTGTCATCACAATATTCTATGACTTCTGTCATCACAATGCTCCATGCCCCTGTCATCACAATGCTCCAAAACCCTTGTCATCACAATATTCCATGATCCGTGTAATCATGATGATCCATGAACCATTTCCGTACAATGCTCCAGTACCCCTTTCATTAAAATGCTCCATGGCACTTGTCATCACAATGCTCCAGGAATCCTTCCAGCCCAATAATCCATGACCGGTTTCCTCACAATTCTCCAGGACCGCTTTCATCACAATGCTCCATTCCCTTGTCATCTCATTGTTTCATGGCCCCTGTAATCACAATGATCCATGCCCTTGTCATCAAAATGCTCCAGAACTTTTGTCATCACTATGCTCCATGCCCATGTCATCACAATGCTGCATGACCCCTGTCTTCACAATGCTGCATGACCCCTGTCATCACAATGCTCCATGTCCGTATCATCACAATGCTCCATTACTCATGTCATCGTAGTGATCCATGACCCATTTCATCACAATGCTCCATGACACCTGTCATCACAATGCTCCGTGGTCTTCGTCATCACAATGCTCCATGACCACTGACATCACCATGCCCCATGACCCCAGTCATCACAATGCTCCATAGCCCTTGTCATCACAATGCTCCATGATCCCTGTCATCACAATGTGCCATGACTCTTGTCATCAAAATGCCTCATGATCCATTTAATCACAATGCTCCATGACTCCTTTCATCACATGCTCCATGATACTTGTCATTACACTGCCCCATGACCTTTTTCATAACAATGCTCCATGATACCAGTCATCACAATGCTCCATGACCATTGTCGTCACAATGCTCCATGCCCCTTTCAACACAATGCTCCATGACAACTGTCATCACAATGCTCCATGGCCTTTGTCATCACAATTATAGATGGCACCTGTAATCACAGTGCTCCATGACCCCTTTCATCACAATGCTCCATGACCACTGTCATCACAATCCCCCATGACCCCTGTCATCACAATGCTTCATGGCCCCTGTCATTACAATGCTCCATGACCACTGTCATCACAATGTTCCATGATCACTGTAATCACAATGACCCATGAGATCTTTCCTCAGAAGGCTCCAGTACGCCTGTCATCACAAGGCTGCAATGCCCGTCTCATCACAATGCTCCATGATCCCTGTCAGCACAACTTTAAATGACAATTGTCATCACAATGCTCCATGACACCTGTCATCACAATGTTGCCTGCCCATGTCATCAAAATGCTCCATGTCCCCTGTAATCACAATGTTCTATTACACCTGTCATCACAAAGTTCCCTGCACATGTCATCACAATGCTCCATTACTAATGTAATCAAAATGTTCGCCTGCCCTTGTCATCAAAATGCTCCATGACCCCTTTAATCACAATGCTCCATGAACCCTGTCATCACAATGTTCCATGACAGTTGTCATCACAATGCTCCATGACCCCTGTAATCACAATGCTCCATGCCCTTGTCATCACAATGCTCCAGAACTCTTGTCATCATAATGATGTATGCCCATTTCATCACAAAGGTCCATGATACTTGTCATCACAATGCTCCTTGGCCTTTGTCATCACCATGTTCCATGGCCCCTGTCATCACAGTGCTCCATGATACCTTTCATCACAATTCTATTTGACCACTGTCATCACAATGCCCCAAGACACATGTCATGACAATTCGCCATGGCCCTTGTCATCACAATGCTCCATGACCCGTGTCATCACAATGGTCCAGGACACTTGTCATCACAATGATCCATGACCACTTACATCACAATGCTCCTCGACTCCTGTCATCACAATGCTCCATAGGCTACGCATTCGCAATGCTACACGGTCCCTGTAATCACATTGCTCCATGATTCATTTCATCACAATGCTCTATGGCCACTGTCATCACAATGCCACATTATACCTGTCATCACAATGCTCCATGGCCCCTGTCAGCACAATGTTCCATGACAGATGTCATCACTATCCTCCATGGACCCTGTAATCACAATGCTCCATTCCCTTGTCAACGCAATGCTCCAGAACCCTTGTCATCATAATGCTCCATGACCGTCTCATCACAATTCTCCATGACACTTTTCATCAAAATGCTCCATGGCCTTTGTCATCACAATGCTCCATGGCCCCTGTTATCACAGTGATCCATGGTACCATTCATCACAATGCTTGATAACCTCTGTCATCACAATGCCCGATGACACCTGTCATCACAATTCGCCATGGCCCTTGTCATCACAATGCTCCATGATCCATGTCATTGCACTGTTCCTGGACACTAATCATCACAATGAACTATGACCACATTCATCAGAATGCTCCATGACCCCTGTCATCACAGTGCTCCGTGATATCTTTCATCATAATGATAGATGACCACTGTCATCACAGTGCTCCATGACACCTGTCATCAGAATTGGCCATGGCCCTTGTCATAACAATGCTCCAGGACACTTGTCTTCACAATGTTCCATGGCGCATTTCATCACAATGCTCCATGACCACTTTCATCAAATTGCTCCATGATGCCTGTCATCACAGTGCTCCAATGCCTTTGTCATCAAAATTCTACATGGCCCCTGTAATAACAGTGCTTCATGACAACTTTTATCACAATGCTCCATGACCACTCTCATCACAATGCCAGATAAGACCTTTCATGACAATGCCCCATGGCCCTTGTCATCACAATATTCTATGACTTCTGTCATCACAATGCTCCATGCCCCTGTCATCACAATGCTCCAAAACCCTTGTCATCACAATATTCCATGATCCGTGTAATCATGATGATCCATGAACCATTTCTGTACAATGCTCCAGTACCCCTTTCATTAAAATGCTCCATGGCACTTGTCATCACAATGCTCCAGGAATCCTTCCAGCCCAATAATCCATGACCGGTTTCCTCACAATTCTCCAGGACCGCTTTCATCACAATGCTCCATTCCCTTGTCATCTCATTGTTTCATGGCCCCTGTAATCACAATGATCCATGCCCTTGTCATCAAAATGCTCCAGAACTTTTGTCATCACTATGCTCCATGCCCATGTCATCACAATGCTGCATGACCCCTGTCTTCACAATGCTGCATGACCCCTGTCATCACAATGCTCCATGTCCGTATCATCACAATGCTCCATTACTCATGTCATCGTAGTGATCCATGACCCATTTCATCACAATGCTCCATGACACCTGTCATCACAATGCTCCGTGGTCTTCGTCATCACAATGCTCCATGACCACTGACATCACCATGCCCCATGACCCCAGTCATCACAATGCTCCATAGCCCTTGTCATCACAATGCTCCATGATCCCTGTCATCACAATGTGCCATGACTCTTGTCATCAAAATGCCTCATGATCCATTTAATCACAATGCTCCATGACTCCTTTCATCACATGCTCCATGATACTTGTCATTACACTGCCCCATGACCTTTTTCATAACAATGCTCCATGATACCAGTCATCACAATGCTCCATGACCATTGTCGTCACAATGCTCCATGCCCCTTTCAACACAATGCTCCATGACAACTGTCATCACAATGCTCCATGGCCTTTGTCATCACAATTATAGATGGCACCTGTAATCACAGTGCTCCATGACCCCTTTCATCACAATGCTCCATGACCACTGTCATCACAATCCCCCATGACCCCTGTCATCACAATGCTTCATGGCCCCTGTCATTACAATGCTCCATGACCACTGTCATCACAATGTTCCATGATCACTGTAATCACAATGACCCATGAGATCTTTCCTCAGAAGGCTCCAGTACGCCTGTCATCACAAGGCTGCAATGCCCGTCTCATCACAATGCTCCATGATCCCTGTCAGCACAACTTTAAATGACAATTGTCATCACAATGCTCCATGACACCTGTCATCACAATGTTGCCTGCCCATGTCATCAAAATGCTCCATGTCCCCTGTAATCACAATGTTCTATTACACCTGTCATCACAAAGTTCCCTGCACATGTCATCACAATGCTCCATTACTAATGTAATCAAAATGTTCGCCTGCCCTTGTCATCAAAATGCTCCATGACCCCTTTAATCACAATGCTCCATGAACCCTGTCATCACAATGTTCCATGACAGTTGTCATCACAATGCTCCATGACCCCTGTAATCACAATGCTCCATGCCCTTGTCATCACAATGCTCCAGAACTCTTGTCATCATAATGATGTATGCCCATTTCATCACAAAGGTCCATGATACTTGTCATCACAATGCTCCTTGGCCTTTGTCATCACCATGTTCCATGGCCCCTGTCATCACAGTGCTCCATGATACCTTTCATCACAATTCTATTTGACCACTGTCATCACAATGCCCCAAGACACATGTCATGACAATTCGCCATGGCCCTTGTCATCACAATGCTCCATGACCCGTGTCATCACAATGGTCCAGGACACTTGTCATCACAATGATCCATGACCACTTACATCACAATGCTCCTCGACTCCTGTCATCACAATGCTCCATAGGCTACGCATTCGCAATGCTACACGGTCCCTGTAATCACATTGCTCCATGATTCATTTCATCACAATGCTCTATGGCCACTGTCATCACAATGCCACATTATACCTGTCATCACAATGCTCCATGGCCCCTGTCAGCACAATGTTCCATGACAGATGTCATCACTATCCTCCATGGACCCTGTAATCACAATGCTCCATTCCCTTGTCAACGCAATGCTCCAGAACCCTTGTCATCATAATGCTCCATGACCGTCTCATCACAATTCTCCATGACACTTTTCATCAAAATGCTCCATGGCCTTTGTCATCACAATGCTCCATGGCCCCTGTTATCACAGTGATCCATGGTACCATTCATCACAATGCTTGATAACCTCTGTCATCACAATGCCCGATGACACCTGTCATCACAATTCGCCATGGCCCTTGTCATCACAATGCTCCATGATCCATGTCATTGCACTGTTCCTGGACACTAATCATCACAATGAACTATGACCACATTCATCAGAATGCTCCATGACCCCTGTCATCACAGTGCTCCGTGATATCTTTCATCATAATGATAGATGACCACTGTCATCACAGTGCTCCATGACACCTGTCATCAGAATTGGCCATGGCCCTTGTCATAACAATGCTCCAGGACACTTGTCTTCACAATGTTCCATGGCGCATTTCATCACAATGCTCCATGACCACTTTCATCAAATTGCTCCATGATGCCTGTCATCACAGTGCTCCAATGCCTTTGTCATCAAAATTCTACATGGCCCCTGTAATAACAGTGCTTCATGACAACTTTTATCACAATGCTCCATGACCACTCTCATCACAATGCCAGATAAGACCTTTCATGACAATGCCCCATGGCCCTTGTCATCACAATATTCTATGACTTCTGTCATCACAATGCTCCATGCCCCTGTCATCACAATGCTCCAAAACCCTTGTCATCACAATATTCCATGATCCGTGTAATCATGATGATCCATGAACCATTTCCGTACAATGCTCCAGTACCCCTTTCATTAAAATGCTCCATGGCACTTGTCATCACAATGCTCCAGGAATCCTTCCAGCCCAATAATCCATGACCTGTTTCCTCACAATTCTCCAGGACCGCTTTCATCACAAGGCTCCATTCCCTTGTCATCTCATTGTTTCATGGCCCCTGTAATCACAATGATCCATGCCCTTGTCATCAAAATGCTCCAGAACTTTTGTCATCACTATGCTCCATGCCCATGTCATCACAATGCTGCATGACCCCTGTCTTCACAATGCTGCATGACCCCTGTCATCACAATGCTCCATTACTCATGTCATCGTAGTGATCCATGACCCATTTCATCACAATGCTCCATGACACCTGTCATCACAATGCTCCGTGGTCTTCGTCATCACAATGCTCCATGACCACTGACATCACCATGCCCCATGACCCCAGTCATCACAATGCTCCATAGCCCTTGTCATCACAATGCTCCATGATCCCTGTCATCACAATGTGCCATGACTCTTGTCATCAAAATGCCTCATGATCCATTTAATCACAATGCTCCATGACTCCTTTCATCACATGCTCCATGATACTTGTCATTACACTGCCCCATGACCTTTTTCATAACAATGCTCCATGATACCAGTCATCACAATGCTCCATGACCATTGTCGTCACAATGCTCCATGCCCCTTTCAACACAATGCTCCATGACAACTGTCATCACAATGCTCCATGGCCTTTGTCATCACAATTATAGATGGCACCTGTAATCACAGTGCTCCATGACCCCTTTCATCACAATGCTCCATGACCACTGTCATCACAATCCCCCATGACCCCTGTCATCACAATGCTTCATGGCCCCTGTCATTACAATGCTCCATGACCACTGTCATCACAATGTTCCATGATCACTGTAATCACAATGACCCATGAGATCTTTCCTCAGAAGGCTCCAGTACGCCTGTCATCACAAGGCTGCAATGCCCGTCTCATCACAATGCTCCATGATCCCTGTCAGCACAACTTTAAATGACAATTGTCATCACAATGCTCCATGACACCTGTCATCACAATGTTGCCTGCCCATGTCATCAAAATGCTCCATGTCCCCTGTAATCACAATGTTCTATTACACCTGTCATCACAAAGTTCCCTGCCCATGTCATCACAATGCTCCATTACTAATGTAATCAAAATGTTCGCCTGCCCTTGTCATCAAAATGCTCCATGACCCCTTTAATCACAATGCTCCATGAACCCTGTCATCACAATGTTCCATGACAGTTGTCATCACAATGCTCCATGACCCCTGTAATCACAATGCTCCATGCCCTTGTCATCACAATGCTCCAGAACTCTTGTCATCATAATGATGTATGCCCATTTCATCACAAAGGTCCATGATACTTGTCATCACAATGCTCCTTGGCCTTTGTCATCACCATGTTCCATGGCCCCTGTCATCACAGTGCTCCATGATACCTTTCATCACAATTCTATTTGACCACTGTCATCACAATGCCCCAAGACACATGTCATGACAATTCGCCATGGCCCTTGTCATCACAATGCTCCATGACCCGTGTCATCACAATGGTCCAGGACACTTGTCATCACAATGATCCATGACCACTTACATCACAATGCTCCTCGACTCCTGTCATCACAATGCTCCATAGGCTACGCATTCGCAATGCTACACGGTCCCTGTAATCACATTGCTCCATGATTCATTTCATCACAATGCTCTATGGCCACTGTCATCACAATGCCACATTATACCTGTCATCACAATGCTCCATGGCCCCTGTCAGCACAATGTTCCATGACAGATGTCATCACTATCCTCCATGGACCCTGTAATCACAATGCTCCATTCCCTTGTCAACGCAATGCTCCAGAACCCTTGTCATCATAATGCTCCATGACCGTCTCATCACAATTCTCCATGACACTTTTCATCAAAATGCTCCATGGCCTTTGTCATCACAATGCTCCATGGCCCCTGTTATCACAGTGATCCATGGTACCATTCATCACAATGCTTGATAACCTCTGTCATCACAATGCCCGATGACACCTGTCATCACAATTCGCCATGGCCCTTGTCATCACAATGCTCCATGATCCATGTCATTGCACTGTTCCTGGACACTAATCATCACAATGAACTATGACCACATTCATCAGAATGCTCCATGACCCCTGTCATCACAGTGCTCCGTGATATCTTTCATCATAATGATAGATGACCACTGTCATCACAGTGCTCCATGACACCTGTCATCAGAATTGGCCATGGCCCTTGTCATAACAATGCTCCAGGACACTTGTCTTCACAATGTTCCATGGCGCATTTCATCACAATGCTCCATGACCACTTTCATCAAATTGCTCCATGATGCCTGTCATCACAGTGCTCCAATGCCTTTGTCATCAAAATTCTACATGGCCCCTGTAATAACAGTGCTTCATGACAACTTTTATCACAATGCTCCATGACCACTCTCATCACAATGCCAGATAAGACCTTTCATGACAATGCCCCATGGCCCTTGTCATCACAATATTCTATGACTTCTGTCATCACAATGCTCCATGCCCCTGTCATCACAATGCTCCAAAACCCTTGTCATCACAATATTCCATGATCCGTGTAATCATGATGATCCATGAACCATTTCCGTACAATGCTCCAGTACCCCTTTCATTAAAATGCTCCATGGCACTTGTCATCACAATGCTCCAGGAATCCTTCCAGCCCAATAATCCATGACCTGTTTCCTCACAATTCTCCAGGACCGCTTTCATCACAATGCTCCATTCCCTTGTCATCTCATTGTTTCATGGCCCCTGTAATCACAATGATCCATGCCCTTGTCATCAAAATGCTCCAGAACTTTTGTCATCACTATGCTCCATGCCCATGTCATCACAATGCTGCATGACCCCTGTCTTCACAATGCTGCATGACCCCTGTCATCACAATGCTCCATGTCCGTATCATCACAATGCTCCATTACCCATGTCATCGTAGTGATCCATGACCCATTTCATCACAATGCTCCATGACACCTGTCATCACAATGCTCCGTGGTCTTCGTCATCACAATGCTCCATGACCACTGACATCACCATGCCCCATGACCCCAGTCATCACAATGCTCCATAGCCCTTGTCATCACAATGCTCCATGATCCCTGTCATCACAATGTGCCATGACTCTTGTCATCAAAATGCCTCATGATCCATTTAATCACAATGCTCCATGACTCCTTTCATCACATGCTCCATGATACTTGTCATTACACTGCCCCATGACCTTTTTCATAACAATGCTCCATGATACCAGTCATCACAATGCTCCATGACCATTGTCGTCACAATGCTCCATGCCCCTTTCAACACAATGCTCCATGACAACTGTCATCACAATGCTCCATGGCCTTTGTCATCACAATTATAGATGGCACCTGTAATCACAGTGCTCCATGACCCCTTTCATCACAATGCTCCATGACCACTGTCATCACAATCCCCCATGACCCCTGTCATCACAATGCTTCATGGCCCCTGTCATTACAATGCTCCATGACCACTGTCATCACAATGTTCCATGATCACTGTAATCACAATGACCCATGAGATCTTTCCTCAGAAGGCTCCAGTACGCCTGTCATCACAAGGCTGCAATGCCCGTCTCATCACAATGCTCCATGATCCCTGTCAGCACAACTTTAAATGACAATTGTCATCACAATGCTCCATGACACCTGTCATCACAATGTTGCCTGCCCATGTCATCAAAATGCTCCATGTCCCCTGTAATCACAATGTTCTATTACACCTGTCATCACAAAGTTCCCTGCACATGTCATCACAATGCTCCATTACTAATGTAATCAAAATGTTCGCCTGCCCTTGTCATCAAAATGCTCCATGACCCCTTTAATCACAATGCTCCATGAACCCTGTCATCACAATGTTCCATGACAGTTGTCATCACAATGCTCCATGACCCCTGTAATCACAATGCTCCATGCCCTTGTCATCACAATGCTCCAGAACTCTTGTCATCATAATGATGTATGCCCATTTCATCACAAAGGTCCATGATACTTGTCATCACAATGCTCCTTGGCCTTTGTCATCACCATGTTCCATGGCCCCTGTCATCACAGTGCTCCATGATACCTTTCATCACAATTCTATTTGACCACTGTCATCACAATGCCCCAAGACACATGTCATGACAATTCGCCATGGCCCTTGTCATCACAATGCTCCATGACCCGTGTCATCACAATGGTCCAGGACACTTGTCATCACAATGATCCATGACCACTTACATCACAATGCTCCTCGACTCCTGTCATCACAATGCTCCATAGGCTACGCATTCGCAATGCTACACGGTCCCTGTAATCACATTGCTCCATGATTCATTTCATCACAATGCTCTATGGCCACTGTCATCACAATGCCACATTATACCTGTCATCACAATGCTCCATGGCCCCTGTCAGCACAATGTTCCATGACAGATGTCATCACTATCCTCCATGGACCCTGTAATCACAATGCTCCATTCCCTTGTCAACGCAATGCTCCAGAACCCTTGTCATCATAATGCTCCATGACCGTCTCATCACAATTCTCCATGACACTTTTCATCAAAATGCTCCATGGCCTTTGTCATCACAATGCTCCATGGCCCCTGTTATCACAGTGATCCATGGTACCATTCATCACAATGCTTGATAACCTCTGTCATCACAATGCCCGATGACACCTGTCATCACAATTCGCCATGGCCCTTGTCATCACAATGCTCCATGATCCATGTCATTGCACTGTTCCTGGACACTAATCATCACAATGAACTATGACCACATTCATCAGAATGCTCCATGACCCCTGTCATCACAGTGCTCCGTGATATCTTTCATCATAATGATAGATGACCACTGTCATCACAGTGCTCCATGACACCTGTCATCAGAATTGGCCATGGCCCTTGTCATAACAATGCTCCAGGACACTTGTCTTCACAATGTTCCATGGCGCATTTCATCACAATGCTCCATGACCACTTTCATCAAATTGCTCCATGATGCCTGTCATCACAGTGCTCCAATGCCTTTGTCATCAAAATTCTACATGGCCCCTGTAATAACAGTGCTTCATGACAACTTTTATCACAATGCTCCATGACCACTCTCATCACAATGCCAGATAAGACCTTTCATGACAATGCCCCATGGCCCTTGTCATCACAATATTCTATGACTTCTGTCATCACAATGCTCCATGCCCCTGTCATCACAATGCTCCAAAACCCTTGTCATCACAATATTCCATGATCCGTGTAATCATGATGATCCATGAACCATTTCCGTACAATGCTCCAGTACCCCTTTCATTAAAATGCTCCATGGCACTTGTCATCACAATGCTCCAGGAATCCTTCCAGCCCAATAATCCATGACCTGTTTCCTCACAATTCTCCAGGACCGCTTTCATCACAATGCTCCATTCCCTTGTCATCTCATTGTTTCATGGCCCCTGTAATCACAATGATCCATGCCCTTGTCATCAAAATGCTCCAGAACTTTTGTCATCACTATGCTCCATGCCCATGTCATCACAATGCTGCATGACCCCTGTCTTCACAATGCTGCATGACCCCTGTCATCACAATGCTCCATTACTCATGTCATCGTAGTGATCCATGACCCATTTCATCACAATGCTCCATGACACCTGTCATCACAATGCTCCGTGGTCTTCGTCATCACAATGCTCCATGACCACTGACATCACCATGCCCCATGACCCCAGTCATCACAATGCTCCATAGCCCTTGTCATCACAATGCTCCATGATCCCTGTCATCACAATGTGCCATGACTCTTGTCATCAAAATGCCTCATGATCCATTTAATCACAATGCTCCATGACTCCTTTCATCACATGCTCCATGATACTTGTCATTACACTGCCCCATGACCTTTTTCATAACAATGCTCCATGATACCAGTCATCACAATGCTCCATGACCATTGTCGTCACAATGCTCCATGCCCCTTTCAACACAATGCTCCATGACAACTGTCATCACAATGCTCCATGGCCTTTGTCATCACAATTATAGATGGCACCTGTAATCACAGTGCTCCATGACCCCTTTCATCACAATGCTCCATGACCACTGTCATCACAATCCCCCATGACCCCTGTCATCACAATGCTTCATGGCCCCTGTCATTACAATGCTCCATGACCACTGTCATCACAATGTTCCATGATCACTGTAATCACAATGACCCATGAGATCTTTCCTCAGAAGGCTCCAGTACGCCTGTCATCACAAGGCTGCAATGCCCGTCTCATCACAATGCTCCATGATCCCTGTCAGCACAACTTTAAATGACAATTGTCATCACAATGCTCCATGACACCTGTCATCACAATGTTGCCTGCCCATGTCATCAAAATGCTCCATGTCCCCTGTAATCACAATGTTCTATTACACCTGTCATCACAAAGTTCCCTGCACATGTCATCACAATGCTCCATTACTAATGTAATCAAAATGTTCGCCTGCCCTTGTCATCAAAATGCTCCATGACCCCTTTAATCACAATGCTCCATGAACCCTGTCATCACAATGTTCCATGACAGTTGTCATCACAATGCTCCATGACCCCTGTAATCACAATGCTCCATGCCCTTGTCATCACAATGCTCCAGAACTCTTGTCATCATAATGATGTATGCCCATTTCATCACAAAGGTCCATGATACTTGTCATCACAATGCTCCTTGGCCTTTGTCATCACCATGTTCCATGGCCCCTGTCATCACAGTGCTCCATGATACCTTTCATCACAATTCTATTTGACCACTGTCATCACAATGCCCCAAGACACATGTCATGACAATTCGCCATGGCCCTTGTCATCACAATGCTCCATGACCCGTGTCATCACAATGGTCCAGGACACTTGTCATCACAATGATCCATGACCACTTACATCACAATGCTCCTCGACTCCTGTCATCACAATGCTCCATAGGCTACGCATTCGCAATGCTACACGGTCCCTGTAATCACATTGCTCCATGATTCATTTCATGACAATGCTCTATGGCCACTGTCATCACAATGCCACATTATACCTGTCATCACAATGCTCCATGGCCCCTGTCAGCACAATGTTCCATGACAGATGTCATCACTATCCTCCATGGACCCTGTAATCACAATGCTCCATTCCCTTGTCAACGCAATGCTCCAGAACCCTTGTCATCATAATGCTCCATGACCGTCTCATCACAATTCTCCATGACACTTTTCATCAAAATGCTCCATGGCCTTTGTCATCACAATGCTCCATGGCCCCTGTTATCACAGTGATCCATGGTACCATTCATCACAATGCTTGATAACCTCTGTCATCACAATGCCCGATGACACCTGTCATCACAATTCGCCATGGCCCTTGTCATCACAATGCTCCATGATCCATGTCATTGCACTGTTCCTGGACACTAATCATCACAATGAACTATGACCACATTCATCAGAATGCTCCATGACCCCTGTCATCACAGTGCTCCGTGATATCTTTCATCATAATGATAGATGACCACTGTCATCACAGTGCTCCATGACACCTGTCATCAGAATTGGCCATGGCCCTTGTCATAACAATGCTCCAGGACACTTGTCTTCACAATGTTCCATGGCGCATTTCATCACAATGCTCCATGACCACTTTCATCAAATTGCTCCATGATGCCTGTCATCACAGTGCTCCAATGCCTTTGTCATCAAAATTCTACATGGCCCCTGTAATAACAGTGCTTCATGACAACTTTTATCACAATGCTCCATGACCACTCTCATCACAATGCCAGATAAGACCTTTCATGACAATGCCCCATGGCCCTTGTCATCACAATATTCTATGACTTCTGTCATCACAATGCTCCATGCCCCTGTCATCACAATGCTCCAAAACCCTTGTCATCACAATATTCCATGATCCGTGTAATCATGATGATCCATGAACCATTTCCGTACAATGCTCCAGTACCCCTTTCATTAAAATGCTCCATGGCACTTGTCATCACAATGCTCCAGGAATCCTTCCAGCCCAATAATCCATGACCTGTTTCCTCACAATTCTCCAGGACCGCTTTCATCACAATGCTCCATTCCCTTGTCATCTCATTGTTTCATGGCCCCTGTAATCACAATGATCCATGCCCTTGTCATCAAAATGCTCCAGAACTTTTGTCATCACTATGCTCCATGCCCATGTCATCACAATGCTGCATGACCCCTGTCTTCACAATGCTGCATGACCCCTGTCATCACAATGCTCCATGTCCGTATCATCACAATGCTCCATTACCCATGTCATCGTAGTGATCCATGACCCATTTCATCACAATGCTCCATGACACCTGTCATCACAATGCTCCGTGGTCTTCGTCATCACAATGCTCCATGACCACTGACATCACCATGCCCCATGACCCCAGTCATCACAATGCTCCATAGCCCTTGTCATCACAATGCTCCATGATCCCTGTCATCACAATGTGCCATGACTCTTGTCATCAAAATGCCTCATGATCCATTTAATCACAATGCTCCATGACTCCTTTCATCACATGCTCCATGATACTTGTCATTACACTGCCCCATGACCTTTTTCATAACAATGCTCCATGATACCAGTCATCACAATGCTCCATGACCATTGTCGTCACAATGCTCCATGCCCCTTTCAACACAATGCTCCATGACAACTGTCATCACAATGCTCCATGGCCTTTGTCATCACAATTATAGATGGCACCTGTAATCACAGTGCTCCATGACCCCTTTCATCACAATGCTCCATGACCACTGTCATCACAATCCCCCATGACCCCTGTCATCACAATGCTTCATGGCCCCTGTCATTACAATGCTCCATGACCACTGTCATCACAATGTTCCATGATCACTGTAATCACAATGACCCATGAGATCTTTCCTCAGAAGGCTCCAGTACGCCTGTCATCACAAGGCTGCAATGCCCGTCTCATCACAATGCTCCATGATCCCTGTCAGCACAACTTTAAATGACAATTGTCATCACAATGCTCCATGACACCTGTCATCACAATGTTGCCTGCCCATGTCATCAAAATGCTCCATGTCCCCTGTAATCACAATGTTCTATTACACCTGTCATCACAAAGTTCCCTGCACATGTCATCACAATGCTCCATTACTAATGTAATCAAAATGTTCGCCTGCCCTTGTCATCAAAATGCTCCATGACCCCTTTAATCACAATGCTCCATGAACCCTGTCATCACAATGTTCCATGACAGTTGTCATCACAATGCTCCATGACCCCTGTAATCACAATGCTCCATGCCCTTGTCATCACAATGCTCCAGAACTCTTGTCATCATAATGATGTATGCCCATTTCATCACAAAGGTCCATGATACTTGTCATCACAATGCTCCTTGGCCTTTGTCATCACCATGTTCCATGGCCCCTGTCATCACAGTGCTCCATGATACCTTTCATCACAATTCTATTTGACCACTGTCATCACAATGCCCCAAGACACATGTCATGACAATTCGCCATGGCCCTTGTCATCACAATGCTCCATGACCCGTGTCATCACAATGGTCCAGGACACTTGTCATCACAATGATCCATGACCACTTACATCACAATGCTCCTCGACTCCTGTCATCACAATGCTCCATAGGCTACGCATTCGCAATGCTACACGGTCCCTGTAATCACATTGCTCCATGATTCATTTCATCACAATGCTCTATGGCCACTGTCATCACAATGCCACATTATACCTGTCATCACAATGCTCCATGGCCCCTGTCAGCACAATGTTCCATGACAGATGTCATCACTATCCTCCATGGACCCTGTAATCACAATGCTCCATTCCCTTGTCAACGCAATGCTCCAGAACCCTTGTCATCATAATGCTCCATGACCGTCTCATCACAATTCTCCATGACACTTTTCATCAAAATGCTCCATGGCCTTTGTCATCACAATGCTCCATGGCCCCTGTTATCACAGTGATCCATGGTACCATTCATCACAATGCTTGATAACCTCTGTCATCACAATGCCCGATGACACCTGTCATCACAATTCGCCATGGCCCTTGTCATCACAATGCTCCATGATCCATGTCATTGCACTGTTCCTGGACACTAATCATCACAATGAACTATGACCACATTCATCAGAATGCTCCATGACCCCTGTCATCACAGTGCTCCGTGATATCTTTCATCATAATGATAGATGACCACTGTCATCACAGTGCTCCATGACACCTGTCATCAGAATTGGCCATGGCCCTTGTCATAACAATGCTCCAGGACACTTGTCTTCACAATGTTCCATGGCGCATTTCATCACAATGCTCCATGACCACTTTCATCAAATTGCTCCATGATGCCTGTCATCACAGTGCTCCAATGCCTTTGTCATCAAAATTCTACATGGCCCCTGTAATAACAGTGCTTCATGACAACTTTTATCACAATGCTCCATGACCACTCTCATCACAATGTCAGATAAGACCTTTCATGACAATGCCCCATGGCCCTTGTCATCACAATATTCTATGACTTCTGTCATCACAATGCTCCATGCCCCTGTCATCACAATGCTCCAAAACCCTTGTCATCACAATATTCCATGATCCGTGTAATCATGATGATCCATGAACCATTTCCGTACAATGCTCCAGTACCCCTTTCATTAAAATGCTCCATGGCACTTGTCATCACAATGCTCCAGGAATCCTTCCAGCCCAATAATCCATGACCTGTTTCCTCACAATTCTCCAGGACCGCTTTCATCACAATGCTCCATTCCCTTGTCATCTCATTGTTTCATGGCCCCTGTAATCACAATGATCCATGCCCTTGTCATCAAAATGCTCCAGAACTTTTGTCATCACTATGCTCCATGCCCATGTCATCACAATGCTGCATGACCCCTGTCTTCACAATGCTGCATGACCCCTGTCATCACAATGCTCCATGTCCGTATCATCACAATGCTCCATTACTCATGTCATCGTAGTGATCCATGACCCATTTCATCACAATGCTCCATGACACCTGTCATCACAATGCTCCGTGGTCTTCGTCATCACAATGCTCCATGACCACTGACATCACCATGCCCCATGACCCCAGTCATCACAATGCTCCATAGCCCTTGTCATCACAATGCTCCATGATCCCTGTCATCACAATGTGCCATGACTCTTGTCATCAAAATGCCTCATGATCCATTTAATCACAATGCTCCATGACTCCTTTCATCACATGCTCCATGATACTTGTCATTACACTGCCCCATGACCTTTTTCATAACAATGCTCCATGATACCAGTCATCACAATGCTCCATGACCATTGTCGTCACAATGCTCCATGCCCCTTTCAACACAATGCTCCATGACAACTGTCATCACAATGCTCCATGGCCTTTGTCATCACAATTATAGATGGCACCTGTAATCACAGTGCTCCATGACCCCTTTCATCACAATGCTCCATGACCACTGTCATCACAATCCCCCATGACCCCTGTCATCACAATGCTTCATGGCCCCTGTCATTACAATGCTCCATGACCACTGTCATCACAATGTTCCATGATCACTGTAATCACAATGACCCATGAGATCTTTCCTCAGAAGGCTCCAGTACGCCTGTCATCACAAGGCTGCAATGCCCGTCTCATCACAATGCTCCATGATCCCTGTCAGCACAACTTTAAATGACAATTGTCATCACAATGCTCCATGACACCTGTCATCACAATGTTGCCTGCCCATGTCATCAAAATGCTCCATGTCCCCTGTAATCACAATGTTCTATTACACCTGTCATCACAAAGTTCCCTGCACATGTCATCACAATGCTCCATTACTAATGTAATCAAAATGTTCGCCTGCCCTTGTCATCAAAATGCTCCATGACCCCTTTAATCACAATGCTCCATGAACCCTGTCATCACAATGTTCCATGACAGTTGTCATCACAATGCTCCATGACCCCTGTAATCACAATGCTCCATGCCCTTGTCATCACAATGCTCCAGAACTCTTGTCATCATAATGATGTATGCCCATTTCATCACAAAGGTCCATGATACTTGTCATCACAATGCTCCTTGGCCTTTGTCATCACCATGTTCCATGGCCCCTGTCATCACAGTGCTCCATGATACCTTTCATCACAATTCTATTTGACCACTGTCATCACAATGCCCCAAGACACATGTCATGACAATTCGCCATGGCCCTTGTCATCACAATGCTCCATGACCCGTGTCATCACAATGGTCCAGGACACTTGTCATCACAATGATCCATGACCACTTACATCACAATGCTCCTCGACTCCTGTCATCACAATGCTCCATAGGCTACGCATTCGCAATGCTACACGGTCCCTGTAATCACATTGCTCCATGATTCATTTCATCACAATGCTCTATGGCCACTGTCATCACAATGCCACATTATACCTGTCATCACAATGCTCCATGGCCCCTGTCAGCACAATGTTCCATGACAGATGTCATCACTATCCTCCATGGACCCTGTAATCACAATGCTCCATTCCCTTGTCAACGCAATGCTCCAGAACCCTTGTCATCATAATGCTCCATGACCGTCTCATCACAATTCTCCATGACACTTTTCATCAAAATGCTCCATGGCCTTTGTCATCACAATGCTCCATGGCCCCTGTTATCACAGTGATCCATGGTACCATTCATCACAATGCTTGATAACCTCTGTCATCACAATGCCCGATGACACCTGTCATCACAATTCGCCATGGCCCTTGTCATCACAATGCTCCATGATCCATGTCATTGCACTGTTCCTGGACACTAATCATCACAATGAACTATGACCACATTCATCAGAATGCTCCATGACCCCTGTCATCACAGTGCTCCGTGATATCTTTCATCATAATGATAGATGACCACTGTCATCACAGTGCTCCATGACACCTGTCATCAGAATTGGCCATGGCCCTTGTCATAACAATGCTCCAGGACACTTGTCTTCACAATGTTCCATGGCGCATTTCATCACAATGCTCCATGACCACTTTCATCAAATTGCTCCATGATGCCTGTCATCACAGTGCTCCAATGCCTTTGTCATCAAAATTCTACATGGCCCCTGTAATAACAGTGCTTCATGACAACTTTTATCACAATGCTCCATGACCACTCTCATCACAATGTCAGATAAGACCTTTCATGACAATGCCCCATGGCCCTTGTCATCACAATATTCTATGACTTCTGTCATCACAATGCTCCATGCCCCTGTCATCACAATGCTCCAAAACCCTTGTCATCACAATATTCCATGATCCGTGTAATCATGATGATCCATGAACCATTTCCGTACAATGCTCCAGTACCCCTTTCATTAAAATGCTCCATGGCACTTGTCATCACAATGCTCCAGGAATCCTTCCAGCCCAATAATCCATGACCTGTTTCCTCACAATTCTCCAGGACCGCTTTCATCACAATGCTCCATTCCCTTGTCATCTCATTGTTTCATGGCCCCTGTAATCACAATGATCCATGCCCTTGTCATCAAAATGCTCCAGAACTTTTGTCATCACTATGCTCCATGCCCATGTCATCACAATGCTGCATGACCCCTGTCTTCACAATGCTGCATGACCCCTGTCATCACAATGCTCCATGTCCGTATCATCACAATGCTCCATTACTCATGTCATCGTAGTGATCCATGACCCATTTCATCACAATGCTCCATGACACCTGTCATCACAATGCTCCGTGGTCTTCGTCATCACAATGCTCCATGACCACTGACATCACCATGCCCCATGACCCCAGTCATCACAATGCTCCATAGCCCTTGTCATCACAATGCTCCATGATCCCTGTCATCACAATGTGCCATGACTCTTGTCATCAAAATGCCTCATGATCCATTTAATCACAATGCTCCATGACTCCTTTCATCACATGCTCCATGATACTTGTCATTACACTGCCCCATGACCTTTTTCATAACAATGCTCCATGATACCAGTCATCACAATGCTCCATGACCATTGTCGTCACAATGCTCCATGCCCCTTTCAACACAATGCTCCATGACAACTGTCATCACAATGCTCCATGGCCTTTGTCATCACAATTATAGATGGCACCTGTAATCACAGTGCTCCATGACCCCTTTCATCACAATGCTCCATGACCACTGTCATCACAATCCCCCATGACCCCTGTCATCACAATGCTTCATGGCCCCTGTCATTACAATGCTCCATGACCACTGTCATCACAATGTTCCATGATCACTGTAATCACAATGACCCATGAGATCTTTCCTCAGAAGGCTCCAGTACGCCTGTCATCACAAGGCTGCAATGCCCGTCTCATCACAATGCTCCATGATCCCTGTCAGCACAACTTTAAATGACAATTGTCATCACAATGCTCCATGACACCTGTCATCACAATGTTGCCTGCCCATGTCATCAAAATGCTCCATGTCCCCTGTAATCACAATGTTCTATTACACCTGTCATCACAAAGTTCCCTGCACATGTCATCACAATGCTCCATTACTAATGTAATCAAAATGTTCGCCTGCCCTTGTCATCAAAATGCTCCATGACCCCTTTAATCACAATGCTCCATGAACCCTGTCATCACAATGTTCCATGACAGTTGTCATCACAATGCTCCATGACCCCTGTAATCACAATGCTCCATGCCCTTGTCATCACAATGCTCCAGAACTCTTGTCATCATAATGATGTATGCCCATTTCATCACAAAGGTCCATGATACTTGTCATCACAATGCTCCTTGGCCTTTGTCATCACCATGTTCCATGGCCCCTGTCATCACAGTGCTCCATGATACCTTTCATCACAATTCTATTTGACCACTGTCATCACAATGCCCCAAGACACATGTCATGACAATTCGCCATGGCCCTTGTCATCACAATGCTCCATGACCCGTGTCATCACAATGGTCCAGGACACTTGTCATCACAATGATCCATGACCACTTACATCACAATGCTCCTCGACTCCTGTCATCACAATGCTCCATAGGCTACGCATTCGCAATGCTACACGGTCCCTGTAATCACATTGCTCCATGATTCATTTCATCACAATGCTCTATGGCCACTGTCATCACAATGCCACATTATACCTGTCATCACAATGCTCCATGGCCCCTGTCAGCACAATGTTCCATGACAGATGTCATCACTATCCTCCATGGACCCTGTAATCACAATGCTCCATTCCCTTGTCAACGCAATGCTCCAGAACCCTTGTCATCATAATGCTCCATGACCGTCTCATCACAATTCTCCATGACACTTTTCATCAAAATGCTCCATGGCCTTTGTCATCACAATGCTCCATGGCCCCTGTTATCACAGTGATCCATGGTACCATTCATCACAATGCTTGATAACCTCTGTCATCACAATGCCCGATGACACCTGTCATCACAATTCGCCATGGCCCTTGTCATCACAATGCTCCATGATCCATGTCATTGCACTGTTCCTGGACACTAATCATCACAATGAACTATGACCACATTCATCAGAATGCTCCATGACCCCTGTCATCACAGTGCTCCGTGATATCTTTCATCATAATGATAGATGACCACTGTCATCACAGTGCTCCATGACACCTGTCATCAGAATTGGCCATGGCCCTTGTCATAACAATGCTCCAGGACACTTGTCTTCACAATGTTCCATGGCGCATTTCATCACAATGCTCCATGACCACTTTCATCAAATTGCTCCATGATGCCTGTCATCACAGTGCTCCAATGCCTTTGTCATCAAAATTCTACATGGCCCCTGTAATAACAGTGCTTCATGACAACTTTTATCACAATGCTCCATGACCACTCTCATCACAATGCCAGATAAGACCTTTCATGACAATGCCCCATGGCCCTTGTCATCACAATATTCTATGACTTCTGTCATCACAATGCTCCATGCCCCTGTCATCACAATGCTCCAAAACCCTTGTCATCACAATATTCCATGATCCGTGTAATCATGATGATCCATGAACCATTTCCGTACAATGCTCCAGTACCCCTTTCATTAAAATGCTCCATGGCACTTGTCATCACAATGCTCCAGGAATCCTTCCAGCCCAATAATCCATGACCTGTTTCCTCACAATTCTCCAGGACCGCTTTCATCACAATGCTCCATTCCCTTGTCATCTCATTGTTTCATGGCCCCTGTAATCACAATGATCCATGCCCTTGTCATCAAAATGCTCCAGAACTTTTGTCATCACTATGCTCCATGCCCATGTCATCACAATGCTGCATGACCCCTGTCTTCACAATGCTGCATGACCCCTGTCATCACAATGCTCCATGTCCGTATCATCACAATGCTCCATTACTCATGTCATCGTAGTGATCCATGACCCATTTCATCACAATGCTCCATGACACCTGTCATCACAATGCTCCGTGGTCTTCGTCATCACAATGCTCCATGACCACTGACATCACCATGCCCCATGACCCCAGTCATCACAATGCTCCATAGCCCTTGTCATCACAATGCTCCATGATCCCTGTCATCACAATGTGCCATGACTCTTGTCATCAAAATGCCTCATGATCCATTTAATCACAATGCTCCATGACTCCTTTCATCACATGCTCCATGATACTTGTCATTACACTGCCCCATGACCTTTGTCATAACAATGCTCCATGATACCAGTCATCACAATGCTCCATGACCATTGTCGTCACAATGCTCCATGCCCCTTTCAACACAATGCTCCATGACAACTGTCATCACAATGCTCCATGGCCTTTGTCATCACAATTATAGATGGCACCTGTAATCACAGTGCTCCATGACCCCTTTCATCACAATGCTCCATGACCACTGTCATCACAATCCCCCATGACCCCTGTCATCACAATGCTTCATGGCCCCTGTCATTACAATGCTCCATGACCACTGTCATCACAATGTTCCATGATCACTGTAATCACAATGACCCATGAGATCTTTCCTCAGAAGGCTCCAGTACGCCTGTCATCACAAGGCTGCAATGCCCGTCTCATCACAATGCTCCATGATCCCTGTCAGCACAACTTTAAATGACAATTGTCATCACAATGCTCCATGACACCTGTCATCACAATGTTGCCTGCCCATGTCATCAAAATGCTCCATGTCCCCTGTAATCACAATGTTCTATTACACCTGTCATCACAAAGTTCCCTGCACATGTCATCACAATGCTCCATTACTAATGTAATCAAAATGTTCGCCTGCCCTTGTCATCAAAATGCTCCATGACCCCTTTAATCACAATGCTCCATGAACCCTGTCATCACAATGTTCCATGACAGTTGTCATCACAATGCTCCATGACCCCTGTAATCACAATGCTCCATGCCCTTGTCATCACAATGCTCCAGAACTCTTGTCATCATAATGATGTATGCCCATTTCATCACAAAGGTCCATGATACTTGTCATCACAATGCTCCTTGGCCTTTGTCATCACCATGTTCCATGGCCCCTGTCATCACAGTGCTCCATGATACCTTTCATCACAATTCTATTTGACCACTGTCATCACAATGCCCCAAGACACATGTCATGACAATTCGCCATGGCCCTTGTCATCACAATGCTCCATGACCCGTGTCATCACAATGGTCCAGGACACTTGTCATCACAATGATCCATGACCACTTACATCACAATGCTCCTCGACTCCTGTCATCACAATGCTCCATAGGCTACGCATTCGCAATGCTACACGGTCCCTGTAATCACATTGCTCCATGATTCATTTCATCACAATGCTCTATGGCCACTGTCATCACAATGCCACATTATACCTGTCATCACAATGCTCCATGGCCCCTGTCAGCACAATGTTCCATGACAGATGTCATCACTATCCTCCATGGACCCTGTAATCACAATGCTCCATTCCCTTGTCAACGCAATGCTCCAGAACCCTTGTCATCATAATGCTCCATGACCGTCTCATCACAATTCTCCATGACACTTTTCATCAAAATGCTCCATGGCCTTTGTCATCACAATGCTCCATGGCCCCTGTTATCACAGTGATCCATGGTACCATTCATCACAATGCTTGATAACCTCTGTCATCACAATGCCCGATGACACCTGTCATCACAATTCGCCATGGCCCTTGTCATCACAATGCTCCATGATCCATGTCATTGCACTGTTCCTGGACACTAATCATCACAATGAACTATGACCACATTCATCAGAATGCTCCATGACCCCTGTCATCACAGTGCTCCGTGATATCTTTCATCATAATGATAGATGACCACTGTCATCACAGTGCTCCATGACACCTGTCATCAGAATTGGCCATGGCCCTTGTCATAACAATGCTCCAGGACACTTGTCTTCACAATGTTCCATGGCGCATTTCATCACAATGCTCCATGACCACTTTCATCAAATTGCTCCATGATGCCTGTCATCACAGTGCTCCAATGCCTTTGTCATCAAAATTCTACATGGCCCCTGTAATAACAGTGCTTCATGACAACTTTTATCACAATGCTCCATGACCACTCTCATCACAATGCCAGATAAGACCTTTCATGACAATGCCCCATGGCCCTTGTCATCACAATATTCTATGACTTCTGTCATCACAATGCTCCATGCCCCTGTCATCACAATGCTCCAAAACCCTTGTCATCACAATATTCCATGATCCGTGTAATCATGATGATCCATGAACCATTTCCGTACAATGCTCCAGTACCCCTTTCATTAAAATGCTCCATGGCACTTGTCATCACAATGCTCCAGGAATCCTTCCAGCCCAATAATCCATGACCTGTTTCCTCACAATTCTCCAGGACCGCTTTCATCACAATGCTCCATTCCCTTGTCATCTCATTGTTTCATGGCCCCTGTAATCACAATGATCCATGCCCTTGTCATCAAAATGCTCCAGAACTTTTGTCATCACTATGCTCCATGCCCATGTCATCACAATGCTGCATGACCCCTGTCTTCACAATGCTGCATGACCCCTGTCATCACAATGCTCCATGTCCGTATCATCACAATGCTCCATTACTCATGTCATCGTAGTGATCCATGACCCATTTCATCACAATGCTCCATGACACCTGTCATCACAATGCTCCGTGGTCTTCGTCATCACAATGCTCCATGACCACTGACATCACCATGCCCCATGACCCCAGTCATCACAATGCTCCATAGCCCTTGTCATCACAATGCTCCATGATCCCTGTCATCACAATGTGCCATGACTCTTGTCATCAAAATGCCTCATGATCCATTTAATCACAATGCTCCATGACTCCTTTCATCACATGCTCCATGATACTTGTCATTACACTGCCCCATGACCTTTTTCATAACAATGCTCCATGATACCAGTCATCACAATGCTCCATGACCATTGTCGTCACAATGCTCCATGCCCCTTTCAACACAATGCTCCATGACAACTGTCATCACAATGCTCCATGGCCTTTGTCATCACAATTATAGATGGCACCTGTAATCACAGTGCTCCATGACCCCTTTCATCACAATGCTCCATGACCACTGTCATCACAATCCCCCATGACCCCTGTCATCACAATGCTTCATGGCCCCTGTCATTACAATGCTCCATGACCACTGTCATCACAATGTTCCATGATCACTGTAATCACAATGACCCATGAGATCTTTCCTCAGAAGGCTCCAGTACGCCTGTCATCACAAGGCTGCAATGCCCGTCTCATCACAATGCTCCATGATCCCTGTCAGCACAACTTTAAATGACAATTGTCATCACAATGCTCCATGACACCTGTCATCACAATGTTGCCTGCCCATGTCATCAAAATGCTCCATGTCCCCTGTAATCACAATGTTCTATTACACCTGTCATCACAAAGTTCCCTGCACATGTCATCACAATGCTCCATTACTAATGTAATCAAAATGTTCGCCTGCCCTTGTCATCAAAATGCTCCATGACCCCTTTAATCACAATGCTCCATGAACCCTGTCATCACAATGTTCCATGACAGTTGTCATCACAATGCTCCATGACCCCTGTAATCACAATGCTCCATGCCCTTGTCATCACAATGCTCCAGAACTCTTGTCATCATAATGATGTATGCCCATTTCATCACAAAGGTCCATGATACTTGTCATCACAATGCTCCTTGGCCTTTGTCATCACCATGTTCCATGGCCCCTGTCATCACAGTGCTCCATGATACCTTTCATCACAATTCTATTTGACCACTGTCATCACAATGCCCCAAGACACATGTCATGACAATTCGCCATGGCCCTTGTCATCACAATGCTCCATGACCCGTGTCATCACAATGGTCCAGGACACTTGTCATCACAATGATCCATGACCACTTACATCACAATGCTCCTCGACTCCTGTCATCACAATGCTCCATAGGCTACGCATTCGCAATGCTACACGGTCCCTGTAATCACATTGCTCCATGATTCATTTCATCACAATGCTCTATGGCCACTGTCATCACAATGCCACATTATACCTGTCATCACAATGCTCCATGGCCCCTGTCAGCACAATGTTCCATGACAGATGTCATCACTATCCTCCATGGACCCTGTAATCACAATGCTCCATTCCCTTGTCAACGCAATGCTCCAGAACCCTTGTCATCATAATGCTCCATGACCGTCTCATCACAATTCTCCATGACACTTTTCATCAAAATGCTCCATGGCCTTTGTCATCACAATGCTCCATGGCCCCTGTTATCACAGTGATCCATGGTACCATTCATCACAATGCTTGATAACCTCTGTCATCACAATGCCCGATGACACCTGTCATCACAATTCGCCATGGCCCTTGTCATCACAATGCTCCATGATCCATGTCATTGCACTGTTCCTGGACACTAATCATCACAATGAACTATGACCACATTCATCAGAATGCTCCATGACCCCTGTCATCACAGTGCTCCGTGATATCTTTCATCATAATGATAGATGACCACTGTCATCACAGTGCTCCATGACACCTGTCATCAGAATTGGCCATGGCCCTTGTCATAACAATGCTCCAGGACACTTGTCTTCACAATGTTCCATGGCGCATTTCATCACAATGCTCCATGACCACTTTCATCAAATTGCTCCATGATGCCTGTCATCACAGTGCTCCAATGCCTTTGTCATCAAAATTCTACATGGCCCCTGTAATAACAGTGCTTCATGACAACTTTTATCACAATGCTCCATGACCACTCTCATCACAATGCCAGATAAGACCTTTCATGACAATGCCCCATGGCCCTTGTCATCACAATATTCTATGACTTCTGTCATCACAATGCTCCATGCCCCTGTCATCACAATGCTCCAAAACCCTTGTCATCACAATATTCCATGATCCGTGTAATCATGATGATCCATGAACCATTTCCGTACAATGCTCCAGTACCCCTTTCATTAAAATGCTCCATGGCACTTGTCATCACAATGCTCCAGGAATCCTTCCAGCCCAATAATCCATGACCTGTTTCCTCACAATTCTCCAGGACCGCTTTCATCACAATGCTCCATTCCCTTGTCATCTCATTGTTTCATGGCCCCTGTAATCACAATGATCCATGCCCTTGTCATCAAAATGCTCCAGAACTTTTGTCATCACTATGCTCCATGCCCATGTCATCACAATGCTGCATGACCCCTGTCTTCACAATGCTGCATGACCCCTGTCATCACAATGCTCCATGTCCGTATCATCACAATGCTCCATTACTCATGTCATCGTAGTGATCCATGACCCATTTCATCACAATGCTCCATGACACCTGTCATCACAATGCTCCGTGGTCTTCGTCATCACAATGCTCCATGACCACTGACATCACCATGCCCCATGACCCCAGTCATCACAATGCTCCATAGCCCTTGTCATCACAATGCTCCATGATCCCTGTCATCACAATGTGCCATGACTCTTGTCATCAAAATGCCTCATGATCCATTTAATCACAATGCTCCATGACTCCTTTCATCACATGCTCCATGATACTTGTCATTACACTGCCCCATGACCTTTTTCATAACAATGCTCCATGATACCAGTCATCACAATGCTCCATGACCATTGTCGTCACAATGCTCCATGCCCCTTTCAACACAATGCTCCATGACAACTGTCATCACAATGCTCCATGGCCTTTGTTATCACAATTATAGATGGCACCTGTAATCACAGTGCTCCATGACCCCTTTCATCACAATGCTCCATGACCACTGTCATCACAATCCCCCATGACCCCTGTCATCACAATGCTTCATGGCCCCTGTCATTACAATGCTCCATGACCACTGTCATCACAATGTTCCATGATCACTGTAATCACAATGACCCATGAGATCTTTCCTCAGAAGGCTCCAGTACGCCTGTCATCACAAGGCTGCAATGCCCGTCTCATCACAATGCTCCATGATCCCTGTCAGCACAACTTTAAATGACAATTGTCATCACAATGCTCCATGACACCTGTCATCACAATGTTGCCTGCCCATGTCATCAAAATGCTCCATGTCCCCTGTAATCACAATGTTCTATTACACCTGTCATCACAAAGTTCCCTGCACATGTCATCACAATGCTCCATTACTAATGTAATCAAAATGTTCGCCTGCCCTTGTCATCAAAATGCTCCATGACCCCTTTAATCACAATGCTCCATGAACCCTGTCATCACAATGTTCCATGACAGTTGTCATCACAATGCTCCATGACCCCTGTAATCACAATGCTCCATGCCCTTGTCATCACAATGCTCCAGAACTCTTGTCATCATAATGATGTATGCCCATTTCATCACAAAGGTCCATGATACTTGTCATCACAATGCTCCTTGGCCTTTGTCATCACCATGTTCCATGGCCCCTGTCATCACAGTGCTCCATGATACCTTTCATCACAATTCTATTTGACCACTGTCATCACAATGCCCCAAGACACATGTCATGACAATTCGCCATGGCCCTTGTCATCACAATGCTCCATGACCCGTGTCATCACAATGGTCCAGGACACTTGTCATCACAATGATCCATGACCACTTACATCACAATGCTCCTCGACTCCTGTCATCACAATGCTCCATAGGCTACGCATTCGCAATGCTACACGGTCCCTGTAATCACATTGCTCCATGATTCATTTCATCACAATGCTCTATGGCCACTGTCATCACAATGCCACATTATACCTGTCATCACAATGCTCCATGGCCCCTGTCAGCACAATGTTCCATGACAGATGTCATCACTATCCTCCATGGACCCTGTAATCACAATGCTCCATTCCCTTGTCAACGCAATGCTCCAGAACCCTTGTCATCATAATGCTCCATGACCGTCTCATCACAATTCTCCATGACACTTTTCATCAAAATGCTCCATGGCCTTTGTCATCACAATGCTCCATGGCCCCTGTTATCACAGTGATCCATGGTACCATTCATCACAATGCTTGATAACCTCTGTCATCACAATGCCCGATGACACCTGTCATCACAATTCGCCATGGCCCTTGTCATCACAATGCTCCATGATCCATGTCATTGCACTGTTCCTGGACACTAATCATCACAATGAACTATGACCACATTCATCAGAATGCTCCATGACCCCTGTCATCACAGTGCTCCGTGATATCTTTCATCATAATGATAGATGACCACTGTCATCACAGTGCTCCATGACACCTGTCATCAGAATTGGCCATGGCCCTTGTCATAACAATGCTCCAGGACACTTGTCTTCACAATGTTCCATGGCGCATTTCATCACAATGCTCCATGACCACTTTCATCAAATTGCTCCATGATGCCTGTCATCACAGTGCTCCAATGCCTTTGTCATCAAAATTCTACATGGCCCCTGTAATAACAGTGCTTCATGACAATTTTTATCACAATGCTCCATGACCACTCTCATCACAATGTCAGATAAGACCTTTCATGACAATGCCCCATGGCCCTTGTCATCACAATATTCTATGACTTCTGTCATCACAATGCTCCATGCCCCTGTCATCACAATGCTCCAAAACCCTTGTCATCACAATATTCCATGATCCGTGTAATCATGATGATCCATGAACCATTTCCGTACAATGCTCCAGTACCCCTTTCATTAAAATGCTCCATGGCACTTGTCATCACAATGCTCCAGGAATCCTTCCAGCCCAATAATCCATGACCTGTTTCCTCACAATTCTCCAGGACCGCTTTCATCACAATGCTCCATTCCCTTGTCATCTCATTGTTTCATGGCCCCTGTAATCACAATGATCCATGCCCTTGTCATCAAAATGCTCCAGAACTTTTGTCATCACTATGCTCCATGCCCATGTCATCACAATGCTGCATGACCCCTGTCTTCACAATGCTGCATGACCCCTGTCATCACAATGCTCCATGTCCGTATCATCACAATGCTCCATTACTCATGTCATCGTAGTGATCCATGACCCATTTCATCACAATGCTCCATGACACCTGTCATCACAATGCTCCGTGGTCTTCGTCATCACAATGCTCCATGACCACTGACATCACCATGCCCCATGACCCCAGTCATCACAATGCTCCATAGCCCTTGTCATCACAATGCTCCATGATCCCTGTCATCACAATGTGCCATGACTCTTGTCATCAAAATGCCTCATGATCCATTTAATCACAATGCTCCATGACTCCTTTCATCACATGCTCCATGATACTTGTCATTACACTGCCCCATGACCTTTTTCATAACAATGCTCCATGATACCAGTCATCACAATGCTCCATGACCATTGTCGTCACAATGCTCCATGCCCCTTTCAACACAATGCTCCATGACAACTGTCATCACAATGCTCCATGGCCTTTGTCATCACAATTATAGATGGCACCTGTAATCACAGTGCTCCATGACCCCTTTCATCACAATGCTCCATGACCACTGTCATCACAATCCCCCATGACCCCTGTCATCACAATGCTTCATGGCCCCTGTCATTACAATGCTCCATGACCACTGTCATCACAATGTTCCATGATCACTGTAATCACAATGACCCATGAGATCTTTCCTCAGAAGGCTCCAGTACGCCTGTCATCACAAGGCTGCAATGCCCGTCTCATCACAATGCTCCATGATCCCTGTCAGCACAACTTTAAATGACAATTGTCATCACAATGCTCCATGACACCTGTCATCACAATGTTGCCTGCCCATGTCATCAAAATGCTCCATGTCCCCTGTAATCACAATGTTCTATTACACCTGTCATCACAAAGTTCCCTGCACATGTCATCACAATGCTCCATTACTAATGTAATCAAAATGTTCGCCTGCCCTTGTCATCAAAATGCTCCATGACCCCTTTAATCACAATGCTCCATGAACCCTGTCATCACAATGTTCCATGACAGTTGTCATCACAATGCTCCATGACCCCTGTAATCACAATGCTCCATGCCCTTGTCATCACAATGCTCCAGAACTCTTGTCATCATAATGATGTATGCCCATTTCATCACAAAGGTCCATGATACTTGTCATCACAATGCTCCTTGGCCTTTGTCATCACCATGTTCCATGGCCCCTGTCATCACAGTGCTCCATGATACCTTTCATCACAATTCTATTTGACCACTGTCATCACAATGCCCCAAGACACATGTCATGACAATTCGCCATGGCCCTTGTCATCACAATGCTCCATGACCCGTGTCATCACAATGGTCCAGGACACTTGTCATCACAATGATCCATGACCACTTACATCACAATGCTCCTCGACTCCTGTCATCACAATGCTCCATAGGCTACGCATTCGCAATGCTACACGGTCCCTGTAATCACATTGCTCCATGATTCATTTCATCACAATGCTCTATGGCCACTGTCATCACAATGCCACATTATACCTGTCATCACAATGCTCCATGGCCCCTGTCAGCACAATGTTCCATGACAGATGTCATCACTATCCTCCATGGACCCTGTAATCACAATGCTCCATTCCCTTGTCAACGCAATGCTCCAGAACCCTTGTCATCATAATGCTCCATGACCGTCTCATCACAATTCTCCATGACACTTTTCATCAAAATGCTCCATGGCCTTTGTCATCACAATGCTCCATGGCCCCTGTTATCACAGTGATCCATGGTACCATTCATCACAATGCTTGATAACCTCTGTCATCACAATGCCCGATGACACCTGTCATCACAATTCGCCATGGCCCTTGTCATCACAATGCTCCATGATCCATGTCATTGCACTGTTCCTGGACACTAATCATCACAATGAACTATGACCACATTCATCAGAATGCTCCATGACCCCTGTCATCACAGTGCTCCGTGATATCTTTCATCATAATGATAGATGACCACTGTCATCACAGTGCTCCATGACACCTGTCATCAGAATTGGCCATGGCCCTTGTCATAACAATGCTCCAGGACACTTGTCTTCACAATGTTCCATGGCGCATTTCATCACAATGCTCCATGACCACTTTCATCAAATTGCTCCATGATGCCTGTCATCACAGTGCTCCAATGCCTTTGTCATCAAAATTCTACATGGCCCCTGTAATAACAGTGCTTCATGACAACTTTTATCACAATGCTCCATGACCACTCTCATCACAATGCCAGATAAGACCTTTCATGACAATGCCCCATGGCCCTTGTCATCACAATATTCTATGACTTCTGTCATCACAATGCTCCATGCCCCTGTCATCACAATGCTCCAAAACCCTTGTCATCACAATATTCCATGATCCGTGTAATCATGATGATCCATGAACCATTTCCGTACAATGCTCCAGTACCCCTTTCATTAAAATGCTCCATGGCACTTGTCATCACAATGCTCCAGGAATCCTTCCAGCCCAATAATCCATGACCTGTTTCCTCACAATTCTCCAGGACCGCTTTCATCACAATGCTCCATTCCCTTGTCATCTCATTGTTTCATGGCCCCTGTAATCACAATGATCCATGCCCTTGTCATCAAAATGCTCCAGAACTTTTGTCATCACTATGCTCCATGCCCATGTCATCACAATGCTGCATGACCCCTGTCTTCACAATGCTGCATGACCCCTGTCATCACAATGCTCCATGTCCGTATCATCACAATGCTCCATTACTCATGTCATCGTAGTGATCCATGACCCATTTCATCACAATGCTCCATGACACCTGTCATCACAATGCTCCGTGGTCTTCGTCATCACAATGCTCCATGACCACTGACATCACCATGCCCCATGACCCCAGTCATCACAATGCTCCATAGCCCTTGTCATCACAATGCTCCATGATCCCTGTCATCACAATGTGCCATGACTCTTGTCATCAAAATGCCTCATGATCCATTTAATCACAATGCTCCATGACTCCTTTCATCACATGCTCCATGATACTTGTCATTACACTGCCCCATGACCTTTTTCATAACAATGCTCCATGATACCAGTCATCACAATGCTCCATGACCATTGTCGTCACAATGCTCCATGCCCCTTTCAACACAATGCTCCATGACAACTGTCATCACAATGCTCCATGGCCTTTGTCATCACAATTATAGATGGCACCTGTAATCACAGTGCTCCATGACCCCTTTCATCACAATGCTCCATGACCACTGTCATCACAATCCCCCATGACCCCTGTCATCACAATGCTTCATGGCCCCTGTCATTACAATGCTCCATGACCACTGTCATCACAATGTTCCATGATCACTGTAATCACAATGACCCATGAGATCTTTCCTCAGAAGGCTCCAGTACGCCTGTCATCACAAGGCTGCAATGCCCGTCTCATCACAATGCTCCATGATCCCTGTCAGCACAACTTTAAATGACAATTGTCATCACAATGCTCCATGACACCTGTCATCACAATGTTGCCTGCCCATGTCATCAAAATGCTCCATGTCCCCTGTAATCACAATGTTCTATTACACCTGTCATCACAAAGTTCCCTGCACATGTCATCACAATGCTCCATTACTAATGTAATCAAAATGTTCGCCTGCCCTTGTCATCAAAATGCTCCATGACCCCTTTAATCACAATGCTCCATGAACCCTGTCATCACAATGTTCCATGACAGTTGTCATCACAATGCTCCATGACCCCTGTAATCACAATGCTCCATGCCCTTGTCATCACAATGCTCCAGAACTCTTGTCATCATAATGATGTATGCCCATTTCATCACAAAGGTCCATGATACTTGTCATCACAATGCTCCTTGGCCTTTGTCATCACCATGTTCCATGGCCCCTGTCATCACAGTGCTCCATGATACCTTTCATCACAATTCTATTTGACCACTGTCATCACAATGCCCCAAGACACATGTCATGACAATTCGCCATGGCCCTTGTCATCACAATGCTCCATGACCCGTGTCATCACAATGGTCCAGGACACTTGTCATCACAATGATCCATGACCACTTACATCACAATGCTCCTCGACTCCTGTCATCACAATGCTCCATAGGCTACGCATTCGCAATGCTACACGGTCCCTGTAATCACATTGCTCCATGATTCATTTCATCACAATGCTCTATGGCCACTGTCATCACAATGCCACATTATACCTGTCATCACAATGCTCCATGGCCCCTGTCAGCACAATGTTCCATGACAGATGTCATCACTATCCTCCATGGACCCTGTAATCACAATGCTCCATTCCCTTGTCAACGCAATGCTCCAGAACCCTTGTCATCATAATGCTCCATGACCGTCTCATCACAATTCTCCATGACACTTTTCATCAAAATGCTCCATGGCCTTTGTCATCACAATGCTCCATGGCCCCTGTTATCACAGTGATCCATGGTACCATTCATCACAATGCTTGATAACCTCTGTCATCACAATGCCCGATGACACCTGTCATCACAATTCGCCATGGCCCTTGTCATCACAATGCTCCATGATCCATGTCATTGCACTGTTCCTGGACACTAATCATCACAATGAACTATGACCACATTCATCAGAATGCTCCATGACCCCTGTCATCACAGTGCTCCGTGATATCTTTCATCATAATGATAGATGACCACTGTCATCACAGTGCTCCATGACACCTGTCATCAGAATTGGCCATGGCCCTTGTCATAACAATGCTCCAGGACACTTGTCTTCACAATGTTCCATGGCGCATTTCATCACAATGCTCCATGACCACTTTCATCAAATTGCTCCATGATGCCTGTCATCACAGTGCTCCAATGCCTTTGTCATCAAAATTCTACATGGCCCCTGTAATAACAGTGCTTCATGACAACTTTTATCACAATGCTCCATGACCACTCTCATCACAATGCCAGATAAGACCTTTCATGACAATGCCCCATGGCCCTTGTCATCACAATATTCTATGACTTCTGTCATCACAATGCTCCATGCCCCTGTCATCACAATGCTCCAAAACCCTTGTCATCACAATATTCCATGATCCGTGTAATCATGATGATCCATGAACCATTTCCGTACAATGCTCCAGTACCCCTTTCATTAAAATGCTCCATGGCACTTGTCATCACAATGCTCCAGGAATCCTTCCAGCCCAATAATCCATGACCTGTTTCCTCACAATTCTCCAGGACCGCTTTCATCACAATGCTCCATTCCCTTGTCATCTCATTGTTTCATGGCCCCTGTAATCACAATGATCCATGCCCTTGTCATCAAAATGCTCCAGAACTTTTGTCATCACTATGCTCCATGCCCATGTCATCACAATGCTGCATGACCCCTGTCTTCACAATGCTGCATGACCCCTGTCATCACAATGCTCCATGTCCGTATCATCACAATGCTCCATTACTCATGTCATCGTAGTGATCCATGACCCATTTCATCACAATGCTCCATGACACCTGTCATCACAATGCTCCGTGGTCTTCGTCATCACAATGCTCCATGACCACTGACATCACCATGCCCCATGACCCCAGTCATCACAATGCTCCATAGCCCTTGTCATCACAATGCTCCATGATCCCTGTCATCACAATGTGCCATGACTCTTGTCATCAAAATGCCTCATGATCCATTTAATCACAATGCTCCATGACTCCTTTCATCACATGCTCCATGATACTTGTCATTACACTGCCCCATGACCTTTTTCATAACAATGCTCCATGATACCAGTCATCACAATGCTCCATGACCATTGTCGTCACAATGCTCCATGCCCCTTTCAACACAATGCTCCATGACAACTGTCATCACAATGCTCCATGGCCTTTGTCATCACAATTATAGATGGCACCTGTAATCACAGTGCTCCATGACCCCTTTCATCACAATGCTCCATGACCACTGTCATCACAATCCCCCATGACCCCTGTCATCACAATGCTTCATGGCCCCTGTCATTACAATGCTCCATGACCACTGTCATCACAATGTTCCATGATCACTGTAATCACAATGACCCATGAGATCTTTCCTCAGAAGGCTCCAGTACGCCTGTCATCACAAGGCTGCAATGCCCGTCTCATCACAATGCTCCATGATCCCTGTCAGCACAACTTTAAATGACAATTGTCATCACAATGCTCCATGACACCTGTCATCACAATGTTGCCTGCCCATGTCATCAAAATGCTCCATGTCCCCTGTAATCACAATGTTCTATTACACCTGTCATCACAAAGTTCCCTGCACATGTCATCACAATGCTCCATTACTAATGTAATCAAAATGTTCGCCTGCCCTTGTCATCAAAATGCTCCATGACCCCTTTAATCACAATGCTCCATGAACCCTGTCATCACAATGTTCCATGACAGTTGTCATCACAATGCTCCATGACCCCTGTAATCACAATGCTCCATGCCCTTGTCATCACAATGCTCCAGAACTCTTGTCATCATAATGATGTATGCCCATTTCATCACAAAGGTCCATGATACTTGTCATCACAATGCTCCTTGGCCTTTGTCATCACCATGTTCCATGGCCCCTGTCATCACAGTGCTCCATGATACCTTTCATCACAATTCTATTTGACCACTGTCATCACAATGCCCCAAGACACATGTCATGACAATTCGCCATGGCCCTTGTCATCACAATGCTCCATGACCCGTGTCATCACAATGGTCCAGGACACTTGTCATCACAATGATCCATGACCACTTACATCACAATGCTCCTCGACTCCTGTCATCACAATGCTCCATAGGCTACGCATTCGCAATGCTACACGGTCCCTGTAATCACATTGCTCCATGATTCATTTCATCACAATGCTCTATGGCCACTGTCATCACAATGCCACATTATACCTGTCATCACAATGCTCCATGGCCCCTGTCAGCACAATGTTCCATGACAGATGTCATCACTATCCTCCATGGACCCTGTAATCACAATGCTCCATTCCCTTGTCAACGCAATGCTCCAGAACCCTTGTCATCATAATGCTCCATGACCGTCTCATCACAATTCTCCATGACACTTTTCATCAAAATGCTCCATGGCCTTTGTCATCACAATGCTCCATGGCCCCTGTTATCACAGTGATCCATGGTACCATTCATCACAATGCTTGATAACCTCTGTCATCACAATGCCCGATGACACCTGTCATCACAATTCGCCATGGCCCTTGTCATCACAATGCTCCATGATCCATGTCATTGCACTGTTCCTGGACACTAATCATCACAATGAACTATGACCACATTCATCAGAATGCTCCATGACCCCTGTCATCACAGTGCTCCGTGATATCTTTCATCATAATGATAGATGACCACTGTCATCACAGTGCTCCATGACACCTGTCATCAGAATTGGCCATGGCCCTTGTCATAACAATGCTCCAGGACACTTGTCTTCACAATGTTCCATGGCGCATTTCATCACAATGCTCCATGACCACTTTCATCAAATTGCTCCATGATGCCTGTCATCACAGTGCTCCAATGCCTTTGTCATCAAAATTCTACATGGCCCCTGTAATAACAGTGCTTCATGACAACTTTTATCACAATGCTCCATGACCACTCTCATCACAATGCCAGATAAGACCTTTCATGACAATGCCCCATGGCCCTTGTCATCACAATATTCTATGACTTCTGTCATCACAATGCTCCATGCCCCTGTCATCACAATGCTCCAAAACCCTTGTCATCACAATATTCCATGATCCGTGTAATCATGATGATCCATGAACCATTTCCGTACAATGCTCCAGTACCCCTTTCATTAAAATGCTCCATGGCACTTGTCATCACAATGCTCCAGGAATCCTTCCAGCCCAATAATCCATGACCTGTTTCCTCACAATTCTCCAGGACCGCTTTCATCACAATGCTCCATTCCCTTGTCATCTCATTGTTTCATGGCCCCTGTAATCACAATGATCCATGCCCTTGTCATCAAAATGCTCCAGAACTTTTGTCATCACTATGCTCCATGCCCATGTCATCACAATGCTGCATGACCCCTGTCTTCACAATGCTGCATGACCCCTGTCATCACAATGCTCCATGTCCGTATCATCACAATGCTCCATTACTCATGTCATCGTAGTGATCCATGACCCATTTCATCACAATGCTCCATGACACCTGTCATCACAATGCTCCGTGGTCTTCGTCATCACAATGCTCCATGACCACTGACATCACCATGCCCCATGACCCCAGTCATCACAATGCTCCATAGCCCTTGTCATCACAATGCTCCATGATCCCTGTCATCACAATGTGCCATGACTCTTGTCATCAAAATGCCTCATGATCCATTTAATCACAATGCTCCATGACTCCTTTCATCACATGCTCCATGATACTTGTCATTACACTGCCCCATGACCTTTTTCATAACAATGCTCCATGATACCAGTCATCACAATGCTCCATGACCATTGTCGTCACAATGCTCCATGCCCCTTTCAACACAATGCTCCATGACAACTGTCATCACAATGCTCCATGGCCTTTGTCATCACAATTATAGATGGCACCTGTAATCACAGTGCTCCATGACCCCTTTCATCACAATGCTCCATGACCACTGTCATCACAATCCCCCATGACCCCTGTCATCACAATGCTTCATGGCCCCTGTCATTACAATGCTCCATGACCACTGTCATCACAATGTTCCATGATCACTGTAATCACAATGACCCATGAGATCTTTCCTCAGAAGGCTCCAGTACGCCTGTCATCACAAGGCTGCAATGCCCGTCTCATCACAATGCTCCATGATCCCTGTCAGCACAACTTTAAATGACAATTGTCATCACAATGCTCCATGACACCTGTCATCACAATGTTGCCTGCCCATGTCATCAAAATGCTCCATGTCCCCTGTAATCACAATGTTCTATTACACCTGTCATCACAAAGTTCCCTGCACATGTCATCACAATGCTCCATTACTAATGTAATCAAAATGTTCGCCTGCCCTTGTCATCAAAATGCTCCATGACCCCTTTAATCACAATGCTCCATGAACCCTGTCATCACAATGTTCCATGACAGTTGTCATCACAATGCTCCATGACCCCTGTAATCACAATGCTCCATGCCCTTGTCATCACAATGCTCCAGAACTCTTGTCATCATAATGATGTATGCCCATTTCATCACAAAGGTCCATGATACTTGTCATCACAATGCTCCTTGGCCTTTGTCATCACCATGTTCCATGGCCCCTGTCATCACAGTGCTCCATGATACCTTTCATCACAATTCTATTTGACCACTGTCATCACAATGCCCCAAGACACATGTCATGACAATTCGCCATGGCCCTTGTCATCACAATGCTCCATGACCCGTGTCATCACAATGGTCCAGGACACTTGTCATCACAATGATCCATGACCACTTACATCACAATGCTCCTCGACTCCTGTCATCACAATGCTCCATAGGCTACGCATTCGCAATGCTACACGGTCCCTGTAATCACATTGCTCCATGATTCATTTCATCACAATGCTCTATGGCCACTGTCATCACAATGCCACATTATACCTGTCATCACAATGCTCCATGGCCCCTGTCAGCACAATGTTCCATGACAGATGTCATCACTATCCTCCATGGACCCTGTAATCACAATGCTCCATTCCCTTGTCAACGCAATGCTCCAGAACCCTTGTCATCATAATGCTCCATGACCGTCTCATCACAATTCTCCATGACACTTTTCATCAAAATGCTCCATGGCCTTTGTCATCACAATGCTCCATGGCCCCTGTTATCACAGTGATCCATGGTACCATTCATCACAATGCTTGATAACCTCTGTCATCACAATGCCCGATGACACCTGTCATCACAATTCGCCATGGCCCTTGTCATCACAATGCTCCATGATCCATGTCATTGCACTGTTCCTGGACACTAATCATCACAATGAACTATGACCACATTCATCAGAATGCTCCATGACCCCTGTCATCACAGTGCTCCGTGATATCTTTCATCATAATGATAGATGACCACTGTCATCACAGTGCTCCATGACACCTGTCATCAGAATTGGCCATGGCCCTTGTCATAACAATGCTCCAGGACACTTGTCTTCACAATGTTCCATGGCGCATTTCATCACAATGCTCCATGACCACTTTCATCAAATTGCTCCATGATGCCTGTCATCACAGTGCTCCAATGCCTTTGTCATCAAAATTCTACATGGCCCCTGTAATAACAGTGCTTCATGACAACTTTTATCACAATGCTCCATGACCACTCTCATCACAATGCCAGATAAGACCTTTCATGACAATGCCCCATGGCCCTTGTCATCACAATATTCTATGACTTCTGTCATCACAATGCTCCATGCCCCTGTCATCACAATGCTCCAAAACCCTTGTCATCACAATATTCCATGATCCGTGTAATCATGATGATCCATGAACCATTTCCGTACAATGCTCCAGTACCCCTTTCATTAAAATGCTCCATGGCACTTGTCATCACAATGCTCCAGGAATCCTTCCAGCCCAATAATCCATGACCGGTTTCCTCACAATTCTCCAGGACCGCTTTCATCACAATGCTCCATTCCCTTGTCATCTCATTGTTTCATGGCCCCTGTAATCACAATGATCCATGCCCTTGTCATCAAAATGCTCCAGAACTTTTGTCATCACTATGCTCCATGCCCATGTCATCACAATGCTGCATGACCCCTGTCTTCACAATGCTGCATGACCCCTGTCATCACAATGCTCCATGTCCGTATCATCACAATGCTCCATTACTCATGTCATCGTAGTGATCCATGACCCATTTCATCACAATGCTCCATGACACCTGTCATCACAATGCTCCGTGGTCTTCGTCATCACAATGCTCCATGACCACTGACATCACCATGCCCCATGACCCCAGTCATCACAATGCTCCATAGCCCTTGTCATCACAATGCTCCATGATCCCTGTCATCACAATGTGCCATGACTCTTGTCATCAAAATGCCTCATGATCCATTTAATCACAATGCTCCATGACTCCTTTCATCACATGCTCCATGATACTTGTCATTACACTGCCCCATGACCTTTTTCATAACAATGCTCCATGATACCAGTCATCACAATGCTCCATGACCATTGTCGTCACAATGCTCCATGCCCCTTTCAACACAATGCTCCATGACAACTGTCATCACAATGCTCCATGGCCTTTGTCATCACAATTATAGATGGCACCTGTAATCACAGTGCTCCATGACCCCTTTCATCACAATGCTCCATGACCACTGTCATCACAATCCCCCATGACCCCTGTCATCACAATGCTTCATGGCCCCTGTCATTACAATGCTCCATGACCACTGTCATCACAATGTTCCATGATCACTGTAATCACAATGACCCATGAGATCTTTCCTCAGAAGGCTCCAGTACGCCTGTCATCACAAGGCTGCAATGCCCGTCTCATCACAATGCTCCATGATCCCTGTCAGCACAACTTTAAATGACAATTGTCATCACAATGCTCCATGACACCTGTCATCACAATGTTGCCTGCCCATGTCATCAAAATGCTCCATGTCCCCTGTAATCACAATGTTCTATTACACCTGTCATCACAAAGTTCCCTGCACATGTCATCACAATGCTCCATTACTAATGTAATCAAAATGTTCGCCTGCCCTTGTCATCAAAATGCTCCATGACCCCTTTAATCACAATGCTCCATGAACCCTGTCATCACAATGTTCCATGACAGTTGTCATCACAATGCTCCATGACCCCTGTAATCACAATGCTCCATGCCCTTGTCATCACAATGCTCCAGAACTCTTGTCATCATAATGATGTATGCCCATTTCATCACAAAGGTCCATGATACTTGTCATCACAATGCTCCTTGGCCTTTGTCATCACCATGTTCCATGGCCCCTGTCATCACAGTGCTCCATGATACCTTTCATCACAATTCTATTTGACCACTGTCATCACAATGCCCCAAGACACATGTCATGACAATTCGCCATGGCCCTTGTCATCACAATGCTCCATGACCCGTGTCATCACAATGGTCCAGGACACTTGTCATCACAATGATCCATGACCACTTACATCACAATGCTCCTCGACTCCTGTCATCACAATGCTCCATAGGCTACGCATTCGCAATGCTACACGGTCCCTGTAATCACATTGCTCCATGATTCATTTCATCACAATGCTCTATGGCCACTGTCATCACAATGCCACATTATACCTGTCATCACAATGCTCCATGGCCCCTGTCAGCACAATGTTCCATGACAGATGTCATCACTATCCTCCATGGACCCTGTAATCACAATGCTCCATTCCCTTGTCAACGCAATGCTCCAGAACCCTTGTCATCATAATGCTCCATGACCGTCTCATCACAATTCTCCATGACACTTTTCATCAAAATGCTCCATGGCCTTTGTCATCACAATGCTCCATGGCCCCTGTTATCACAGTGATCCATGGTACCATTCATCACAATGCTTGATAACCTCTGTCATCACAATGCCCGATGACACCTGTCATCACAATTCGCCATGGCCCTTGTCATCACAATGCTCCATGATCCATGTCATTGCACTGTTCCTGGACACTAATCATCACAATGAACTATGACCACATTCATCAGAATGCTCCATGACCCCTGTCATCACAGTGCTCCGTGATATCTTTCATCATAATGATAGATGACCACTGTCATCACAGTGCTCCATGACACCTGTCATCAGAATTGGCCATGGCCCTTGTCATAACAATGCTCCAGGACACTTGTCTTCACAATGTTCCATGGCGCATTTCATCACAATGCTCCATGACCACTTTCATCAAATTGCTCCATGATGCCTGTCATCACAGTGCTCCAATGCCTTTGTCATCAAAATTCTACATGGCCCCTGTAATAACAGTGCTTCATGACAACTTTTATCACAATGCTCCATGACCACTCTCATCACAATGCCAGATAAGACCTTTCATGACAATGCCCCATGGCCCTTGTCATCACAATATTCTATGACTTCTGTCATCACAATGCTCCATGCCCCTGTCATCACAATGCTCCAAAACCCTTGTCATCACAATATTCCATGATCCGTGTAATCATGATGATCCATGAACCATTTCTGTACAATGCTCCAGTACCCCTTTCATTAAAATGCTCCATGGCACTTGTCATCACAATGCTCCAGGAATCCTTCCAGCCCAATAATCCATGACCGGTTTCCTCACAATTCTCCAGGACCGCTTTCATCACAATGCTCCATTCCCTTGTCATCTCATTGTTTCATGGCCCCTGTAATCACAATGATCCATGCCCTTGTCATCAAAATGCTCCAGAACTTTTGTCATCACTATGCTCCATGCCCATGTCATCACAATGCTGCATGACCCCTGTCTTCACAATGCTGCATGACCCCTGTCATCACAATGCTCCATGTCCGTATCATCACAATGCTCCACTACTCATGTCATCGTAGTGATCCATGACCCATTTCATCACAATGCTCCATGACACCTGTCATCACAATGCTCCGTGGTCTTCGTCATCACAATGCTCCATGACCACTGACATCACCATGCCCCATGACCCCAGTCATCACAATGCTCCATAGCCCTTGTCATCACAATGCTCCATGATCCCTGTCATCACAATGTGCCATGACTCTTGTCATCAAAATGCCTCATGATCCATTTAATCACAATGCTCCATGACTCCTTTCATCACATGCTCCATGATACTTGTCATTACACTGCCCCATGACCTTTTTCATAACAATGCTCCATGATACCAGTCATCACAATGCTCCATGACCATTGTCGTCACAATGCTCCATGCCCCTTTCAACACAATGCTCCATGACAACTGTCATCACAATGCTCCATGGCCTTTGTCATCACAATTATAGATGGCACCTGTAATCACAGTGCTCCATGACCCCTTTCATCACAATGCTCCATGACCACTGTCATCACAATCCCCCATGACCCCTGTCATCACAATGCTTCATGGCCCCTGTCATTACAATGCTCCATGACCACTGTCATCACAATGTTCCATGATCACTGTAATCACAATGACCCATGAGATCTTTCCTCAGAAGGCTCCAGTACGCCTGTCATCACAAGGCTGCAATGCCCGTCTCATCACAATGCTCCATGATCCCTGTCAGCACAACTTTAAATGACAATTGTCATCACAATGCTCCATGACACCTGTCATCACAATGTTGCCTGCCCATGTCATCAAAATGCTCCATGTCCCCTGTAATCACAATGTTCTATTACACCTGTCATCACAAAGTTCCCTGCCCATGTCATCACAATGCTCCATTACTAATGTAATCAAAATGTTCGCCTGCCCTTGTCATCAAAATGCTCCATGACCCCTTTAATCACAATGCTCCATGAACCCTGTCATCACAATGTTCCATGACAGTTGTCATCACAATGCTCCATGACCCCTGTAATCACAATGCTCCATGCCCTTGTCATCACAATGCTCCAGAACTCTTGTCATCATAATGATGTATGCCCATTTCATCACAAAGGTCCATGATACTTGTCATCACAATGCTCCTTGGCCTTTGTCATCACCATGTTCCATGGCCCCTGTCATCACAGTGCTCCATGATACCTTTCATCACAATTCTATTTGACCACTGTCATCACAATGCCCCAAGACACATGTCATGACAATTCGCCATGGCCCTTGTCATCACAATGCTCCATGACCCGTGTCATCACAATGGTCCAGGACACTTGTCATCACAATGATCCATGACCACTTACATCACAATGCTCCTCGACTCCTGTCATCACAATGCTCCATAGGCTACGCATTCGCAATGCTACACGGTCCCTGTAATCACATTGCTCCATGATTCATTTCATCACAATGCTCTATGGCCACTGTCATCACAATGCCACATTATACCTGTCATCACAATGCTCCATGGCCCCTGTCAGCACAATGTTCCATGACAGATGTCATCACTATCCTCCATGGACCCTGTAATCACAATGCTCCATTCCCTTGTCAACGCAATGCTCCAGAACCCTTGTCATCATAATGCTCCATGACCGTCTCATCACAATTCTCCATGACACTTTTCATCAAAATGCTCCATGGCCTTTGTCATCACAATGCTCCATGGCCCCTGTTATCACAGTGATCCATGGTACCATTCATCACAATGCTTGATAACCTCTGTCATCACAATGCCCGATGACACCTGTCATCACAATTCGCCATGGCCCTTGTCATCACAATGCTCCATGATCCATGTCATTGCACTGTTCCTGGACACTAATCATCACAATGAACTATGACCACATTCATCAGAATGCTCCATGACCCCTGTCATCACAGTGCTCCGTGATATCTTTCATCATAATGATAGATGACCACTGTCATCACAGTGCTCCATGACACCTGTCATCAGAATTGGCCATGGCCCTTGTCATAACAATGCTCCAGGACACTTGTCTTCACAATGTTCCATGGCGCATTTCATCACAATGCTCCATGACCACTTTCATCAAATTGCTCCATGATGCCTGTCATCACAGTGCTCCAATGCCTTTGTCATCAAAATTCTACATGGCCCCTGTAATAACAGTGCTTCATGACAACTTTTATCACAATGCTCCATGACCACTCTCATCACAATGCCAGATAAGACCTTTCATGACAATGCCCCATGGCCCTTGTCATCACAATATTCTATGACTTCTGTCATCACAATGCTCCATGCCCCTGTCATCACAATGCTCCAAAACCCTTGTCATCACAATATTCCATGATCCGTGTAATCATGATGATCCATGAACCATTTCCGTACAATGCTCCAGTACCCCTTTCATTAAAATGCTCCATGGCACTTGTCATCACAATGCTCCAGGAATCCTTCCAGCCCAATAATCCATGACCTGTTTCCTCACAATTCTCCAGGACCGCTTTCATCACAATGCTCCATTCCCTTGTCATCTCATTGTTTCATGGCCCCTGTAATCACAATGATCCATGCCCTTGTCATCAAAATGCTCCAGAACTTTTGTCATCACTATGCTCCATGCCCATGTCATCACAATGCTGCATGACCCCTGTCTTCACAATGCTGCATGACCCCTGTCATCACAATGCTCCATGTCCGTATCATCACAATGCTCCATTACTCATGTCATCGTAGTGATCCATGACCCATTTCATCACAATGCTCCATGACACCTGTCATCACAATGCTCCGTGGTCTTCGTCATCACAATGCTCCATGACCACTGACATCACCATGCCCCATGACCCCAGTCATCACAATGCTCCATAGCCCTTGTCATCACAATGCTCCATGATCCCTGTCATCACAATGTGCCATGACTCTTGTCATCAAAATGCCTCATGATCCATTTAATCACAATGCTCCATGACTCCTTTCATCACATGCTCCATGATACTTGTCATTACACTGCCCCATGACCTTTTTCATAACAATGCTCCATGATACCAGTCATCACAATGCTCCATGACCATTGTCGTCACAATGCTCCATGCCCCTTTCAACACAATGCTCCATGACAACTGTCATCACAATGCTCCATGGCCTTTGTCATCACAATTATAGATGGCACCTGTAATCACAGTGCTCCATGACCCCTTTCATCACAATGCTCCATGACCACTGTCATCACAATCCCCCATGACCCCTGTCATCACAATGCTTCATGGCCCCTGTCATTACAATGCTCCATGACCACTGTCATCACAATGTTCCATGATCACTGTAATCACAATGACCCATGAGATCTTTCCTCAGAAGGCTCCAGTACGCCTGTCATCACAAGGCTGCAATGCCCGTCTCATCACAATGCTCCATGATCCCTGTCAGCACAACTTTAAATGACAATTGTCATCACAATGCTCCATGACACCTGTCATCACAATGTTGCCTGCCCATGTCATCAAAATGCTCCATGTCCCCTGTAATCACAATGTTCTATTACACCTGTCATCACAAAGTTCCCTGCACATGTCATCACAATGCTCCATTACTAATGTAATCAAAATGTTCGCCTGCCCTTGTCATCAAAATGCTCCATGACCCCTTTAATCACAATGTTCCATGAACCCTGTCATCACAATGTTCCATGACAGTTGTCATCACAATGCTCCATGACCCCTGTAATCACAATGCTCCATGCCCTTGTCATCACAATGCTCCAGAACTCTTGTCATCATAATGATGTATGCCCATTTCATCACAAAAGTCCATGATACTTGTCATCACAATGCTCCTTGGCCTTTGTCATCACCATGTTCCATGGCCCCTGTCATCACAGTGCTCCATGATACCTTTCATCACAATTCTATTTGACCACTGTCATCACAATGCCCCAAGACACATGTCATGACAATTCGCCATGGCCCTTGTCATCACAATGCTCCATGACCCGTGTCATCACAATGGTCCAGGACACTTGTCATCACAATGATCCATGACCACTTACATCACAATGCTCCTCGACTCCTGTCATCACAATGCTCCATAGGCTACGCATTCGCAATGCTACACGGTCCCTGTAATCACATTGCTCCATGATTCATTTCATCACAATGCTCTATGGCCACTGTCATCACAATGCCACATTATACCTGTCATCACAATGCTCCATGGCCCCTGTCAGCACAATGTTCCATGACAGATGTCATCACTATCCTCCATGGACCCTGTAATCACAATGCTCCATTCCCTTGTCAACGCAATGCTCCAGAACCCTTGTCATCATAATGCTCCATGACCGTCTCATCACAATTCTCCATGACACTTTTCATCAAAATGCTCCATGGCCTTTGTCATCACAATGCTCCATGGCCCCTGTTATCACAGTGATCCATGGTACCATTCATCACAATGCTTGATAACCTCTGTCATCACAATGCCCGATGACACCTGTCATCACAATTCGCCATGGCCCTTGTCATCACAATGCTCCATGATCCATGTCATTGCACTGTTCCTGGACACTAATCATCACAATGAACTATGACCACATTCATCAGAATGCTCCATGACCCCTGTCATCACAGTGCTCCGTGATATCTTTCATCATAATGATAGATGACCACTGTCATCACAGTGCTCCATGACACCTGTCATCAGAATTGGCCATGGCCCTTGTCATAACAATGCTCCAGGACACTTGTCTTCACAATGTTCCATGGCGCATTTCATCACAATGCTCCATGACCACTTTCATCAAATTGCTCCATGATGCCTGTCATCACAGTGCTCCAATGCCTTTGTCATCAAAATTCTACATGGCCCCTGTAATAACAGTGCTTCATGACAACTTTTATCACAATGCTCCATGACCACTCTCATCACAATGCCAGATAAGACCTTTCATGACAATGCCCCATGGCCCTTGTCATCACAATATTCTATGACTTCTGTCATCACAATGCTCCATGCCCCTGTCATCACAATGCTCCAAAACCCTTGTCATCACAATATTCCATGATCCGTGTAATCATGATGATCCATGAACCATTTCCGTACAATGCTCCAGTACCCCTTTCATTAAAATGCTCCATGGCACTTGTCATCACAATGCTCCAGGAATCCTTCCAGCCCAATAATCCATGACCTGTTTCCTCACAATTCTCCAGGACCGCTTTCATCACAATGCTCCATTCCCTTGTCATCTCATTGTTTCATGGCCCCTGTAATCACAATGATCCATGCCCTTGTCATCAAAATGCTCCAGAACTTTTGTCATCACTATGCTCCATGCCCATGTCATCACAATGCTGCATGACCCCTGTCTTCACAATGCTGCATGACCCCTGTCATCACAATGCTCCATTACTCATGTCATCGTAGTGATCCATGACCCATTTCATCACAATGCTCCATGACACCTGTCATCACAATGCTCCGTGGTCTTCGTCATCACAATGCTCCATGACCACTGACATCACCATGCCCCATGACCCCAGTCATCACAATGCTCCATAGCCCTTGTCATCACAATGCTCCATGATCCCTGTCATCACAATGTGCCATGACTCTTGTCATCAAAATGCCTCATGATCCATTTAATCACAATGCTCCATGACTCCTTTCATCACATGCTCCATGATACTTGTCATTACACTGCCCCATGACCTTTTTCATAACAATGCTCCATGATACCAGTCATCACAATGCTCCATGACCATTGTCGTCACAATGCTCCATGCCCCTTTCAACACAATGCTCCATGACAACTGTCATCACAATGCTCCATGGCCTTTGTCATCACAATTATAGATGGCACCTGTAATCACAGTGCTCCATGACCCCTTTCATCACAATGCTCCATGACCACTGTCATCACAATCCCCCATGACCCCTGTCATCACAATGCTTCATGGCCCCTGTCATTACAATGCTCCATGACCACTGTCATCACAATGTTCCATGATCACTGTAATCACAATGACCCATGAGATCTTTCCTCAGAAGGCTCCAGTACGCCTGTCATCACAAGGCTGCAATGCCCGTCTCATCACAATGCTCCATGATCCCTGTCAGCACAACTTTAAATGACAATTGTCATCACAATGCTCCATGACACCTGTCATCACAATGTTGCCTGCCCATGTCATCAAAATGCTCCATGTCCCCTGTAATCACAATGTTCTATTACACCTGTCATCACAAAGTTCCCTGCACATGTCATCACAATGCTCCATTACTAATGTAATCAAAATGTTCGCCTGCCCTTGTCATCAAAATGCTCCATGACCCCTTTAATCACAATGCTCCATGAACCCTGTCATCACAATGTTCCATGACAGTTGTCATCACAATGCTCCATGACCCCTGTAATCACAATGCTCCATGCCCTTGTCATCACAATGCTCCAGAACTCTTGTCATCATAATGATGTATGCCCATTTCATCACAAAGGTCCATGATACTTGTCATCACAATGCTCCTTGGCCTTTGTCATCACCATGTTCCATGGCCCCTGTCATCACAGTGCTCCATGATACCTTTCATCACAATTCTATTTGACCACTGTCATCACAATGCCCCAAGACACATGTCATGACAATTCGCCATGGCCCTTGTCATCACAATGCTCCATGACCCGTGTCATCACAATGGTCCAGGACACTTGTCATCACAATGATCCATGACCACTTACATCACAATGCTCCTCGACTCCTGTCATCACAATGCTCCATAGGCTACGCATTCGCAATGCTACACGGTCCCTGTAATCACATTGCTCCATGATTCATTTCATCACAATGCTCTATGGCCACTGTCATCACAATGCCACATTATACCTGTCATCACAATGCTCCATGGCCCCTGTCAGCACAATGTTCCATGACAGATGTCATCACTATCCTCCATGGACCCTGTAATCACAATGCTCCATTCCCTTGTCAACGCAATGCTCCAGAACCCTTGTCATCATAATGCTCCATGACCGTCTCATCACAATTCTCCATGACACTTTTCATCAAAATGCTCCATGGCCTTTGTCATCACAATGCTCCATGGCCCCTGTTATCACAGTGATCCATGGTACCATTCATCACAATGCTTGATAACCTCTGTCATCACAATGCCCGATGACACCTGTCATCACAATTCGCCATGGCCCTTGTCATCACAATGCTCCATGATCCATGTCATTGCACTGTTCCTGGACACTAATCATCACAATGAACTATGACCACATTCATCAGAATGCTCCATGACCCCTGTCATCACAGTGCTCCGTGATATCTTTCATCATAATGATAGATGACCACTGTCATCACAGTGCTCCATGACACCTGTCATCAGAATTGGCCATGGCCCTTGTCATAACAATGCTCCAGGACACTTGTCTTCACAATGTTCCATGGCGCATTTCATCACAATGCTCCATGACCACTTTCATCAAATTGCTCCATGATGCCTGTCATCACAGTGCTCCAATGCCTTTGTCATCAAAATTCTACATGGCCCCTGTAATAACAGTGCTTCATGACAACTTTTATCACAATGCTCCATGACCACTCTCATCACAATGCCAGATAAGACCTTTCATGACAATGCCCCATGGCCCTTGTCATCACAATATTCTATGACTTCTGTCATCACAATGCTCCATGCCCCTGTCATCACAATGCTCCAAAACCCTTGTCATCACAATATTCCATGATCCGTGTAATCATGATGATCCATGAACCATTTCCGTACAATGCTCCAGTACCCCTTTCATTAAAATGCTCCATGGCACTTGTCATCACAATGCTCCAGGAATCCTTCCAGCCCAATAATCCATGACCGGTTTCCTCACAATTCTCCAGGACCGCTTTCATCACAATGCTCCATTCCCTTGTCATCTCATTGTTTCATGGCCCCTGTAATCACAATGATCCATGCCCTTGTCATCAAAATGCTCCAGAACTTTTGTCATCACTATGCTCCATGCCCATGTCATCACAATGCTGCATGACCCCTGTCTTCACAATGCTGCATGACCCCTGTCATCACAATGCTCCATGTCCGTATCATCACAATGCTCCATTACTCATGTCATCGTAGTGATCCATGACCCATTTCATCACAATGCTCCATGACACCTGTCATCACAATGCTCCGTGGTCTTCGTCATCACAATGCTCCATGACCACTGACATCACCATGCCCCATGACCCCAGTCATCACAATGCTCCATAGCCCTTGTCATCACAATGCTCCATGATCCCTGTCATCACAATGTGCCATGACTCTTGTCATCAAAATGCCTCATGATCCATTTAATCACAATGCTCCATGACTCCTTTCATCACATGCTCCATGATACTTGTCATTACACTGCCCCATGACCTTTTTCATAACAATGCTCCATGATACCAGTCATCACAATGCTCCATGACCATTGTCGTCACAATGCTCCATGCCCCTTTCAACACAATGCTCCATGACAACTGTCATCACAATGCTCCATGGCCTTTGTCATCACAATTATAGATGGCACCTGTAATCACAGTGCTCCATGACCCCTTTCATCACAATGCTCCATGACCACTGTCATCACAATCCCCCATGACCCCTGTCATCACAATGCTTCATGGCCCCTGTCATTACAATGCTCCATGACCACTGTCATCACAATGTTCCATGATCACTGTAATCACAATGACCCATGAGATCTTTCCTCAGAAGGCTCCAGTACGCCTGTCATCACAAGGCTGCAATGCCCGTCTCATCACAATGCTCCATGATCCCTGTCAGCACAACTTTAAATGACAATTGTCATCACAATGCTCCATGACACCTGTCATCACAATGTTGCCTGCCCATGTCATCAAAATGCTCCATGTCCCCTGTAATCACAATGTTCTATTACACCTGTCATCACAAAGTTCCCTGCACATGTCATCACAATGCTCCATTACTAATGTAATCAAAATGTTCGCCTGCCCTTGTCATCAAAATGCTCCATGACCCCTTTAATCACAATGCTCCATGAACCCTGTCATCACAATGTTCCATGACAGTTGTCATCACAATGCTCCATGACCCCTGTAATCACAATGCTCCATGCCCTTGTCATCACAATGCTCCAGAACTCTTGTCATCATAATGATGTATGCCCATTTCATCACAAAGGTCCATGATACTTGTCATCACAATGCTCCTTGGCCTTTGTCATCACCATGTTCCATGGCCCCTGTCATCACAGTGCTCCATGATACCTTTCATCACAATTCTATTTGACCACTGTCATCACAATGCCCCAAGACACATGTCATGACAATTCGCCATGGCCCTTGTCATCACAATGCTCCATGACCCGTGTCATCACAATGGTCCAGGACACTTGTCATCACAATGATCCATGACCACTTACATCACAATGCTCCTCGACTCCTGTCATCACAATGCTCCATAGGCTACGCATTCGCAATGCTACACGGTCCCTGTAATCACATTGCTCCATGATTCATTTCATCACAATGCTCTATGGCCACTGTCATCACAATGCCACATTATACCTGTCATCACAATGCTCCATGGCCCCTGTCAGCACAATGTTCCATGACAGATGTCATCACTATCCTCCATGGACCCTGTAATCACAATGCTCCATTCCCTTGTCAACGCAATGCTCCAGAACCCTTGTCATCATAATGCTCCATGACCGTCTCATCACAATTCTCCATGACACTTTTCATCAAAATGCTCCATGGCCTTTGTCATCACAATGCTCCATGGCCCCTGTTATCACAGTGATCCATGGTACCATTCATCACAATGCTTGATAACCTCTGTCATCACAATGCCCGATGACACCTGTCATCACAATTCGCCATGGCCCTTGTCATCACAATGCTCCATGATCCATGTCATTGCACTGTTCCTGGACACTAATCATCACAATGAACTATGACCACATTCATCAGAATGCTCCATGACCCCTGTCATCACAGTGCTCCGTGATATCTTTCATCATAATGATAGATGACCACTGTCATCACAGTGCTCCATGACACCTGTCATCAGAATTGGCCATGGCCCTTGTCATAACAATGCTCCAGGACACTTGTCTTCACAATGTTCCATGGCGCATTTCATCACAATGCTCCATGACCACTTTCATCAAATTGCTCCATGATGCCTGTCATCACAGTGCTCCAATGCCTTTGTCATCAAAATTCTACATGGCCCCTGTAATAACAGTGCTTCATGACAACTTTTATCACAATGCTCCATGACCACTCTCATCACAATGTCAGATAAGACCTTTCATGACAATGCCCCATGGCCCTTGTCATCACAATATTCTATGACTTCTGTCATCACAATGCTCCATGCCCCTGTCATCACAATGCTCCAAAACCCTTGTCATCACAATATTCCATGATCCGTGTAATCATGATGATCCATGAACCATTTCCGTACAATGCTCCAGTACCCCTTTCATTAAAATGCTCCATGGCACTTGTCATCACAATGCTCCAGGAATCCTTCCAGCCCAATAATCCATGACCTGTTTCCTCACAATTCTCCAGGACCGCTTTCATCACAATGCTCCATTCCCTTGTCATCTCATTGTTTCATGGCCCCTGTAATCACAATGATCCATGCCCTTGTCATCAAAATGCTCCAGAACTTTTGTCATCACTATGCTCCATGCCCATGTCATCACAATGCTGCATGACCCCTGTCTTCACAATGCTGCATGACCCCTGTCATCACAATGCTCCATGTCCGTATCATCACAATGCTCCATTACTCATGTCATCGTAGTGATCCATGACCCATTTCATCACAATGCTCCATGACACCTGTCATCACAATGCTCCGTGGTCTTCGTCATCACAATGCTCCATGACCACTGACATCACCATGCCCCATGACCCCAGTCATCACAATGCTCCATAGCCCTTGTCATCACAATGCTCCATGATCCCTGTCATCACAATGTGCCATGACTCTTGTCATCAAAATGCCTCATGATCCATTTAATCACAATGCTCCATGACTCCTTTCATCACATGCTCCATGATACTTGTCATTACACTGCCCCATGACCTTTTTCATAACAATGCTCCATGATACCAGTCATCACAATGCTCCATGACCATTGTCGTCACAATGCTCCATGCCCCTTTCAACACAATGCTCCATGACAACTGTCATCACAATGCTCCATGGCCTTTGTCATCACAATTATAGATGGCACCTGTAATCACAGTGCTCCATGACCCCTTTCATCACAATGCTCCATGACCACTGTCATCACAATCCCCCATGACCCCTGTCATCACAATGCTTCATGGCCCCTGTCATTACAATGCTCCATGACCACTGTCATCACAATGTTCCATGATCACTGTAATCACAATGACCCATGAGATCTTTCCTCAGAAGGCTCCAGTACGCCTGTCATCACAAGGCTGCAATGCCCGTCTCATCACAATGCTCCATGATCCCTGTCAGCACAACTTTAAATGACAATTGTCATCACAATGCTCCATGACACCTGTCATCACAATGTTGCCTGCCCATGTCATCAAAATGCTCCATGTCCCCTGTAATCACAATGTTCTATTACACCTGTCATCACAAAGTTCCCTGCACATGTCATCACAATGCTCCATTACTAATGTAATCAAAATGTTCGCCTGCCCTTGTCATCAAAATGCTCCATGACCCCTTTAATCACAATGCTCCATGAACCCTGTCATCACAATGTTCCATGACAGTTGTCATCACAATGCTCCATGACCCCTGTAATCACAATGCTCCATGCCCTTGTCATCACAATGCTCCAGAACTCTTGTCATCATAATGATGTATGCCCATTTCATCACAAAGGTCCATGATACTTGTCATCACAATGCTCCTTGGCCTTTGTCATCACCATGTTCCATGGCCCCTGTCATCACAGTGCTCCATGATACCTTTCATCACAATTCTATTTGACCACTGTCATCACAATGCCCCAAGACACATGTCATGACAATTCGCCATGGCCCTTGTCATCACAATGCTCCATGACCCGTGTCATCACAATGGTCCAGGACACTTGTCATCACAATGATCCATGACCACTTACATCACAATGCTCCTCGACTCCTGTCATCACAATGCTCCATAGGCTACGCATTCGCAATGCTACACGGTCCCTGTAATCACATTGCTCCATGATTCATTTCATCACAATGCTCTATGGCCACTGTCATCACAATGCCACATTATACCTGTCATCACAATGCTCCATGGCCCCTGTCAGCACAATGTTCCATGACAGATGTCATCACTATCCTCCATGGACCCTGTAATCACAATGCTCCATTCCCTTGTCAACGCAATGCTCCAGAACCCTTGTCATCATAATGCTCCATGACCGTCTCATCACAATTCTCCATGACACTTTTCATCAAAATGCTCCATGGCCTTTGTCATCACAATGCTCCATGGCCCCTGTTATCACAGTGATCCATGGTACCATTCATCACAATGCTTGATAACCTCTGTCATCACAATGCCCGATGACACCTGTCATCACAATTCGCCATGGCCCTTGTCATCACAATGCTCCATGATCCATGTCATTGCACTGTTCCTGGACACTAATCATCACAATGAACTATGACCACATTCATCAGAATGCTCCATGACCCCTGTCATCACAGTGCTCCGTGATATCTTTCATCATAATGATAGATGACCACTGTCATCACAGTGCTCCATGACACCTGTCATCAGAATTGGCCATGGCCCTTGTCATAACAATGCTCCAGGACACTTGTCTTCACAATGTTCCATGGCGCATTTCATCACAATGCTCCATGACCACTTTCATCAAATTGCTCCATGATGCCTGTCATCACAGTGCTCCAATGCCTTTGTCCTCAAAATTCTACATGGCCCCTGTAATAACAGTGCTTCATGACAACTTTTATCACAATGCTCCATGACCACTCTCATCACAATGCCAGATAAGACCTTTCATGACAATGCCCCATGGCCCTTGTCATCACAATATTCTATGACTTCTGTCATCACAATGCTCCATGCCCCTGTCATCACAATGCTCCAAAACCCTTGTCATCACAATATTCCATGATCCGTGTAATCATGATGATCCATGAACCATTTCCGTACAATGCTCCAGTACCCCTTTCATTAAAATGCTCCATGGCACTTGTCATCACAATGCTCCAGGAATCCTTCCAGCCCAATAATCCATGACCTGTTTCCTCACAATTCTCCAGGACCGCTTTCATCACAATGCTCCATTCCCTTGTCATCTCATTGTTTCATGGCCCCTGTAATCACAATGATCCATGCCCTTGTCATCAAAATGCTCCAGAACTTTTGTCATCACTATGCTCCATGCCCATGTCATCACAATGCTGCATGACCCCTGTCTTCACAATGCTGCATGACCCCTGTCATCACAATGCTCCATGTCCGTATCATCACAATGCTCCATTACTCATGTCATCGTAGTGATCCATGACCCATTTCATCACAATGCTCCATGACACCTGTCATCACAATGCTCCGTGGTCTTCGTCATCACAATGCTCCATGACCACTGACATCACCATGCCCCATGACCCCAGTCATCACAATGCTCCATAGCCCTTGTCATCACAATGCTCCATGATCCCTGTCATCACAATGTGCCATGACTCTTGTCATCAAAATGCCTCATGATCCATTTAATCACAATGCTCCATGACTCCTTTCATCACATGCTCCATGATACTTGTCATTACACTGCCCCATGACCTTTTTCATAACAATGCTCCATGATACCAGTCATCACAATGCTCCATGACCATTGTCGTCACAATGCTCCATGCCCCTTTCAACACAATGCTCCATGACAACTGTCATCACAATGCTCCATGGCCTTTGTCATCACAATTATAGATGGCACCTGTAATCACAGTGCTCCATGACCCCTTTCATCACAATGCTCCATGACCACTGTCATCACAATCCCCCATGACCCCTGTCATCACAATGCTTCATGGCCCCTGTCATTACAATGCTCCATGACCACTGTCATCACAATGTTCCATGATCACTGTAATCACAATGACCCATGAGATCTTTCCTCAGAAGGCTCCAGTACGCCTGTCATCACAAGGCTGCAATGCCCGTCTCATCACAATGCTCCATGATCCCTGTCAGCACAACTTTAAATGACAATTGTCATCACAATGCTCCATGACACCTGTCATCACAATGTTGCCTGCCCATGTCATCAAAATGCTCCATGTCCCCTGTAATCACAATGTTCTATTACACCTGTCATCACAAAGTTCCCTGCACATGTCATCACAATGCTCCATTACTAATGTAATCAAAATGTTCGCCTGCCCTTGTCATCAAAATGCTCCATGACCCCTTTAATCACAATGCTCCATGAACCCTGTCATCACAATGTTCCATGACAGTTGTCATCACAATGCTCCATGACCCCTGTAATCACAATGCTCCATGCCCTTGTCATCACAATGCTCCAGAACTCTTGTCATCATAATGATGTATGCCCATTTCATCACAAAAGTCCATGATACTTGTCATCACAATGCTCCTTGGCCTTTGTCATCACCATGTTCCATGGCCCCTGTCATCACAGTGCTCCATGATACCTTTCATCACAATTCTATTTGACCACTGTCATCACAATGCCCCAAGACACATGTCATGACAATTCGCCATGGCCCTTGTCATCACAATGCTCCATGACCCGTGTCATCACAATGGTCCAGGACACTTGTCATCACAATGATCCATGACCACTTACATCACAATGCTCCTCGACTCCTGTCATCACAATGCTCCATAGGCTACGCATTCGCAATGCTACACGGTCCCTGTAATCACATTGCTCCATGATTCATTTCATCACAATGCTCTATGGCCACTGTCATCACAATGCCACATTATACCTGTCATCACAATGCTCCATGGCCCCTGTCAGCACAATGTTCCATGATAGATGTCATCACTATCCTCCATGGACCCTGTAATCACAATGCTCCATTCCCTTGTCAACGCAATGCTCCAGAACCCTTGTCATCATAATGCTCCATGACCGTCTCATCACAATTCTCCATGACACTTTTCATCAAAATGCTCCATGGCCTTTGTCATCACAATGCTCCATGGCCCCTGTTATCACAGTGATCCATGGTACCATTCATCACAATGCTTGATAACCTCTGTCATCACAATGCCCGATGACACCTGTCATCACAATTCGCCATGGCCCTTGTCATCACAATGCTCCATGATCCATGTCATTGCACTGTTCCTGGACACTAATCATCACAATGAACTATGACCACATTCATCAGAATGCTCCATGACCCCTGTCATCACAGTGCTCCGTGATATCTTTCATCATAATGATAGATGACCACTGTCATCACAGTGCTCCATGACACCTGTCATCAGAATTGGCCATGGCCCTTGTCATAACAATGCTCCAGGACACTTGTCTTCACAATGTTCCATGGCGCATTTCATCACAATGCTCCATGACCACTTTCATCAAATTGCTCCATGATGCCTGTCATCACAGTGCTCCAATGCCTTTGTCATCAAAATTCTACATGGCCCCTGTAATAACAGTGCTTCATGACAACTTTTATCACAATGCTCCATGACCACTCTCATCACAATGCCAGATAAGACCTTTCATGACAATGCCCCATGGCCCTTGTCATCACAATATTCTATGACTTCTGTCATCACAATGCTCCATGCCCCTGTCATCACAATGCTCCAAAACCCTTGTCATCACAATATTCCATGATCCGTGTAATCATGATGATCCATGAACCATTTCCGTACAATGCTCCAGTACCCCTTTCATTAAAATGCTCCATGGCACTTGTCATCACAATGCTCCAGGAATCCTTCCAGCCCAATAATCCATGACCTGTTTCCTCACAATTCTCCAGGACCGCTTTCATCACAATGCTCCATTCCCTTGTCATCTCATTGTTTCATGGCCCCTGTAATCACAATGATCCATGCCCTTGTCATCAAAATGCTCCAGAACTTTTGTCATCACTATGCTCCATGCCCATGTCATCACAATGCTGCATGACCCCTGTCTTCACAATGCTGCATGACCCCTGTCATCACAATGCTCCATTACTCATGTCATCGTAGTGATCCATGACCCATTTCATCACAATGCTCCATGACACCTGTCATCACAATGCTCCGTGGTCTTCGTCATCACAATGCTCCATGACCACTGACATCACCATGCCCCATGACCCCAGTCATCACAATGCTCCATAGCCCTTGTCATCACAATGCTCCATGATCCCTGTCATCACAATGTGCCATGACTCTTGTCATCAAAATGCCTCATGATCCATTTAATCACAATGCTCCATGACTCCTTTCATCACATGCTCCATGATACTTGTCATTACACTGCCCCATGACCTTTTTCATAACAATGCTCCATGATACCAGTCATCACAATGCTCCATGACCATTGTCGTCACAATGCTCCATGCCCCTTTCAACACAATGCTCCATGACAACTGTCATCACAATGCTCCATGGCCTTTGTCATCACAATTATAGATGGCACCTGTAATCACAGTGCTCCATGACCCCTTTCATCACAATGCTCCATGACCACTGTCATCACAATCCCCCATGACCCCTGTCATCACAATGCTTCATGGCCCCTGTCATTACAATGCTCCATGACCACTGTCATCACAATGTTCCATGATCACTGTAATCACAATGACCCATGAGATCTTTCCTCAGAAGGCTCCAGTACGCCTGTCATCACAAGGCTGCAATGCCCGTCTCATCACAATGCTCCATGATCCCTGTCAGCACAACTTTAAATGACAATTGTCATCACAATGCTCCATGACACCTGTCATCACAATGTTGCCTGCCCATGTCATCAAAATGCTCCATGTCCCCTGTAATCACAATGTTCTATTACACCTGTCATCACAAAGTTCCCTGCCCATGTCATCACAATGCTCCATTACTAATGTAATCAAAATGTTCGCCTGCCCTTGTCATCAAAATGCTCCATGACCCCTTTAATCACAATGCTCCATGAACCCTGTCATCACAATGTTCCATGACAGTTGTCATCACAATGCTCCATGACCCCTGTAATCACAATGCTCCATGCCCTTGTCATCACAATGCTCCAGAACTCTTGTCATCATAATGATGTATGCCCATTTCATCACAAAGGTCCATGATACTTGTCATCACAATGCTCCTTGGCCTTTGTCATCACCATGTTCCATGGCCCCTGTCATCACAGTGCTCCATGATACCTTTCATCACAATTCTATTTGACCACTGTCATCACAATGCCCCAAGACACATGTCATGACAATTCGCCATGGCCCTTGTCATCACAATGCTCCATGACCCGTGTCATCACAATGGTCCAGGACACTTGTCATCACAATGATCCATGACCACTTACATCACAATGCTCCTCGACTCCTGTCATCACAATGCTCCATAGGCTACGCATTCGCAATGCTACACGGTCCCTGTAATCACATTGCTCCATGATTCATTTCATCACAATGCTCTATGGCCACTGTCATCACAATGCCACATTATACCTGTCATCACAATGCTCCATGGCCCCTGTCAGCACAATGTTCCATGACAGATGTCATCACTATCCTCCATGGACCCTGTAATCACAATGCTCCATTCCCTTGTCAACGCAATGCTCCAGAACCCTTGTCATCATAATGCTCCATGACCGTCTCATCACAATTCTCCATGACACTTTTCATCAAAATGCTCCATGGCCTTTGTCATCACAATGCTCCATGGCCCCTGTTATCACAGTGATCCATGGTACCATTCATCACAATGCTTGATAACCTCTGTCATCACAATGCCCGATGACACCTGTCATCACAATTCGCCATGGCCCTTGTCATCACAATGCTCCATGATCCATGTCATTGCACTGTTCCTGGACACTAATCATCACAATGAACTATGACCACATTCATCAGAATGCTCCATGACCCCTGTCATCACAGTGCTCCGTGATATCTTTCATCATAATGATAGATGACCACTGTCATCACAGTGCTCCATGACACCTGTCATCAGAATTGGCCATGGCCCTTGTCATAACAATGCTCCAGGACACTTGTCTTCACAATGTTCCATGGCGCATTTCATCACAATGCTCCATGACCACTTTCATCAAATTGCTCCATGATGCCTGTCATCACAGTGCTCCAATGCCTTTGTCATCAAAATTCTACATGGCCCCTGTAATAACAGTGCTTCATGACAACTTTTATCACAATGCTCCATGACCACTCTCATCACAATGCCAGATAAGACCTTTCATGACAATGCCCCATGGCCCTTGTCATCACAATATTCTATGACTTCTGTCATCACAATGCTCCATGCCCCTGTCATCACAATGCTCCAAAACCCTTGTCATCACAATATTCCATGATCCGTGTAATCATGATGATCCATGAACCATTTCCGTACAATGCTCCAGTACCCCTTTCATTAAAATGCTCCATGGCACTTGTCATCACAATGCTCCAGGAATCCTTCCAGCCCAATAATCCATGACCGGTTTCCTCACAATTCTCCAGGACCGCTTTCATCACAATGCTCCATTCCCTTGTCATCTCATTGTTTCATGGCCCCTGTAATCACAATGATCCATGCCCTTGTCATCAAAATGCTCCAGAACTTTTGTCATCACTATGCTCCATGCCCATGTCATCACAATGCTGCATGACCCCTGTCTTCACAATGCTGCATGACCCCTGTCATCACAATGCTCCATGTCCGTATCATCACAATGCTCCATTACTCATGTCATCGTAGTGATCCATGACCCATTTCATCACAATGCTCCATGACACCTGTCATCACAATGCTCCGTGGTCTTCGTCATCACAATGCTCCATGACCACTGACATCACCATGCCCCATGACCCCAGTCATCACAATGCTCCATAGCCCTTGTCATCACAATGCTCCATGATCCCTGTCATCACAATGTGCCATGACTCTTGTCATCAAAATGCCTCATGATCCATTTAATCACAATGCTCCATGACTCCTTTCATCACATGCTCCATGATACTTGTCATTACACTGCCCCATGACCTTTTTCATAACAATGCTCCATGATACCAGTCATCACAATGCTCCATGACCATTGTCGTCACAATGCTCCATGCCCCTTTCAACACAATGCTCCATGACAACTGTCATCACAATGCTCCATGGCCTTTGTCATCACAATTATAGATGGCACCTGTAATCACAGTGCTCCATGACCCCTTTCATCACAATGCTCCATGACCACTGTCATCACAATCCCCCATGACCCCTGTCATCACAATGCTTCATGGCCCCTGTCATTACAATGCTCCATGACCACTGTCATCACAATGTTCCATGATCACTGTAATCACAATGACCCATGAGATCTTTCCTCAGAAGGCTCCAGTACGCCTGTCATCACAAGGCTGCAATGCCCGTCTCATCACAATGCTCCATGATCCCTGTCAGCACAACTTTAAATGACAATTGTCATCACAATGCTCCATGACACCTGTCATCACAATGTTGCCTGCCCATGTCATCAAAATGCTCCATGTCCCCTGTAATCACAATGTTCTATTACACCTGTCATCACAAAGTTCCCTGCACATGTCATCACAATGCTCCATTACTAATGTAATCAAAATGTTCGCCTGCCCTTGTCATCAAAATGCTCCATGACCCCTTTAATCACAATGCTCCATGAACCCTGTCATCACAATGTTCCATGACAGTTGTCATCACAATGCTCCATGACCCCTGTAATCACAATGCTCCATGCCCTTGTCATCACAATGCTCCAGAACTCTTGTCATCATAATGATGTATGCCCATTTCATCACAAAGGTCCATGATACTTGTCATCACAATGCTCCTTGGCCTTTGTCATCACCATGTTCCATGGCCCCTGTCATCACAGTGCTCCATGATACCTTTCATCACAATTCTATTTGACCACTGTCATCACAATGCCCCAAGACACATGTCATGACAATTCGCCATGGCCCTTGTCATCACAATGCTCCATGACCCGTGTCATCACAATGGTCCAGGACACTTGTCATCACAATGATCCATGACCACTTACATCACAATGCTCCTCGACTCCTGTCATCACAATGCTCCATAGGCTACGCATTCGCAATGCTACACGGTCCCTGTAATCACATTGCTCCATGATTCATTTCATCACAATGCTCTATGGCCACTGTCATCACAATGCCACATTATACCTGTCATCACAATGCTCCATGGCCCCTGTCAGCACAATGTTCCATGACAGATGTCATCACTATCCTCCATGGACCCTGTAATCACAATGCTCCATTCCCTTGTCAACGCAATGCTCCAGAACCCTTGTCATCATAATGCTCCATGACCGTCTCATCACAATTCTCCATGACACTTTTCATCAAAATGCTCCATGGCCTTTGTCATCACAATGCTCCATGGCCCCTGTTATCACAGTGATCCATGGTACCATTCATCACAATGCTTGATAACCTCTGTCATCACAATGCCCGATGACACCTGTCATCACAATTCGCCATGGCCCTTGTCATCACAATGCTCCATGATCCATGTCATTGCACTGTTCCTGGACACTAATCATCACAATGAACTATGACCACATTCATCAGAATGCTCCATGACCCCTGTCATCACAGTGCTCCGTGATATCTTTCATCATAATGATAGATGACCACTGTCATCACAGTGCTCCATGACACCTGTCATCAGAATTGGCCATGGCCCTTGTCATAACAATGCTCCAGGACACTTGTCTTCACAATGTTCCATGGCGCATTTCATCACAATGCTCCATGACCACTTTCATCAAATTGCTCCATGATGCCTGTCATCACAGTGCTCCAATGCCTTTGTCATCAAAATTCTACATGGCCCCTGTAATAACAGTGCTTCATGACAACTTTTATCACAATGCTCCATGACCACTCTCATCACAATGCCAGATAAGACCTTTCATGACAATGCCCCATGGCCCTTGTCATCACAATATTCTATGACTTCTGTCATCACAATGCTCCATGCCCCTGTCATCACAATGCTCCAAAACCCTTGTCATCACAATATTCCATGATCCGTGTAATCATGATGATCCATGAACCATTTCTGTACAATGCTCCAGTACCCCTTTCATTAAAATGCTCCATGGCACTTGTCATCACAATGCTCCAGGAATCCTTCCAGCCCAATAATCCATGACCGGTTTCCTCACAATTCTCCAGGACCGCTTTCATCACAATGCTCCATTCCCTTGTCATCTCATTGTTTCATGGCCCCTGTAATCACAATGATCCATGCCCTTGTCATCAAAATGCTCCAGAACTTTTGTCATCACTATGCTCCATGCCCATGTCATCACAATGCTGCATGACCCCTGTCTTCACAATGCTGCATGACCCCTGTCATCACAATGCTCCATGTCCGTATCATCACAATGCTCCACTACTCATGTCATCGTAGTGATCCATGACCCATTTCATCACAATGCTCCATGACACCTGTCATCACAATGCTCCGTGGTCTTCGTCATCACAATGCTCCATGACCACTGACATCACCATGCCCCATGACCCCAGTCATCACAATGCTCCATAGCCCTTGTCATCACAATGCTCCATGATCCCTGTCATCACAATGTGCCATGACTCTTGTCATCAAAATGCCTCATGATCCATTTAATCACAATGCTCCATGACTCCTTTCATCACATGCTCCATGATACTTGTCATTACACTGCCCCATGACCTTTTTCATAACAATGCTCCATGATACCAGTCATCACAATGCTCCATGACCATTGTCGTCACAATGCTCCATGCCCCTTTCAACACAATGCTCCATGACAACTGTCATCACAATGCTCCATGGCCTTTGTCATCACAATTATAGATGGCACCTGTAATCACAGTGCTCCATGACCCCTTTCATCACAATGCTCCATGACCACTGTCATCACAATCCCCCATGACCCCTGTCATCACAATGCTTCATGGCCCCTGTCATTACAATGCTCCATGACCACTGTCATCACAATGTTCCATGATCACTGTAATCACAATGACCCATGAGATCTTTCCTCAGAAGGCTCCAGTACGCCTGTCATCACAAGGCTGCAATGCCCGTCTCATCACAATGCTCCATGATCCCTGTCAGCACAACTTTAAATGACAATTGTCATCACAATGCTCCATGACACCTGTCATCACAATGTTGCCTGCCCATGTCATCAAAATGCTCCATGTCCCCTGTAATCACAATGTTCTATTACACCTGTCATCACAAAGTTCCCTGCCCATGTCATCACAATGCTCCATTACTAATGTAATCAAAATGTTCGCCTGCCCTTGTCATCAAAATGCTCCATGACCCCTTTAATCACAATGCTCCATGAACCCTGTCATCACAATGTTCCATGACAGTTGTCATCACAATGCTCCATGACCCCTGTAATCACAATGCTCCATGCCCTTGTCATCACAATGCTCCAGAACTCTTGTCATCATAATGATGTATGCCCATTTCATCACAAAGGTCCATGATACTTGTCATCACAATGCTCCTTGGCCTTTGTCATCACCATGTTCCATGGCCCCTGTCATCACAGTGCTCCATGATACCTTTCATCACAATTCTATTTGACCACTGTCATCACAATGCCCCAAGACACATGTCATGACAATTCGCCATGGCCCTTGTCATCACAATGCTCCATGACCCGTGTCATCACAATGGTCCAGGACACTTGTCATCACAATGATCCATGACCACTTACATCACAATGCTCCTCGACTCCTGTCATCACAATGCTCCATAGGCTACGCATTCGCAATGCTACACGGTCCCTGTAATCACATTGCTCCATGATTCATTTCATCACAATGCTCTATGGCCACTGTCATCACAATGCCACATTATACCTGTCATCACAATGCTCCATGGCCCCTGTCAGCACAATGTTCCATGACAGATGTCATCACTATCCTCCATGGACCCTGTAATCACAATGCTCCATTCCCTTGTCAACGCAATGCTCCAGAACCCTTGTCATCATAATGCTCCATGACCGTCTCATCACAATTCTCCATGACACTTTTCATCAAAATGCTCCATGGCCTTTGTCATCACAATGCTCCATGGCCCCTGTTATCACAGTGATCCATGGTACCATTCATCACAATGCTTGATAACCTCTGTCATCACAATGCCCGATGACACCTGTCATCACAATTCGCCATGGCCCTTGTCATCACAATGCTCCATGATCCATGTCATTGCACTGTTCCTGGACACTAATCATCACAATGAACTATGACCACATTCATCAGAATGCTCCATGACCCCTGTCATCACAGTGCTCCGTGATATCTTTCATCATAATGATAGATGACCACTGTCATCACAGTGCTCCATGACACCTGTCATCAGAATTGGCCATGGCCCTTGTCATAACAATGCTCCAGGACACTTGTCTTCACAATGTTCCATGGCGCATTTCATCACAATGCTCCATGACCACTTTCATCAAATTGCTCCATGATGCCTGTCATCACAGTGCTCCAATGCCTTTGTCATCAAAATTCTACATGGCCCCTGTAATAACAGTGCTTCATGACAACTTTTATCACAATGCTCCATGACCACTCTCATCACAATGCCAGATAAGACCTTTCATGACAATGCCCCATGGCCCTTGTCATCACAATATTCTATGACTTCTGTCATCACAATGCTCCATGCCCCTGTCATCACAATGCTCCAAAACCCTTGTCATCACAATATTCCATGATCCGTGTAATCATGATGATCCATGAACCATTTCCGTACAATGCTCCAGTACCCCTTTCATTAAAATGCTCCATGGCACTTGTCATCACAATGCTCCAGGAATCCTTCCAGCCCAATAATCCATGACCTGTTTCCTCACAATTCTCCAGGACCGCTTTCATCACAATGCTCCATTCCCTTGTCATCTCATTGTTTCATGGCCCCTGTAATCACAATGATCCATGCCCTTGTCATCAAAATGCTCCAGAACTTTTGTCATCACTATGCTCCATGCCCATGTCATCACAATGCTGCATGACCCCTGTCTTCACAATGCTGCATGACCCCTGTCATCACAATGCTCCATGTCCGTATCATCACAATGCTCCATTACTCATGTCATCGTAGTGATCCATGACCCATTTCATCACAATGCTCCATGACACCTGTCATCACAATGCTCCGTGGTCTTCGTCATCACAATGCTCCATGACCACTGACATCACCATGCCCCATGACCCCAGTCATCACAATGCTCCATAGCCCTTGTCATCACAATGCTCCATGATCCCTGTCATCACAATGTGCCATGACTCTTGTCATCAAAATGCCTCATGATCCATTTAATCACAATGCTCCATGACTCCTTTCATCACATGCTCCATGATACTTGTCATTACACTGCCCCATGACCTTTTTCATAACAATGCTCCATGATACCAGTCATCACAATGCTCCATGACCATTGTCGTCACAATGCTCCATGCCCCTTTCAACACAATGCTCCATGACAACTGTCATCACAATGCTCCATGGCCTTTGTCATCACAATTATAGATGGCACCTGTAATCACAGTGCTCCATGACCCCTTTCATCACAATGCTCCATGACCACTGTCATCACAATCCCCCATGACCCCTGTCATCACAATGCTTCATGGCCCCTGTCATTACAATGCTCCATGACCACTGTCATCACAATGTTCCATGATCACTGTAATCACAATGACCCATGAGATCTTTCCTCAGAAGGCTCCAGTACGCCTGTCATCACAAGGCTGCAATGCCCGTCTCATCACAATGCTCCATGATCCCTGTCAGCACAACTTTAAATGACAATTGTCATCACAATGCTCCATGACACCTGTCATCACAATGTTGCCTGCCCATGTCATCAAAATGCTCCATGTCCCCTGTAATCACAATGTTCTATTACACCTGTCATCACAAAGTTCCCTGCACATGTCATCACAATGCTCCATTACTAATGTAATCAAAATGTTCGCCTGCCCTTGTCATCAAAATGCTCCATGACCCCTTTAATCACAATGCTCCATGAACCCTGTCATCACAATGTTCCATGACAGTTGTCATCACAATGCTCCATGACCCCTGTAATCACAATGCTCCATGCCCTTGTCATCACAATGCTCCAGAACTCTTGTCATCATAATGATGTATGCCCATTTCATCACAAAGGTCCATGATACTTGTCATCACAATGCTCCTTGGCCTTTGTCATCACCATGTTCCATGGCCCCTGTCATCACAGTGCTCCATGATACCTTTCATCACAATTCTATTTGACCACTGTCATCACAATGCCCCAAGACACATGTCATGACAATTCGCCATGGCCCTTGTCATCACAATGCTCCATGACCCGTGTCATCACAATGGTCCAGGACACTTGTCATCACAATGATCCATGACCACTTACATCACAATGCTCCTCGACTCCTGTCATCACAATGCTCCATAGGCTACGCATTCGCAATGCTACACGGTCCCTGTAATCACATTGCTCCATGATTCATTTCATCACAATGCTCTATGGCCACTGTCATCACAATGCCACATTATACCTGTCATCACAATGCTCCATGGCCCCTGTCAGCACAATGTTCCATGACAGATGTCATCACTATCCTCCATGGACCCTGTAATCACAATGCTCCATTCCCTTGTCAACGCAATGCTCCAGAACCCTTGTCATCATAATGCTCCATGACCGTCTCATCACAATTCTCCATGACACTTTTCATCAAAATGCTCCATGGCCTTTGTCATCACAATGCTCCATGGCCCCTGTTATCACAGTGATCCATGGTACCATTCATCACAATGCTTGATAACCTCTGTCATCACAATGCCCGATGACACCTGTCATCACAATTCGCCATGGCCCTTGTCATCACAATGCTCCATGATCCATGTCATTGCACTGTTCCTGGACACTAATCATCACAATGAACTATGACCACATTCATCAGAATGCTCCATGACCCCTGTCATCACAGTGCTCCGTGATATCTTTCATCATAATGATAGATGACCACTGTCATCACAGTGCTCCATGACACCTGTCATCAGAATTGGCCATGGCCCTTGTCATAACAATGCTCCAGGACACTTGTCTTCACAATGTTCCATGGCGCATTTCATCACAATGCTCCATGACCACTTTCATCAAATTGCTCCATGATGCCTGTCATCACAGTGCTCCAATGCCTTTGTCCTCAAAATTCTACATGGCCCCTGTAATAACAGTGCTTCATGACAACTTTTATCACAATGCTCCATGACCACTCTCATCACAATGCCAGATAAGACCTTTCATGACAATGCCCCATGGCCCTTGTCATCACAATATTCTATGACTTCTGTCATCACAATGCTCCATGCCCCTGTCATCACAATGCTCCAAAACCCTTGTCATCACAATATTCCATGATCCGTGTAATCATGATGATCCATGAACCATTTCCGTACAATGCTCCAGTACCCCTTTCATTAAAATGCTCCATGGCACTTGTCATCACAATGCTCCAGGAATCCTTCCAGCCCAATAATCCATGACCTGTTTCCTCACAATTCTCCAGGACCGCTTTCATCACAATGCTCCATTCCCTTGTCATCTCATTGTTTCATGGCCCCTGTAATCACAATGATCCATGCCCTTGTCATCAAAATGCTCCAGAACTTTTGTCATCACTATGCTCCATGCCCATGTCATCACAATGCTGCATGACCCCTGTCTTCACAATGCTGCATGACCCCTGTCATCACAATGCTCCATGTCCGTATCATCACAATGCTCCATTACTCATGTCATCGTAGTGATCCATGACCCATTTCATCACAATGCTCCATGACACCTGTCATCACAATGCTCCGTGGTCTTCGTCATCACAATGCTCCATGACCACTGACATCACCATGCCCCATGACCCCAGTCATCACAATGCTCCATAGCCCTTGTCATCACAATGCTCCATGATCCCTGTCATCACAATGTGCCATGACTCTTGTCATCAAAATGCCTCATGATCCATTTAATCACAATGCTCCATGACTCCTTTCATCACATGCTCCATGATACTTGTCATTACACTGCCCCATGACCTTTTTCATAACAATGCTCCATGATACCAGTCACCACAATGCTCCATGACCATTGTCGTCACAATGCTCCATGCCCCTTTCAACACAATGCTCCATGACAACTGTCATCACAATGCTCCATGGCCTTTGTCATCACAATTATAGATGGCACCTGTAATCACAGTGCTCCATGACCCCTTTCATCACAATGCTCCATGACCACTGTCATCACAATCCCCCATGACCCCTGTCATCACAATGCTTCATGGCCCCTGTCATTACAATGCTCCATGACCACTGTCATCACAATGTTCCATGATCACTGTAATCACAATGACCCATGAGATCTTTCCTCAGAAGGCTCCAGTACGCCTGTCATCACAAGGCTGCAATGCCCGTCTCATCACAATGCTCCATGATCCCTGTCAGCACAACTTTAAATGACAATTGTCATCACAATGCTCCATGACACCTGTCATCACAATGTTGCCTGCCCATGTCATCAAAATGCTCCATGTCCCCTGTAATCACAATGTTCTATTACACCTGTCATCACAAAGTTCCCTGCCCATGTCATCACAATGCTCCATTACTAATGTAATCAAAATGTTCGCCTGCCCTTGTCATCAAAATGCTCCATGACCCCTTTAATCACAATGCTCCATGAACCCTGTCATCACAATGTTCCATGACAGTTGTCATCACAATGCTCCATGACCCCTGTAATCACAATGCTCCATGCCCTTGTCATCACAATGCTCCAGAACTCTTGTCATCATAATGATGTATGCCCATTTCATCACAAAGGTCCATGATACTTGTCATCACAATGCTCCTTGGCCTTTGTCATCACCATGTTCCATGGCCCCTGTCATCACAGTGCTCCATGATACCTTTCATCACAATTCTATTTGACCACTGTCATCACAATGCCCCAAGACACATGTCATGACAATTCGCCATGGCCCTTGTCATCACAATGCTCCATGACCCGTGTCATCACAATGGTCCAGGACACTTGTCATCACAATGATCCATGACCACTTACATCACAATGCTCCTCGACTCCTGTCATCACAATGCTCCATAGGCTACGCATTCGCAATGCTACACGGTCCCTGTAATCACATTGCTCCATGATTCATTTCATCACAATGCTCTATGGCCACTGTCATCACAATGCCACATTATACCTGTCATCACAATGCTCCATGGCCCCTGTCAGCACAATGTTCCATGACAGATGTCATCACTATCCTCCATGGACCCTGTAATCACAATGCTCCATTCCCTTGTCAACGCAATGCTCCAGAACCCTTGTCATCATAATGCTCCATGACCGTCTCATCACAATTCTCCATGACACTTTTCATCAAAATGCTCCATGGCCTTTGTCATCACAATGCTCCATGGCCCCTGTTATCACAGTGATCCATGGTACCATTCATCACAATGCTTGATAACCTCTGTCATCACAATGCCCGATGACACCTGTCATCACAATTCGCCATGGCCCTTGTCATCACAATGCTCCATGATCCATGTCATTGCACTGTTCCTGGACACTAATCATCACAATGAACTATGACCACATTCATCAGAATGCTCCATGACCCCTGTCATCACAGTGCTCCGTGATATCTTTCATCATAATGATAGATGACCACTGTCATCACAGTGCTCCATGACACCTGTCATCAGAATTGGCCATGGCCCTTGTCATAACAATGCTCCAGGACACTTGTCTTCACAATGTTCCATGGCGCATTTCATCACAATGCTCCATGACCACTTTCATCAAATTGCTCCATGATGCCTGTCATCACAGTGCTCCAATGCCTTTGTCATCAAAATTCTACATGGCCCCTGTAATAACAGTGCTTCATGACAACTTTTATCACAATGCTCCATGACCACTCTCATCACAATGCCAGATAAGACCTTTCATGACAATGCCCCATGGCCCTTGTCATCACAATATTCTATGACTTCTGTCATCACAATGCTCCATGCCCCTGTCATCACAATGCTCCAAAACCCTTGTCATCACAATATTCCATGATCCGTGTAATCATGATGATCCATGAACCATTTCCGTACAATGCTCCAGTACCCCTTTCATTAAAATGCTCCATGGCACTTGTCATCACAATGCTCCAGGAATCCTTCCAGCCCAATAATCCATGACCTGTTTCCTCACAATTCTCCAGGACCGCTTTCATCACAATGCTCCATTCCCTTGTCATCTCATTGTTTCATGGCCCCTGTAATCACAATGATCCATGCCCTTGTCATCAAAATGCTCCAGAACTTTTGTCATCACTATGCTCCATGCCCATGTCATCACAATGCTGCATGACCCCTGTCTTCACAATGCTGCATGACCCCTGTCATCACAATGCTCCATTACTCATGTCATCGTAGTGATCCATGACCCATTTCATCACAATGCTCCATGACACCTGTCATCACAATGCTCCGTGGTCTTCGTCATCACAATGCTCCATGACCACTGACATCACCATGCCCCATGACCCCAGTCATCACAATGCTCCATAGCCCTTGTCATCACAATGCTCCATGATCCCTGTCATCACAATGTGCCATGACTCTTGTCATCAAAATGCCTCATGATCCATTTAATCACAATGCTCCATGACTCCTTTCATCACATGCTCCATGATACTTGTCATTACACTGCCCCATGACCTTTTTCATAACAATGCTCCATGATACCAGTCATCACAATGCTCCATGACCATTGTCGTCACAATGCTCCATGCCCCTTTCAACACAATGCTCCATGACAACTGTCATCACAATGCTCCATGGCCTTTGTCATCACAATTATAGATGGCACCTGTAATCACAGTGCTCCATGACCCCTTTCATCACAATGCTCCATGACCACTGTCATCACAATCCCCCATGACCCCTGTCATCACAATGCTTCATGGCCCCTGTCATTACAATGCTCCATGACCACTGTCATCACAATGTTCCATGATCACTGTAATCACAATGACCCATGAGATCTTTCCTCAGAAGGCTCCAGTACGCCTGTCATCACAAGGCTGCAATGCCCGTCTCATCACAATGCTCCATGATCCCTGTCAGCACAACTTTAAATGACAATTGTCATCACAATGCTCCATGACACCTGTCATCACAATGTTGCCTGCCCATGTCATCAAAATGCTCCATGTCCCCTGTAATCACAATGTTCTATTACACCTGTCATCACAAAGTTCCCTGCACATGTCATCACAATGCTCCATTACTAATGTAATCAAAATGTTCGCCTGCCCTTGTCATCAAAATGCTCCATGACCCCTTTAATCACAATGCTCCATGAACCCTGTCATCACAATGTTCCATGACAGTTGTCATCACAATGCTCCATGACCCCTGTAATCACAATGCTCCATGCCCTTGTCATCACAATGCTCCAGAACTCTTGTCATCATAATGATGTATGCCCATTTCATCACAAAGGTCCATGATACTTGTCATCACAATGCTCCTTGGCCTTTGTCATCACCATGTTCCATGGCCCCTGTCATCACAGTGCTCCATGATACCTTTCATCACAATTCTATTTGACCACTGTCATCACAATGCCCCAAGACACATGTCATGACAATTCGCCATGGCCCTTGTCATCACAATGCTCCATGACCCGTGTCATCACAATGGTCCAGGACACTTGTCATCACAATGATCCATGACCACTTACATCACAATGCTCCTCGACTCCTGTCATCACAATGCTCCATAGGCTACGCATTCGCAATGCTACACGGTCCCTGTAATCACATTGCTCCATGATTCATTTCATCACAATGCTCTATGGCCACTGTCATCACAATGCCACATTATACCTGTCATCACAATGCTCCATGGCCCCTGTCAGCACAATGTTCCATGACAGATGTCATCACTATCCTCCATGGACCCTGTAATCACAATGCTCCATTCCCTTGTCAACGCAATGCTCCAGAACCCTTGTCATCATAATGCTCCATGACCGTCTCATCACAATTCTCCATGACACTTTTCATCAAAATGCTCCATGGCCTTTGTCATCACAATGCTCCATGGCCCCTGTTATCACAGTGATCCATGGTACCATTCATCACAATGCTTGATAACCTCTGTCATCACAATGCCCGATGACACCTGTCATCACAATTCGCCATGGCCCTTGTCATCACAATGCTCCATGATCCATGTCATTGCACTGTTCCTGGACACTAATCATCACAATGAACTATGACCACATTCATCAGAATGCTCCATGACCCCTGTCATCACAGTGCTCCGTGATATCTTTCATCATAATGATAGATGACCACTGTCATCACAGTGCTCCATGACACCTGTCATCAGAATTGGCCATGGCCCTTGTCATAACAATGCTCCAGGACACTTGTCTTCACAATGTTCCATGGCGCATTTCATCACAATGCTCCATGACCACTTTCATCAAATTGCTCCATGATGCCTGTCATCACAGTGCTCCAATGCCTTTGTCATCAAAATTCTACATGGCCCCTGTAATAACAGTGCTTCATGACAACTTTTATCACAATGCTCCATGACCACTCTCATCACAATGCCAGATAAGACCTTTCATGACAATGCCCCATGGCCCTTGTCATCACAATATTCTATGACTTCTGTCATCACAATGCTCCATGCCCCTGTCATCACAATGCTCCAAAACCCTTGTCATCACAATATTCCATGATCCGTGTAATCATGATGATCCATGAACCATTTCCGTACAATGCTCCAGTACCCCTTTCATTAAAATGCTCCATGGCACTTGTCATCACAATGCTCCAGGAATCCTTCCAGCCCAATAATCCATGACCGGTTTCCTCACAATTCTCCAGGACCGCTTTCATCACAATGCTCCATTCCCTTGTCATCTCATTGTTTCATGGCCCCTGTAATCACAATGATCCATGCCCTTGTCATCAAAATGCTCCAGAACTTTTGTCATCACTATGCTCCATGCCCATGTCATCACAATGCTGCATGACCCCTGTCTTCACAATGCTGCATGACCCCTGTCATCACAATGCTCCATGTCCGTATCATCACAATGCTCCATTACTCATGTCATCGTAGTGATCCATGACCCATTTCATCACAATGCTCCATGACACCTGTCATCACAATGCTCCGTGGTCTTCGTCATCACAATGCTCCATGACCACTGACATCACCATGCCCCATGACCCCAGTCATCACAATGCTCCATAGCCCTTGTCATCACAATGCTCCATGATCCCTGTCATCACAATGTGCCATGACTCTTGTCATCAAAATGCCTCATGATCCATTTAATCACAATGCTCCATGACTCCTTTCATCACATGCTCCATGATACTTGTCATTACACTGCCCCATGACCTTTTTCATAACAATGCTCCATGATACCAGTCATCACAATGCTCCATGACCATTGTCGTCACAATGCTCCATGCCCCTTTCAACACAATGCTCCATGACAACTGTCATCACAATGCTCCATGGCCTTTGTCATCACAATTATAGATGGCACCTGTAATCACAGTGCTCCATGACCCCTTTCATCACAATGCTCCATGACCACTGTCATCACAATCCCCCATGACCCCTGTCATCACAATGCTTCATGGCCCCTGTCATTACAATGCTCCATGACCACTGTCATCACAATGTTCCATGATCACTGTAATCACAATGACCCATGAGATCTTTCCTCAGAAGGCTCCAGTACGCCTGTCATCACAAGGCTGCAATGCCCGTCTCATCACAATGCTCCATGATCCCTGTCAGCACAACTTTAAATGACAATTGTCATCACAATGCTCCATGACACCTGTCATCACAATGTTGCCTGCCCATGTCATCAAAATGCTCCATGTCCCCTGTAATCACAATGTTCTATTACACCTGTCATCACAAAGTTCCCTGCACATGTCATCACAATGCTCCATTACTAATGTAATCAAAATGTTCGCCTGCCCTTGTCATCAAAATGCTCCATGACCCCTTTAATCACAATGCTCCATGAACCCTGTCATCACAATGTTCCATGACAGTTGTCATCACAATGCTCCATGACCCCTGTAATCACAATGCTCCATGCCCTTGTCATCACAATGCTCCAGAACTCTTGTCATCATAATGATGTATGCCCATTTCATCACAAAGGTCCATGATACTTGTCATCACAATGCTCCTTGGCCTTTGTCATCACCATGTTCCATGGCCCCTGTCATCACAGTGCTCCATGATACCTTTCATCACAATTCTATTTGACCACTGTCATCACAATGCCCCAAGACACATGTCATGACAATTCGCCATGGCCCTTGTCATCACAATGCTCCATGACCCGTGTCATCACAATGGTCCAGGACACTTGTCATCACAATGATCCATGACCACTTACATCACAATGCTCCTCGACTCCTGTCATCACAATGCTCCATAGGCTACGCATTCGCAATGCTACACGGTCCCTGTAATCACATTGCTCCATGATTCATTTCATCACAATGCTCTATGGCCACTGTCATCACAATGCCACATTATACCTGTCATCACAATGCTCCATGGCCCCTGTCAGCACAATGTTCCATGACAGATGTCATCACTATCCTCCATGGACCCTGTAATCACAATGCTCCATTCCCTTGTCAACGCAATGCTCCAGAACCCTTGTCATCATAATGCTCCATGACCGTCTCATCACAATTCTCCATGACACTTTTCATCAAAATGCTCCATGGCCTTTGTCATCACAATGCTCCATGGCCCCTGTTATCACAGTGATCCATGGTACCATTCATCACAATGCTTGATAACCTCTGTCATCACAATGCCCGATGACACCTGTCATCACAATTCGCCATGGCCCTTGTCATCACAATGCTCCATGATCCATGTCATTGCACTGTTCCTGGACACTAATCATCACAATGAACTATGACCACATTCATCAGAATGCTCCATGACCCCTGTCATCACAGTGCTCCGTGATATCTTTCATCATAATGATAGATGACCACTGTCATCACAGTGCTCCATGACACCTGTCATCAGAATTGGCCATGGCCCTTGTCATAACAATGCTCCAGGACACTTGTCTTCACAATGTTCCATGGCGCATTTCATCACAATGCTCCATGACCACTTTCATCAAATTGCTCCATGATGCCTGTCATCACAGTGCTCCAATGCCTTTGTCATCAAAATTCTACATGGCCCCTGTAATAACAGTGCTTCATGACAACTTTTATCACAATGCTCCATGACCACTCTCATCACAATGCCAGATAAGACCTTTCATGACAATGCCCCATGGCCCTTGTCATCACAATATTCTATGACTTCTGTCATCACAATGCTCCATGCCCCTGTCATCACAATGCTCCAAAACCCTTGTCATCACAATATTCCATGATCCGTGTAATCATGATGATCCATGAACCATTTCTGTACAATGCTCCAGTACCCCTTTCATTAAAATGCTCCATGGCACTTGTCATCACAATGCTCCAGGAATCCTTCCAGCCCAATAATCCATGACCGGTTTCCTCACAATTCTCCAGGACCGCTTTCATCACAATGCTCCATTCCCTTGTCATCTCATTGTTTCATGGCCCCTGTAATCACAATGATCCATGCCCTTGTCATCAAAATGCTCCAGAACTTTTGTCATCACTATGCTCCATGCCCATGTCATCACAATGCTGCATGACCCCTGTCTTCACAATGCTGCATGACCCCTGTCATCACAATGCTCCATGTCCGTATCATCACAATGCTCCACTACTCATGTCATCGTAGTGATCCATGACCCATTTCATCACAATGCTCCATGACACCTGTCATCACAATGCTCCGTGGTCTTCGTCATCACAATGCTCCATGACCACTGACATCACCATGCCCCATGACCCCAGTCATCACAATGCTCCATAGCCCTTGTCATCACAATGCTCCATGATCCCTGTCATCACAATGTGCCATGACTCTTGTCATCAAAATGCCTCATGATCCATTTAATCACAATGCTCCATGACTCCTTTCATCACATGCTCCATGATACTTGTCATTACACTGCCCCATGACCTTTTTCATAACAATGCTCCATGATACCAGTCATCACAATGCTCCATGACCATTGTCGTCACAATGCTCCATGCCCCTTTCAACACAATGCTCCATGACAACTGTCATCACAATGCTCCATGGCCTTTGTCATCACAATTATAGATGGCACCTGTAATCACAGTGCTCCATGACCCCTTTCATCACAATGCTCCATGACCACTGTCATCACAATCCCCCATGACCCCTGTCATCACAATGCTTCATGGCCCCTGTCATTACAATGCTCCATGACCACTGTCATCACAATGTTCCATGATCACTGTAATCACAATGACCCATGAGATCTTTCCTCAGAAGGCTCCAGTACGCCTGTCATCACAAGGCTGCAATGCCCGTCTCATCACAATGCTCCATGATCCCTGTCAGCACAACTTTAAATGACAATTGTCATCACAATGCTCCATGACACCTGTCATCACAATGTTGCCTGCCCATGTCATCAAAATGCTCCATGTCCCCTGTAATCACAATGTTCTATTACACCTGTCATCACAAAGTTCCCTGCCCATGTCATCACAATGCTCCATTACTAATGTAATCAAAATGTTCGCCTGCCCTTGTCATCAAAATGCTCCATGACCCCTTTAATCACAATGCTCCATGAACCCTGTCATCACAATGTTCCATGACAGTTGTCATCACAATGCTCCATGACCCCTGTAATCACAATGCTCCATGCCCTTGTCATCACAATGCTCCAGAACTCTTGTCATCATAATGATGTATGCCCATTTCATCACAAAGGTCCATGATACTTGTCATCACAATGCTCCTTGGCCTTTGTCATCACCATGTTCCATGGCCCCTGTCATCACAGTGCTCCATGATACCTTTCATCACAATTCTATTTGACCACTGTCATCACAATGCCCCAAGACACATGTCATGACAATTCGCCATGGCCCTTGTCATCACAATGCTCCATGACCCGTGTCATCACAATGGTCCAGGACACTTGTCATCACAATGATCCATGACCACTTACATCACAATGCTCCTCGACTCCTGTCATCACAATGCTCCATAGGCTACGCATTCGCAATGCTACACGGTCCCTGTAATCACATTGCTCCATGATTCATTTCATCACAATGCTCTATGGCCACTGTCATCACAATGCCACATTATACCTGTCATCACAATGCTCCATGGCCCCTGTCAGCACAATGTTCCATGACAGATGTCATCACTATCCTCCATGGACCCTGTAATCACAATGCTCCATTCCCTTGTCAACGCAATGCTCCAGAACCCTTGTCATCATAATGCTCCATGACCGTCTCATCACAATTCTCCATGACACTTTTCATCAAAATGCTCCATGGCCTTTGTCATCACAATGCTCCATGGCCCCTGTTATCACAGTGATCCATGGTACCATTCATCACAATGCTTGATAACCTCTGTCATCACAATGCCCGATGACACCTGTCATCACAATTCGCCATGGCCCTTGTCATCACAATGCTCCATGATCCATGTCATTGCACTGTTCCTGGACACTAATCATCACAATGAACTATGACCACATTCATCAGAATGCTCCATGACCCCTGTCATCACAGTGCTCCGTGATATCTTTCATCATAATGATAGATGACCACTGTCATCACAGTGCTCCATGACACCTGTCATCAGAATTGGCCATGGCCCTTGTCATAACAATGCTCCAGGACACTTGTCTTCACAATGTTCCATGGCGCATTTCATCACAATGCTCCATGACCACTTTCATCAAATTGCTCCATGATGCCTGTCATCACAGTGCTCCAATGCCTTTGTCATCAAAATTCTACATGGCCCCTGTAATAACAGTGCTTCATGACAACTTTTATCACAATGCTCCATGACCACTCTCATCACAATGCCAGATAAGACCTTTCATGACAATGCCCCATGGCCCTTGTCATCACAATATTCTATGACTTCTGTCATCACAATGCTCCATGCCCCTGTCATCACAATGCTCCAAAACCCTTGTCATCACAATATTCCATGATCCGTGTAATCATGATGATCCATGAACCATTTCCGTACAATGCTCCAGTACCCCTTTCATTAAAATGCTCCATGGCACTTGTCATCACAATGCTCCAGGAATCCTTCCAGCCCAATAATCCATGACCTGTTTCCTCACAATTCTCCAGGACCGCTTTCATCACAATGCTCCATTCCCTTGTCATCTCATTGTTTCATGGCCCCTGTAATCACAATGATCCATGCCCTTGTCATCAAAATGCTCCAGAACTTTTGTCATCACTATGCTCCATGCCCATGTCATCACAATGCTGCATGACCCCTGTCTTCACAATGCTGCATGACCCCTGTCATCACAATGCTCCATGTCCGTATCATCACAATGCTCCATTACTCATGTCATCGTAGTGATCCATGACCCATTTCATCACAATGCTCCATGACACCTGTCATCACAATGCTCCGTGGTCTTCGTCATCACAATGCTCCATGACCACTGACATCACCATGCCCCATGACCCCAGTCATCACAATGCTCCATAGCCCTTGTCATCACAATGCTCCATGATCCCTGTCATCACAATGTGCCATGACTCTTGTCATCAAAATGCCTCATGATCCATTTAATCACAATGCTCCATGACTCCTTTCATCACATGCTCCATGATACTTGTCATTACACTGCCCCATGACCTTTTTCATAACAATGCTCCATGATACCAGTCATCACAATGCTCCATGACCATTGTCGTCACAATGCTCCATGCCCCTTTCAACACAATGCTCCATGACAACTGTCATCACAATGCTCCATGGCCTTTGTCATCACAATTATAGATGGCACCTGTAATCACAGTGCTCCATGACCCCTTTCATCACAATGCTCCATGACCACTGTCATCACAATCCCCCATGACCCCTGTCATCACAATGCTTCATGGCCCCTGTCATTACAATGCTCCATGACCACTGTCATCACAATGTTCCATGATCACTGTAATCACAATGACCCATGAGATCTTTCCTCAGAAGGCTCCAGTACGCCTGTCATCACAAGGCTGCAATGCCCGTCTCATCACAATGCTCCATGATCCCTGTCAGCACAACTTTAAATGACAATTGTCATCACAATGCTCCATGACACCTGTCATCACAATGTTGCCTGCCCATGTCATCAAAATGCTCCATGTCCCCTGTAATCACAATGTTCTATTACACCTGTCATCACAAAGTTCCCTGCACATGTCATCACAATGCTCCATTACTAATGTAATCAAAATGTTCGCCTGCCCTTGTCATCAAAATGCTCCATGACCCCTTTAATCACAATGTTCCATGAACCCTGTCATCACAATGTTCCATGACAGTTGTCATCACAATGCTCCATGACCCCTGTAATCACAATGCTCCATGCCCTTGTCATCACAATGCTCCAGAACTCTTGTCATCATAATGATGTATGCCCATTTCATCACAAAAGTCCATGATACTTGTCATCACAATGCTCCTTGGCCTTTGTCATCACCATGTTCCATGGCCCCTGTCATCACAGTGCTCCATGATACCTTTCATCACAATTCTATTTGACCACTGTCATCACAATGCCCCAAGACACATGTCATGACAATTCGCCATGGCCCTTGTCATCACAATGCTCCATGACCCGTGTCATCACAATGGTCCAGGACACTTGTCATCACAATGATCCATGACCACTTACATCACAATGCTCCTCGACTCCTGTCATCACAATGCTCCATAGGCTACGCATTCGCAATGCTACACGGTCCCTGTAATCACATTGCTCCATGATTCATTTCATCACAATGCTCTATGGCCACTGTCATCACAATGCCACATTATACCTGTCATCACAATGCTCCATGGCCCCTGTCAGCACAATGTTCCATGACAGATGTCATCACTATCCTCCATGGACCCTGTAATCACAATGCTCCATTCCCTTGTCAACGCAATGCTCCAGAACCCTTGTCATCATAATGCTCCATGACCGTCTCATCACAATTCTCCATGACACTTTTCATCAAAATGCTCCATGGCCTTTGTCATCACAATGCTCCATGGCCCCTGTTATCACAGTGATCCATGGTACCATTCATCACAATGCTTGATAACCTCTGTCATCACAATGCCCGATGACACCTGTCATCACAATGCTCCATGATCCATGTCATTGCACTGTTCCTGGACACTAATCATCACAATGAACTATGACCACATTCATCAGAATGCTCCATGACCCCTGTCATCACAGTGCTCCGTGATATCTTTCATCATAATGATAGATGACCACTGTCATCACAGTGCTCCATGACACCTGTCATCAGAATTGGCCATGGCCCTTGTCATAACAATGCTCCAGGACACTTGTCTTCACAATGTTCCATGGCGCATTTCATCACAATGCTCCATGACCACTTTCATCAAATTGCTCCATGATGCCTGTCATCACAGTGCTCCAATGCCTTTGTCATCAAAATTCTACATGGCCCCTGTAATAACAGTGCTTCATGACAACTTTTATCACAATGCTCCATGACCACTCTCATCACAATGCCAGATAAGACCTTTCATGACAATGCCCCATGGCCCTTGTCATCACAATATTCTATGACTTCTGTCATCACAATGCTCCATGCCCCTGTCATCACAATGCTCCAAAACCCTTGTCATCACAATATTCCATGATCCGTGTAATCATGATGATCCATGAACCATTTCCGTACAATGCTCCAGTACCCCTTTCATTAAAATGCTCCATGGCACTTGTCATCACAATGCTCCAGGAATCCTTCCAGCCCAATAATCCATGACCTGTTTCCTCACAATTCTCCAGGACCGCTTTCATCACAATGCTCCATTCCCTTGTCATCTCATTGTTTCATGGCCCCTGTAATCACAATGATCCATGCCCTTGTCATCAAAATGCTCCAGAACTTTTGTCATCACTATGCTCCATGCCCATGTCATCACAATGCTGCATGACCCCTGTCTTCACAATGCTGCATGACCCCTGTCATCACAATGCTCCATGTCCGTATCATCACAATGCTCCATTACTCATGTCATCGTAGTGATCCATGACCCATTTCATCACAATGCTCCATGACACCTGTCATCAAAATGCTCCGTGGTCTTCGTCATCACAATGCTCCATGACCACTGACATCACCATGCCCCATGACCCCAGTCATCACAATGCTCCATAGCCCTTGTCATCACAATGCTCCATGATCCCTGTCATCACAATGTGCCATGACTCTTGTCATCAAAATGCCTCATGATCCATTTAATCACAATGCTCCATGACTCCTTTCATCACATGCTCCATGATACTTGTCATTACACTGCCCCATGACCTTTTTCATAACAATGCTCCATGATACCAGTCACCACAATGCTCCATGACCATTGTCGTCACAATGCTCCATGCCCCTTTCAACACAATGCTCCATGACAACTGTCATCACAATGCTCCATGGCCTTTGTCATCACAATTATAGATGGCACCTGTAATCACAGTGCTCCATGACCCCTTTCATCACAATGCTCCATGACCACTGTCATCACAATCCCCCATGACCCCTGTCATCACAATGCTTCATGGCCCCTGTCATTACAATGCTCCATGACCACTGTCATCACAATGTTCCATGATCACTGTAATCACAATGACCCATGAGATCTTTCCTCAGAAGGCTCCAGTACGCCTGTCATCACAAGGCTGCAATGCCCGTCTCATCACAATGCTCCATGATCCCTGTCAGCACAACTTTAAATGACAATTGTCATCACAATGCTCCATGACACCTGTCATCACAATGTTGCCTGCCCATGTCATCAAAATGCTCCATGTCCCCTGTAATCACAATGTTCTATTACACCTGTCATCACAAAGTTCCCTGCCCATGTCATCACAATGCTCCATTACTAATGTAATCAAAATGTTCGCCTGCCCTTGTCATCAAAATGCTCCATGACCCCTTTAATCACAATGCTCCATGAACCCTGTCATCACAATGTTCCATGACAGTTGTCATCACAATGCTCCATGACCCCTGTAATCACAATGCTCCATGCCCTTGTCATCACAATGCTCCAGAACTCTTGTCATCATAATGATGTATGCCCATTTCATCACAAAGGTCCATGATACTTGTCATCACAATGCTCCTTGGCCTTTGTCATCACCATGTTCCATGGCCCCTGTCATCACAGTGCTCCATGATACCTTTCATCACAATTCTATTTGACCACTGTCATCACAATGCCCCAAGACACATGTCATGACAATTCGCCATGGCCCTTGTCATCACAATGCTCCATGACCCGTGTCATCACAATGGTCCAGGACACTTGTCATCACAATGATCCATGACCACTTACATCACAATGCTCCTCGACTCCTGTCATCACAATGCTCCATAGGCTACGCATTCGCAATGCTACACGGTCCCTGTAATCACATTGCTCCATGATTCATTTCATCACAATGCTCTATGGCCACTGTCATCACAATGCCACATTATACCTGTCATCACAATGCTCCATGGCCCCTGTCAGCACAATGTTCCATGACAGATGTCATCACTATCCTCCATGGACCCTGTAATCACAATGCTCCATTCCCTTGTCAACGCAATGCTCCAGAACCCTTGTCATCATAATGCTCCATGACCGTCTCATCACAATTCTCCATGACACTTTTCATCAAAATGCTCCATGGCCTTTGTCATCACAATGCTCCATGGCCCCTGTTATCACAGTGATCCATGGTACCATTCATCACAATGCTTGATAACCTCTGTCATCACAATGCCCGATGACACCTGTCATCACAATTCGCCATGGCCCTTGTCATCACAATGCTCCATGATCCATGTCATTGCACTGTTCCTGGACACTAATCATCACAATGAACTATGACCACATTCATCAGAATGCTCCATGACCCCTGTCATCACAGTGCTCCGTGATATCTTTCATCATAATGATAGATGACCACTGTCATCACAGTGCTCCATGACACCTGTCATCAGAATTGGCCATGGCCCTTGTCATAACAATGCTCCAGGACACTTGTCTTCACAATGTTCCATGGCGCATTTCATCACAATGCTCCATGACCACTTTCATCAAATTGCTCCATGATGCCTGTCATCACAGTGCTCCAATGCCTTTGTCATCAAAATTCTACATGGCCCCTGTAATAACAGTGCTTCATGACAACTTTTATCACAATGCTCCATGACCACTCTCATCACAATGCCAGATAAGACCTTTCATGACAATGCCCCATGGCCCTTGTCATCACAATATTCTATGACTTCTGTCATCACAATGCTCCATGCCCCTGTCATCACAATGCTCCAAAACCCTTGTCATCACAATATTCCATGATCCGTGTAATCATGATGATCCATGAACCATTTCCGTACAATGCTCCAGTACCCCTTTCATTAAAATGCTCCATGGCACTTGTCATCACAATGCTCCAGGAATCCTTCCAGCCCAATAATCCATGACCTGTTTCCTCACAATTCTCCAGGACCGCTTTCATCACAATGCTCCATTCCCTTGTCATCTCATTGTTTCATGGCCCCTGTAATCACAATGATCCATGCCCTTGTCATCAAAATGCTCCAGAACTTTTGTCATCACTATGCTCCATGCCCATGTCATCACAATGCTGCATGACCCCTGTCTTCACAATGCTGCATGACCCCTGTCATCACAATGCTCCATGTCCGTATCATCACAATGCTCCATTACTCATGTCATCGTAGTGATCCATGACCCATTTCATCACAATGCTCCATGACACCTGTCATCACAATGCTCCGTGGTCTTCGTCATCACAATGCTCCATGACCACTGACATCACCATGCCCCATGACCCCAGTCATCACAATGCTCCATAGCCCTTGTCATCACAATGCTCCATGATCCCTGTCATCACAATGTGCCATGACTCTTGTCATCAAAATGCCTCATGATCCATTTAATCACAATGCTCCATGACTCCTTTCATCACATGCTCCATGATACTTGTCATTACACTGCCCCATGACCTTTTTCATAACAATGCTCCATGATACCAGTCATCACAATGCTCCATGACCATTGTCGTCACAATGCTCCATGCCCCTTTCAACACAATGCTCCATGACAACTGTCATCACAATGCTCCATGGCCTTTGTCATCACAATTATAGATGGCACCTGTAATCACAGTGCTCCATGACCCCTTTCATCACAATGCTCCATGACCACTGTCATCACAATCCCCCATGACCCCTGTCATCACAATGCTTCATGGCCCCTGTCATTACAATGCTCCATGACCACTGTCATCACAATGTTCCATGATCACTGTAATCACAATGACCCATGAGATCTTTCCTCAGAAGGCTCCAGTACGCCTGTCATCACAAGGCTGCAATGCCCGTCTCATCACAATGCTCCATGATCCCTGTCAGCACAACTTTAAATGACAATTGTCATCACAATGCTCCATGACACCTGTCATCACAATGTTGCCTGCCCATGTCATCAAAATGCTCCATGTCCCCTGTAATCACAATGTTCTATTACACCTGTCATCACAAAGTTCCCTGCACATGTCATCACAATGCTCCATTACTAATGTAATCAAAATGTTCGCCTGCCCTTGTCATCAAAATGCTCCATGACCCCTTTAATCACAATGCTCCATGAACCCTGTCATCACAATGTTCCATGACAGTTGTCATCACAATGCTCCATGACCCCTGTAATCACAATGCTCCATGCCCTTGTCATCACAATGCTCCAGAACTCTTGTCATCATAATGATGTATGCCCATTTCATCACAAAGGTCCATGATACTTGTCATCACAATGCTCCTTGGCCTTTGTCATCACCATGTTCCATGGCCCCTGTCATCACAGTGCTCCATGATACCTTTCATCACAATTCTATTTGACCACTGTCATCACAATGCCCCAAGACACATGTCATGACAATTCGCCATGGCCCTTGTCATCACAATGCTCCATGACCCGTGTCATCACAATGGTCCAGGACACTTGTCATCACAATGATCCATGACCACTTACATCACAATGCTCCTCGACTCCTGTCATCACAATGCTCCATAGGCTACGCATTCGCAATGCTACACGGTCCCTGTAATCACATTGCTCCATGATTCATTTCATCACAATGCTCTATGGCCACTGTCATCACAATGCCACATTATACCTGTCATCACAATGCTCCATGGCCCCTGTCAGCACAATGTTCCATGACAGATGTCATCACTATCCTCCATGGACCCTGTAATCACAATGCTCCATTCCCTTGTCAACGCAATGCTCCAGAACCCTTGTCATCATAATGCTCCATGACCGTCTCATCACAATTCTCCATGACACTTTTCATCAAAATGCTCCATGGCCTTTGTCATCACAATGCTCCATGGCCCCTGTTATCACAGTGATCCATGGTACCATTCATCACAATGCTTGATAACCTCTGTCATCACAATGCCCGATGACACCTGTCATCACAATTCGCCATGGCCCTTGTCATCACAATGCTCCATGATCCATGTCATTGCACTGTTCCTGGACACTAATCATCACAATGAACTATGACCACATTCATCAGAATGCTCCATGACCCCTGTCATCACAGTGCTCCGTGATATCTTTCATCATAATGATAGATGACCACTGTCATCACAGTGCTCCATGACACCTGTCATCAGAATTGGCCATGGCCCTTGTCATAACAATGCTCCAGGACACTTGTCTTCACAATGTTCCATGGCGCATTTCATCACAATGCTCCATGACCACTTTCATTAAATTGCTCCATGATGCCTGTCATCACAGTGCTCCAATGCCTTTGTCATCAAAATTCTACATGGCCCCTGTAATAACAGTGCTTCATGACAACTTTTATCACAATGCTCCATGACCACTCTCATCACAATGCCAGATAAGACCTTTCATGACAATGCCCCATGGCCCTTGTCATCACAATATTCTATGACTTCTGTCATCACAATGCTCCATGCCCCTGTCATCACAATGCTCCAAAACCCTTGTCATCACAATATTCCATGATCCGTGTAATCATGATGATCCATGAACCATTTCCGTACAATGCTCCAGTACCCCTTTCATTAAAATGCTCCATGGCACTTGTCATCACAATGCTCCAGGAATCCTTCCAGCCCAATAATCCATGACCTGTTTCCTCACAATTCTCCAGGACCGCTTTCATCACAATGCTCCATTCCCTTGTCATCTCATTGTTTCATGGCCCCTGTAATCACAATGATCCATGCCCTTGTCATCAAAATGCTCCAGAACTTTTGTCATCACTATGCTCCATGCCCATGTCATCACAATGCTGCATGACCCCTGTCTTCACAATGCTGCATGACCCCTGTCATCACAATGCTCCATGTCCGTATCATCACAATGCTCCATTACTCATGTCATCGTAGTGATCCATGACCCATTTCATCACAATGCTCCATGACACCTGTCATCAAAATGCTCCGTGGTCTTCGTCATCACAATGCTCCATGACCACTGACATCACCATGCCCCATGACCCCAGTCATCACAATGCTCCATAGCCCTTGTCATCACAATGCTCCATGATCCCTGTCATCACAATGTGCCATGACTCTTGTCATCAAAATGCCTCATGATCCATTTAATCACAATGCTCCATGACTCCTTTCATCACATGCTCCATGATACTTGTCATTACACTGCCCCATGACCTTTTTCATAACAATGCTCCATGATACCAGTCATCACAATGCTCCATGACCATTGTCGTCACAATGCTCCATGCCCCTTTCAACACAATGCTCCATGACAACTGTCATCACAATGCTCCATGGCCTTTGTCATCACAATTATAGATGGCACCTGTAATCACAGTGCTCCATGACCCCTTTCATCACAATGCTCCATGACCACTGTCATCACAATCCCCCATGACCCCTGTCATCACAATGCTTCATGGCCCCTGTCATTACAATGCTCCATGACCACTGTCATCACAATGTTCCATGATCACTGTAATCACAATGACCCATGAGATCTTTCCTCAGAAGGCTCCAGTACGCCTGTCATCACAAGGCTGCAATGCCCGTCTCATCACAATGCTCCATGATCCCTGTCAGCACAACTTTAAATGACAATTGTCATCACAATGCTCCATGACACCTGTCATCACAATGTTGCCTGCCCATGTCATCAAAATGCTCCATGTCCCCTGTAATCACAATGTTCTATTACACCTGTCATCACAAAGTTCCCTGCACATGTCATCACAATGCTCCATTACTAATGTAATCAAAATGTTCGCCTGCCCTTGTCATCAAAATGCTCCATGACCCCTTTAATCACAATGCTCCATGAACCCTGTCATCACAATGTTCCATGACAGTTGTCATCACAATGCTCCATGACCCCTGTAATCACAATGCTCCATGCCCTTGTCATCACAATGCTCCAGAACTCTTGTCATCATAATGATGTATGCCCATTTCATCACAAAGGTCCATGATACTTGTCATCACAATGCTCCTTGGCCTTTGTCATCACCATGTTCCATGGCCCCTGTCATCACAGTGCTCCATGACACCTTTCATCACAATTCTATTTGACCACTGTCATCACAATGCCCCAAGACACATGTCATGACAATTCGCCATGGCCCTTGTCATCACAATGCTCCATGACCCGTGTCATCACAATGGTCCAGGACACTTGTCATCACAATGATCCATGACCACTTACATCACAATGCTCCTCGACTCCTGTCATCACAATGCTCCATAGGCTACGCATTCGCAATGCTACACGGTCCCTGTAATCACATTGCTCCATGATTCATTTCATCACAATGCTCTATGGCCACTGTCATCACAATGCCACATTATACCTGTCATCACAATGCTCCATGGCCCCTGTCAGCACAATGTTCCATGACAGATGTCATCACTATCCTCCATGGACCCTGTAATCACAATGCTCCATTCCCTTGTCAACGCAATGCTCCAGAACCCTTGTCATCATAATGCTCCATGACCGTCTCATCACAATTCTCCATGACACTTTTCATCAAAATGCTCCATGGCCTTTGTCATCACAATGCTCCATGGCCCCTGTTATCACAGTGATCCATGGTACCATTCATCACAATGCTTGATAACCTCTGTCATCACAATGCCCGATGACACCTGTCATCACAATTCGCCATGGCCCTTGTCATCACAATGCTCCATGATCCATGTCATTGCACTGTTCCTGGACACTAATCATCACAATGAACTATGACCACATTCATCAGAATGCTCCATGACCCCTGTCATCACAGTGCTCCGTGATATCTTTCATCATAATGATAGATGACCACTGTCATCACAGTGCTCCATGACACCTGTCATCAGAATTGGCCATGGCCCTTGTCATAACAATGCTCCAGGACACTTGTCTTCACAATGTTCCATGGCGCATTTCATCACAATGCTCCATGACCACTTTCATCAAATTGCTCCATGATGCCTGTCATCACAGTGCTCCAATGCCTTTGTCATCAAAATTCTACATGGCCCCTGTAATAACAGTGCTTCATGACAACTTTTATCACAATGCTCCATGACCACTCTCATCACAATGCCAGATAAGACCTTTCATGACAATGCCCCATGGCCCTTGTCATCACAATATTCTATGACTTCTGTCATCACAATGCTCCATGCCCCTGTCATCACAATGCTCCAAAACCCTTGTCATCACAATATTCCATGATCCGTGTAATCATGATGATCCATGAACCATTTCCGTACAATGCTCCAGTACCCCTTTCATTAAAATGCTCCATGGCACTTGTCATCACAATGCTCCAGGAATCCTTCCAGCCCAATAATCCATGACCGGTTTCCTCACAATTCTCCAGGACCGCTTTCATCACAATGCTCCATTCCCTTGTCATCTCATTGTTTCATGGCCCCTGTAATCACAATGATCCATGCCCTTGTCATCAAAATGCTCCAGAACTTTTGTCATCACTATGCTCCATGCCCATGTCATCACAATGCTGCATGACCCCTGTCTTCACAATGCTGCATGACCCCTGTCATCACAATGCTCCATGTCCGTATCATCACAATGCTCCATTACTCATGTCATCGTAGTGATCCATGACCCATTTCATCACAATGCTCCATGACACCTGTCATCACAATGCTCCGTGGTCTTCGTCATCACAATGCTCCATGACCACTGACATCACCATGCCCCATGACCCCAGTCATCACAATGCTCCATAGCCCTTGTCATCACAATGCTCCATGATCCCTGTCATCACAATGTGCCATGACTCTTGTCATCAAAATGCCTCATGATCCATTTAATCACAATGCTCCATGACTCCTTTCATCACATGCTCCATGATACTTGTCATTACACTGCCCCATGACCTTTTTCATAACAATGCTCCATGATACCAGTCATCACAATGCTCCATGACCATTGTCGTCACAATGCTCCATGCCCCTTTCAACACAATGCTCCATGACAACTGTCATCACAATGCTCCATGGCCTTTGTCATCACAATTATAGATGGCACCTGTAATCACAGTGCTCCATGACCCCTTTCATCACAATGCTCCATGACCACTGTCATCACAATCCCCCATGACCCCTGTCATCACAATGCTTCATGGCCCCTGTCATTACAATGCTCCATGACCACTGTCATCACAATGTTCCATGATCACTGTAATCACAATGACCCATGAGATCTTTCCTCAGAAGGCTCCAGTACGCCTGTCATCACAAGGCTGCAATGCCCGTCTCATCACAATGCTCCATGATCCCTGTCAGCACAACTTTAAATGACAATTGTCATCACAATGCTCCATGACACCTGTCATCACAATGTTGCCTGCCCATGTCATCAAAATGCTCCATGTCCCCTGTAATCACAATGTTCTATTACACCTGTCATCACAAAGTTCCCTGCACATGTCATCACAATGCTCCATTACTAATGTAATCAAAATGTTCGCCTGCCCTTGTCATCAAAATGCTCCATGACCCCTTTAATCACAATGCTCCATGAACCCTGTCATCACAATGTTCCATGACAGTTGTCATCACAATGCTCCATGACCCCTGTAATCACAATGCTCCATGCCCTTGTCATCACAATGCTCCAGAACTCTTGTCATCATAATGATGTATGCCCATTTCATCACAAAGGTCCATGATACTTGTCATCACAATGCTCCTTGGCCTTTGTCATCACCATGTTCCATGGCCCCTGTCATCACAGTGCTCCATGATACCTTTCATCACAATTCTATTTGACCACTGTCATCACAATGCCCCAAGACACATGTCATGACAATTCGCCATGGCCCTTGTCATCACAATGCTCCATGACCCGTGTCATCACAATGGTCCAGGACACTTGTCATCACAATGATCCATGACCACTTACATCACAATGCTCCTCGACTCCTGTCATCACAATGCTCCATAGGCTACGCATTCGCAATGCTACACGGTCCCTGTAATCACATTGCTCCATGATTCATTTCATCACAATGCTCTATGGCCACTGTCATCACAATGCCACATTATACCTGTCATCACAATGCTCCATGGCCCCTGTCAGCACAATGTTCCATGACAGATGTCATCACTATCCTCCATGGACCCTGTAATCACAATGCTCCATTCCCTTGTCAACGCAATGCTCCAGAACCCTTGTCATCATAATGCTCCATGACCGTCTCATCACAATTCTCCATGACACTTTTCATCAAAATGCTCCATGGCCTTTGTCATCACAATGCTCCATGGCCCCTGTTATCACAGTGATCCATGGTACCATTCATCACAATGCTTGATAACCTCTGTCATCACAATGCCCGATGACACCTGTCATCACAATTCGCCATGGCCCTTGTCATCACAATGCTCCATGATCCATGTCATTGCACTGTTCCTGGACACTAATCATCACAATGAACTATGACCACATTCATCAGAATGCTCCATGACCCCTGTCATCACAGTGCTCCGTGATATCTTTCATCATAATGATAGATGACCACTGTCATCACAGTGCTCCATGACACCTGTCATCAGAATTGGCCATGGCCCTTGTCATAACAATGCTCCAGGACACTTGTCTTCACAATGTTCCATGGCGCATTTCATCACAATGCTCCATGACCACTTTCATCAAATTGCTCCATGATGCCTGTCATCACAGTGCTCCAATGCCTTTGTCCTCAAAATTCTACATGGCCCCTGTAATAACAGTGCTTCATGACAACTTTTATCACAATGCTCCATGACCACTCTCATCACAATGCCAGATAAGACCTTTCATGACAATGCCCCATGGCCCTTGTCATCACAATATTCTATGACTTCTGTCATCACAATGCTCCATGCCCCTGTCATCACAATGCTCCAAAACCCTTGTCATCACAATATTCCATGATCCGTGTAATCATGATGATCCATGAACCATTTCCGTACAATGCTCCAGTACCCCTTTCATTAAAATGCTCCATGGCACTTGTCATCACAATGCTCCAGGAATCCTTCCAGCCCAATAATCCATGACCTGTTTCCTCACAATTCTCCAGGACCGCTTTCATCACAATGCTCCATTCCCTTGTCATCTCATTGTTTCATGGCCCCTGTAATCACAATGATCCATGCCCTTGTCATCAAAATGCTCCAGAACTTTTGTCATCACTATGCTCCATGCCCATGTCATCACAATGCTGCATGACCCCTGTCTTCACAATGCTGCATGACCCCTGTCATCACAATGCTCCATGTCCGTATCATCACAATGCTCCATTACTCATGTCATCGTAGTGATCCATGACCCATTTCATCACAATGCTCCATGACACCTGTCATCACAATGCTCCGTGGTCTTCGTCATCACAATGCTCCATGACCACTGACATCACCATGCCCCATGACCCCAGTCATCACAATGCTCCATAGCCCTTGTCATCACAATGCTCCATGATCCCTGTCATCACAATGTGCCATGACTCTTGTCATCAAAATGCCTCATGATCCATTTAATCACAATGCTCCATGACTCCTTTCATCACATGCTCCATGATACTTGTCATTACACTGCCCCATGACCTTTTTCATAACAATGCTCCATGATACCAGTCATCACAATGCTCCATGACCATTGTCGTCACAATGCTCCATGCCCCTTTCAACACAATGCTCCATGACAACTGTCATCACAATGCTCCATGGCCTTTGTCATCACAATTATAGATGGCACCTGTAATCACAGTGCTCCATGACCCCTTTCATCACAATGCTCCATGACCACTGTCATCACAATCCCCCATGACCCCTGTCATCACAATGCTTCATGGCCCCTGTCATTACAATGCTCCATGACCACTGTCATCACAATGTTCCATGATCACTGTAATCACAATGACCCATGAGATCTTTCCTCAGAAGGCTCCAGTACGCCTGTCATCACAAGGCTGCAATGCCCGTCTCATCACAATGCTCCATGATCCCTGTCAGCACAACTTTAAATGACAATTGTCATCACAATGCTCCATGACACCTGTCATCACAATGTTGCCTGCCCATGTCATCAAAATGCTCCATGTCCCCTGTAATCACAATGTTCTATTACACCTGTCATCACAAAGTTCCCTGCACATGTCATCACAATGCTCCATTACTAATGTAATCAAAATGTTCGCCTGCCCTTGTCATCAAAATGCTCCATGACCCCTTTAATCACAATGCTCCATGAACCCTGTCATCACAATGTTCCATGACAGTTGTCATCACAATGCTCCATGACCCCTGTAATCACAATGCTCCATGCCCTTGTCATCACAATGCTCCAGAACTCTTGTCATCATAATGATGTATGCCCATTTCATCACAAAGGTCCATGATACTTGTCATCACAATGCTCCTTGGCCTTTGTCATCACCATGTTCCATGGCCCCTGTCATCACAGTGCTCCATGATACCTTTCATCACAATTCTATTTGACCACTGTCATCACAATGCCCCAAGACACATGTCATGACAATTCGCCATGGCCCTTGTCATCACAATGCTCCATGACCCGTGTCATCACAATGGTCCAGGACACTTGTCATCACAATGATCCATGACCACTTACATCACAATGCTCCTCGACTCCTGTCATCACAATGCTCCATAGGCTACGCATTCGCAATGCTACACGGTCCCTGTAATCACATTGCTCCATGATTCATTTCATCACAATGCTCTATGGCCACTGTCATCACAATGCCACATTATACCTGTCATCACAATGCTCCATGGCCCCTGTCAGCACAATGTTCCATGACAGATGTCATCACTATCCTCCATGGACCCTGTAATCACAATGCTCCATTCCCTTGTCAACGCAATGCTCCAGAACCCTTGTCATCATAATGCTCCATGACCGTCTCATCACAATTCTCCATGACACTTTTCATCAAAATGCTCCATGGCCTTTGTCATCACAATGCTCCATGGCCCCTGTTATCACAGTGATCCATGGTACCATTCATCACAATGCTTGATAACCTCTGTCATCACAATGCCCGATGACACCTGTCATCACAATTCGCCATGGCCCTTGTCATCACAATGCTCCATGATCCATGTCATTGCACTGTTCCTGGACACTAATCATCACAATGAACTATGACCACATTCATCAGAATGCTCCATGACCCCTGTCATCACAGTGCTCCGTGATATCTTTCATCATAATGATAGATGACCACTGTCATCACAGTGCTCCATGACACCTGTCATCAGAATTGGCCATGGCCCTTGTCATAACAATGCTCCAGGACACTTGTCTTCACAATGTTCCATGGCGCATTTCATCACAATGCTCCATGACCACTTTCATCAAATTGCTCCATGATGCCTGTCATCACAGTGCTCCAATGCCTTTGTCATCAAAATTCTACATGGCCCCTGTAATAACAGTGCTTCATGACAACTTTTATCACAATGCTCCATGACCACTCTCATCACAATGCCAGATAAGACCTTTCATGACAATGCCCCATGGCCCTTGTCATCACAATATTCTATGACTTCTGTCATCACAATGCTCCATGCCCCTGTCATCACAATGCTCCAAAACCCTTGTCATCACAATATTCCATGATCCGTGTAATCATGATGAGCCATGAACCATTTCCGTACAATGCTCCAGTACCCCTTTCATTAAAATGCTCCATGGCACTTGTCATCACAATGCTCCAGGAATCCTTCCAGCCCAATAATCCATGACCTGTTTCCTCACAATTCTCCAGGACCGCTTTCATCACAATGCTCCATTCCCTTGTCATCTCATTGTTTCATGGCCCCTGTAATCACAATGATCCATGCCCTTGTCATCAAAATGCTCCAGAACTTTTGTCATCACTATGCTCCATGCCCATGTCATCACAATGCTGCATGACCCCTGTCTTCACAATGCTGCATGACCCCTGTCATCACAATGCTCCATGTCCGTATCATCACAATGCTCCATTACTCATGTCATCGTAGTGATCCATGACCCATTTCATCACAATGCTCCATGACACCTGTCATCACAATGCTCCGTGGTCTTCGTCATCACAATGCTCCATGACCACTGACATCACCATGCCCCATGACCCCAGTCATCACAATGCTCCATAGCCCTTGTCATCACAATGCTCCATGATCCCTGTCATCACAATGTGCCATGACTCTTGTCATCAAAATGCCTCATGATCCATTTAATCACAATGCTCCATGACTCCTTTCATCACATGCTCCATGATACTTGTCATTACACTGCCCCATGACCTTTTTCATAACAATGCTCCATGATACCAGTCATCACAATGCTCCATGACCATTGTCGTCACAATGCTCCATGCCCCTTTCAACACAATGCTCCATGACAACTGTCATCACAATGCTCCATGGCCTTTGTCATCACAATTATAGATGGCACCTGTAATCACAGTGCTCCATGACCCCTTTCATCACAATGCTCCATGACCACTGTCATCACAATCCCCCATGACCCCTGTCATCACAATGCTTCATGGCCCCTGTCATTACAATGCTCCATGACCACTGTCATCACAATGTTCCATGATCACTGTAATCACAATGACCCATGAGATCTTTCCTCAGAAGGCTCCAGTACGCCTGTCATCACAAGGCTGCAATGCCCGTCTCATCACAATGCTCCATGATCCCTGTCAGCACAACTTTAAATGACAATTGTCATCACAATGCTCCATGACACCTGTCATCACAATGTTGCCTGCCCATGTCATCAAAATGCTCCATGTCCCCTGTAATCACAATGTTCTATTACACCTGTCATCACAAAGTTCCCTGCACATGTCATCACAATGCTCCATTACTAATGTAATCAAAATGTTCGCCTGCCCTTGTCATCAAAATGCTCCATGACCCCTTTAATCACAATGCTCCATGAACCCTGTCATCACAATGTTCCATGACAGTTGTCATCACAATGCTCCATGACCCCTGTAATCACAATGCTCCATGCCCTTGTCATCACAATGCTCCAGAACTCTTGTCATCATAATGATGTATGCCCATTTCATCACAAAGGTCCATGATACTTGTCATCACAATGCTCCTTGGCCTTTGTCATCACCATGTTCCATGGCCCCTGTCATCACAGTGCTCCATGATACCTTTCATCACAATTCTATTTGACCACTGTCATCACAATGCCCCAAGACACATGTCATGACAATTCGCCATGGCCCTTGTCATCACAATGCTCCATGACCCGTGTCATCACAATGGTCCAGGACACTTGTCATCACAATGATCCATGACCACTTACATCACAATGCTCCTCGACTCCTGTCATCACAATGCTCCATAGGCTACGCATTCGCAATGCTACACGGTCCCTGTAATCACATTGCTCCATGATTCATTTCATCACAATGCTCTATGGCCACTGTCATCACAATGCCACATTATACCTGTCATCACAATGCTCCATGGCCCCTGTCAGCACAATGTTCCATGACAGATGTCATCACTATCCTCCATGGACCCTGTAATCACAATGCTCCATTCCCTTGTCAACGCAATGCTCCAGAACCCTTGTCATCATAATGCTCCATGACCGTCTCATCACAATTCTCCATGACACTTTTCATCAAAATGCTCCATGGCCTTTGTCATCACAATGCTCCATGGCCCCTGTTATCACAGTGATCCATGGTACCATTCATCACAATGCTTGATAACCTCTGTCATCACAATGCCCGATGACACCTGTCATCACAATTCGCCATGGCCCTTGTCATCACAATGCTCCATGATCCATGTCATTGCACTGTTCCTGGACACTAATCATCACAATGAACTATGACCACATTCATCAGAATGCTCCATGACCCCTGTCATCACAGTGCTCCGTGATATCTTTCATCATAATGATAGATGACCACTGTCATCACAGTGCTCCATGACACCTGTCATCAGAATTGGCCATGGCCCTTGTCATAACAATGCTCCAGGACACTTGTCTTCACAATGTTCCATGGCGCATTTCATCACAATGCTCCATGACCACTTTCATCAAATTGCTCCATGATGCCTGTCATCACAGTGCTCCAATGCCTTTGTCATCAAAATTCTACATGGCCCCTGTAATAACAGTGCTTCATGACAACTTTTATCACAATGCTCCATGACCACTCTCATCACAATGCCAGATAAGACCTTTCATGACAATGCCCCATGGCCCTTGTCATCACAATATTCTATGACTTCTGTCATCACAATGCTCCATGCCCCTGTCATCACAATGCTCCAAAACCCTTGTCATCACAATATTCCATGATCCGTGTAATCATGATGATCCATGAACCATTTCCGTACAATGCTCCAGTACCCCTTTCATTAAAATGCTCCATGGCACTTGTCATCACAATGCTCCAGGAATCCTTCCAGCCCAATAATCCATGACCTGTTTCCTCACAATTCTCCAGGACCGCTTTCATCACAATGCTCCATTCCCTTGTCATCTCATTGTTTCATGGCCCCTGTAATCACAATGATCCATGCCCTTGTCATCAAAATGCTCCAGAACTTTTGTCATCACTATGCTCCATGCCCATGTCATCACAATGCTGCATGACCCCTGTCTTCACAATGCTGCATGACCCCTGTCATCACAATGCTCCATGTCCGTATCATCACAATGCTCCATTACTCATGTCATCGTAGTGATCCATGACCCATTTCATCACAATGCTCCATGACACCTGTCATCACAATGCTCCGTGGTCTTCGTCATCACAATGCTCCATGACCACTGACATCACCATGCCCCATGACCCCAGTCATCACAATGCTCCATAGCCCTTGTCATCACAATGCTCCATGATCCCTGTCATCACAATGTGCCATGACTCTTGTCATCAAAATGCCTCATGATCCATTTAATCACAATGCTCCATGACTCCTTTCATCACATGCTCCATGATACTTGTCATTACACTGCCCCATGACCTTTTTCATAACAATGCTCCATGATACCAGTCATCACAATGCTCCATGACCATTGTCGTCACAATGCTCCATGCCCCTTTCAACACAATGCTCCATGACAACTGTCATCACAATGCTCCATGGCCTTTGTCATCACAATTATAGATGGCACCTGTAATCACAGTGCTCCATGACCCCTTTCATCACAATGCTCCATGACCACTGTCATCACAATCCCCCATGACCCCTGTCATCACAATGCTTCATGGCCCCTGTCATTACAATGCTCCATGACCACTGTCATCACAATGTTCCATGATCACTGTAATCACAATGACCCATGAGATCTTTCCTCAGAAGGCTCCAGTACGCCTGTCATCACAAGGCTGCAATGCCCGTCTCATCACAATGCTCCATGATCCCTGTCAGCACAACTTTAAATGACAATTGTCATCACAATGCTCCATGACACCTGTCATCACAATGTTGCCTGCCCATGTCATCAAAATGCTCCATGTCCCCTGTAATCACAATGTTCTATTACACCTGTCATCACAAAGTTCCCTGCACATGTCATCACAATGCTCCATTACTAATGTAATCAAAATGTTCGCCTGCCCTTGTCATCAAAATGCTCCATGACCCCTTTAATCACAATGCTCCATGAACCCTGTCATCACAATGTTCCATGACAGTTGTCATCACAATGCTCCATGACCCCTGTAATCACAATGCTCCATGCCCTTGTCATCACAATGCTCCAGAACTCTTGTCATCATAATGATGTATGCCCATTTCATCACAAAGGTCCATGATACTTGTCATCACAATGCTCCTTGGCCTTTGTCATCACCATGTTCCATGGCCCCTGTCATCACAGTGCTCCATGATACCTTTCATCACAATTCTATTTGACCACTGTCATCACAATGCCCCAAGACACATGTCATGACAATTCGCCATGGCCCTTGTCATCACAATGCTCCATGACCCGTGTCATCACAATGGTCCAGGACACTTGTCATCACAATGATCCATGACCACTTACATCACAATGCTCCTCGACTCCTGTCATCACAATGCTCCATAGGCTACGCATTCGCAATGCTACACGGTCCCTGTAATCACATTGCTCCATGATTCATTTCATCACAATGCTCTATGGCCACTGTCATCACAATGCCACATTATACCTGTCATCACAATGCTCCATGGCCCCTGTCAGCACAATGTTCCATGACAGATGTCATCACTATCCTCCATGGACCCTGTAATCACAATGCTCCATTCCCTTGTCAACGCAATGCTCCAGAACCCTTGTCATCATAATGCTCCATGACCGTCTCATCACAATTCTCCATGACACTTTTCATCAAAATGCTCCATGGCCTTTGTCATCACAATGCTCCATGGCCCCTGTTATCACAGTGATCCATGGTACCATTCATCACAATGCTTGATAACCTCTGTCATCACAATGCCCGATGACACCTGTCATCACAATTCGCCATGGCCCTTGTCATCACAATGCTCCATGATCCATGTCATTGCACTGTTCCTGGACACTAATCATCACAATGAACTATGACCACATTCATCAGAATGCTCCATGACCCCTGTCATCACAGTGCTCCGTGATATCTTTCATCATAATGATAGATGACCACTGTCATCACAGTGCTCCATGACACCTGTCATCAGAATTGGCCATGGCCCTTGTCATAACAATGCTCCAGGACACTTGTCTTCACAATGTTCCATGGCGCATTTCATCACAATGCTCCATGACCACTTTCATCAAATTGCTCCATGATGCCTGTCATCACAGTGCTCCAATGCCTTTGTCATCAAAATTCTACATGGCCCCTGTAATAACAGTGCTTCATGACAACTTTTATCACAATGCTCCATGACCACTCTCATCACAATGCCAGATAAGACCTTTCATGACAATGCCCCATGGCCCTTGTCATCACAATATTCTATGACTTCTGTCATCACAATGCTCCATGCCCCTGTCATCACAATGCTCCAAAACCCTTGTCATCACAATATTCCATGATCCGTGTAATCATGATGATCCATGAACCATTTCCGTACAATGCTCCAGTACCCCTTTCATTAAAATGCTCCATGGCACTTGTCATCACAATGCTCCAGGAATCCTTCCAGCCCAATAATCCATGACCTGTTTCCTCACAATTCTCCAGGACCGCTTTCATCACAATGCTCCATTCCCTTGTCATCTCATTGTTTCATGGCCCCTGTAATCACAATGATCCATGCCCTTGTCATCAAAATGCTCCAGAACTTTTGTCATCACTATGCTCCATGCCCATGTCATCACAATGCTGCATGACCCCTGTCTTCACAATGCTGCATGACCCCTGTCATCACAATGCTCCATTACTCATGTCATCGTAGTGATCCATGACCCATTTCATCACAATGCTCCATGACACCTGTCATCACAATGCTCCGTGGTCTTCGTCATCACAATGCTCCATGACCACTGACATCACCATGCCCCATGACCCCAGTCATCACAATGCTCCATAGCCCTTGTCATCACAATGCTCCATGATCCCTGTCATCACAATGTGCCATGACTCTTGTCATCAAAATGCCTCATGATCCATTTAATCACAATGCTCCATGACTCCTTTCATCACATGCTCCATGATACTTGTCATTACACTGCCCCATGACCTTTTTCATAACAATGCTCCATGATACCAGTCATCACAATGCTCCATGACCATTGTCGTCACAATGCTCCATGCCCCTTTCAACACAATGCTCCATGACAACTGTCATCACAATGCTCCATGGCCTTTGTCATCACAATTATAGATGGCACCTGTAATCACAGTGCTCCATGACCCCTTTCATCACAATGCTCCATGACCACTGTCATCACAATCCCCCATGACCCCTGTCATCACAATGCTTCATGGCCCCTGTCATTACAATGCTCCATGACCACTGTCATCACAATGTTCCATGATCACTGTAATCACAATGACCCATGAGATCTTTCCTCAGAAGGCTCCAGTACGCCTGTCATCACAAGGCTGCAATGCCCGTCTCATCACAATGCTCCATGATCCCTGTCAGCACAACTTTAAATGACAATTGTCATCACAATGCTCCATGACACCTGTCATCACAATGTTGCCTGCCCATGTCATCAAAATGCTCCATGTCCCCTGTAATCACAATGTTCTATTACACCTGTCATCACAAAGTTCCCTGCACATGTCATCACAATGCTCCATTACTAATGTAATCAAAATGTTCGCCTGCCCTTGTCATCAAAATGCTCCATGACCCCTTTAATCACAATGCTCCATGAACCCTGTCATCACAATGTTCCATGACAGTTGTCATCACAATGCTCCATGACCCCTGTAATCACAATGCTCCATGCCCTTGTCATCACAATGCTCCAGAACTCTTGTCATCATAATGATGTATGCCCATTTCATCACAAAGGTCCATGATACTTGTCATCACAATGCTCCTTGGCCTTTGTCATCACCATGTTCCATGGCCCCTGTCATCACAGTGCTCCATGATACCTTTCATCACAATTCTATTTGACCACTGTCATCACAATGCCCCAAGACACATGTCATGACAATTCGCCATGGCCCTTGTCATCACAATGCTCCATGACCCGTGTCATCACAATGGTCCAGGACACTTGTCATCACAATGATCCATGACCACTTACATCACAATGCTCCTCGACTCCTGTCATCACAATGCTCCATAGGCTACGCATTCGCAATGCTACACGGTCCCTGTAATCACATTGCTCCATGATTCATTTCATCACAATGCTCTATGGCCACTGTCATCACAATGCCACATTATACCTGTCATCACAATGCTCCATGGCCCCTGTCAGCACAATGTTCCATGACAGATGTCATCACTATCCTCCATGGACCCTGTAATCACAATGCTCCATTCCCTTGTCAACGCAATGCTCCAGAACCCTTGTCATCATAATGCTCCATGACCGTCTCATCACAATTCTCCATGACACTTTTCATCAAAATGCTCCATGGCCTTTGTCATCACAATGCTCCATGGCCCCTGTTATCACAGTGATCCATGGTACCATTCATCACAATGCTTGATAACCTCTGTCATCACAATGCCCGATGACACCTGTCATCACAATTCGCCATGGCCCTTGTCATCACAATGCTCCATGATCCATGTCATTGCACTGTTCCTGGACACTAATCATCACAATGAACTATGACCACATTCATCAGAATGCTCCATGACCCCTGTCATCACAGTGCTCCGTGATATCTTTCATCATAATGATAGATGACCACTGTCATCACAGTGCTCCATGACACCTGTCATCAGAATTGGCCATGGCCCTTGTCATAACAATGCTCCAGGACACTTGTCTTCACAATGTTCCATGGCGCATTTCATCACAATGCTCCATGACCACTTTCATCAAATTGCTCCATGATGCCTGTCATCACAGTGCTCCAATGCCTTTGTCATCAAAATTCTACATGGCCCCTGTAATAACAGTGCTTCATGACAACTTTTATCACAATGCTCCATGACCACTCTCATCACAATGCCAGATAAGACCTTTCATGACAATGCCCCATGGCCCTTGTCATCACAATATTCTATGACTTCTGTCATCACAATGCTCCATGCCCCTGTCATCACAATGCTCCAAAACCCTTGTCATCACAATATTCCATGATCCGTGTAATCATGATGATCCATGAACCATTTCCGTACAATGCTCCAGTACCCCTTTCATTAAAATGCTCCATGGCACTTGTCATCACAATGCTCCAGGAATCCTTCCAGCCCAATAATCCATGACCGGTTTCCTCACAATTCTCCAGGACCGCTTTCATCACAATGCTCCATTCCCTTGTCATCTCATTGTTTCATGGCCCCTGTAATCACAATGATCCATGCCCTTGTCATCAAAATGCTCCAGAACTTTTGTCATCACTATGCTCCATGCCCATGTCATCACAATGCTGCATGACCCCTGTCTTCACAATGCTGCATGACCCCTGTCATCACAATGCTCCATGTCCGTATCATCACAATGCTCCATTACTCATGTCATCGTAGTGATCCATGACCCATTTCATCACAATGCTCCATGACACCTGTCATCACAATGCTCCGTGGTCTTCGTCATCACAATGCTCCATGACCACTGACATCACCATGCCCCATGACCCCAGTCATCACAATGCTCCATAGCCCTTGTCATCACAATGCTCCATGATCCCTGTCATCACAATGTGCCATGACTCTTGTCATCAAAATGCCTCATGATCCATTTAATCACAATGCTCCATGACTCCTTTCATCACATGCTCCATGATACTTGTCATTACACTGCCCCATGACCTTTTTCATAACAATGCTCCATGATACCAGTCATCACAATGCTCCATGACCATTGTCGTCACAATGCTCCATGCCCCTTTCAACACAATGCTCCATGACAACTGTCATCACAATGCTCCATGGCCTTTGTCATCACAATTATAGATGGCACCTGTAATCACAGTGCTCCATGACCCCTTTCATCACAATGCTCCATGACCACTGTCATCACAATCCCCCATGACCCCTGTCATCACAATGCTTCATGGCCCCTGTCATTACAATGCTCCATGACCACTGTCATCACAATGTTCCATGATCACTGTAATCACAATGACCCATGAGATCTTTCCTCAGAAGGCTCCAGTACGCCTGTCATCACAAGGCTGCAATGCCCGTCTCATCACAATGCTCCATGATCCCTGTCAGCACAACTTTAAATGACAATTGTCATCACAATGCTCCATGACACCTGTCATCACAATGTTGCCTGCCCATGTCATCAAAATGCTCCATGTCCCCTGTAATCACAATGTTCTATTACACCTGTCATCACAAAGTTCCCTGCACATGTCATCACAATGCTCCATTACTAATGTAATCAAAATGTTCGCCTGCCCTTGTCATCAAAATGCTCCATGACCCCTTTAATCACAATGCTCCATGAACCCTGTCATCACAATGTTCCATGACAGTTGTCATCACAATGCTCCATGACCCCTGTAATCACAATGCTCCATGCCCTTGTCATCACAATGCTCCAGAACTCTTGTCATCATAATGATGTATGCCCATTTCATCACAAAGGTCCATGATACTTGTCATCACAATGCTCCTTGGCCTTTGTCATCACCATGTTCCATGGCCCCTGTCATCACAGTGCTCCATGATACCTTTCATCACAATTCTATTTGACCACTGTCATCACAATGCCCCAAGACACATGTCATGACAATTCGCCATGGCCCTTGTCATCACAATGCTCCATGACCCGTGTCATCACAATGGTCCAGGACACTTGTCATCACAATGATCCATGACCACTTACATCACAATGCTCCTCGACTCCTGTCATCACAATGCTCCATAGGCTACGCATTCGCAATGCTACACGGTCCCTGTAATCACATTGCTCCATGATTCATTTCATCACAATGCTCTATGGCCACTGTCATCACAATGCCACATTATACCTGTCATCACAATGCTCCATGGCCCCTGTCAGCACAATGTTCCATGACAGATGTCATCACTATCCTCCATGGACCCTGTAATCACAATGCTCCATTCCCTTGTCAACGCAATGCTCCAGAACCCTTGTCATCATAATGCTCCATGACCGTCTCATCACAATTCTCCATGACACTTTTCATCAAAATGCTCCATGGCCTTTGTCATCACAATGCTCCATGGCCCCTGTTATCACAGTGATCCATGGTACCATTCATCACAATGCTTGATAACCTCTGTCATCACAATGCCCGATGACACCTGTCATCACAATTCGCCATGGCCCTTGTCATCACAATGCTCCATGATCCATGTCATTGCACTGTTCCTGGACACTAATCATCACAATGAACTATGACCACATTCATCAGAATGCTCCATGACCCCTGTCATCACAGTGCTCCGTGATATCTTTCATCATAATGATAGATGACCACTGTCATCACAGTGCTCCATGACACCTGTCATCAGAATTGGCCATGGCCCTTGTCATAACAATGCTCCAGGACACTTGTCTTCACAATGTTCCATGGCGCATTTCATCACAATGCTCCATGACCACTTTCATCAAATTGCTCCATGATGCCTGTCATCACAGTGCTCCAATGCCTTTGTCATCAAAATTCTACATGGCCCCTGTAATAACAGTGCTTCATGACAACTTTTATCACAATGCTCCATGACCACTCTCATCACAATGCCAGATAAGACCTTTCATGACAATGCCCCATGGCCCTTGTCATCACAATATTCTATGACTTCTGTCATCACAATGCTCCATGCCCCTGTCATCACAATGCTCCAAAACCCTTGTCATCACAATATTCCATGATCCGTGTAATCATGATGATCCATGAACCATTTCTGTACAATGCTCCAGTACCCCTTTCATTAAAATGCTCCATGGCACTTGTCATCACAATGCTCCAGGAATCCTTCCAGCCCAATAATCCATGACCGGTTTCCTCACAATTCTCCAGGACCGCTTTCATCACAATGCTCCATTCCCTTGTCATCTCATTGTTTCATGGCCCCTGTAATCACAATGATCCATGCCCTTGTCATCAAAATGCTCCAGAACTTTTGTCATCACTATGCTCCATGCCCATGTCATCACAATGCTGCATGACCCCTGTCTTCACAATGCTGCATGACCCCTGTCATCACAATGCTCCATGTCCGTATCATCACAATGCTCCATTACTCATGTCATCGTAGTGATCCATGACCCATTTCATCACAATGCTCCATGACACCTGTCATCACAATGCTCCGTGGTCTTCGTCATCACAATGCTCCATGACCACTGACATCACCATGCCCCATGACCCCAGTCATCACAATGCTCCATAGCCCTTGTCATCACAATGCTCCATGATCCCTGTCATCACAATGTGCCATGACTCTTGTCATCAAAATGCCTCATGATCCATTTAATCACAATGCTCCATGACTCCTTTCATCACATGCTCCATGATACTTGTCATTACACTGCCCCATGACCTTTTTCATAACAATGCTCCATGATACCAGTCATCACAATGCTCCATGACCATTGTCGTCACAATGCTCCATGCCCCTTTCAACACAATGCTCCATGACAACTGTCATCACAATGCTCCATGGCCTTTGTCATCACAATTATAGATGGCACCTGTAATCACAGTGCTCCATGACCCCTTTCATCACAATGCTCCATGACCACTGTCATCACAATCCCCCATGACCCCTGTCATCACAATGCTTCATGGCCCCTGTCATTACAATGCTCCATGACCACTGTCATCACAATGTTCCATGATCACTGTAATCACAATGACCCATGAGATCTTTCCTCAGAAGGCTCCAGTACGCCTGTCATCACAAGGCTGCAATGCCCGTCTCATCACAATGCTCCATGATCCCTGTCAGCACAACTTTAAATGACAATTGTCATCACAATGCTCCATGACACCTGTCATCACAATGTTGCCTGCCCATGTCATCAAAATGCTCCATGTCCCCTGTAATCACAATGTTCTATTACACCTGTCATCACAAAGTTCCCTGCACATGTCATCACAATGCTCCATTACTAATGTAATCAAAATGTTCGCCTGCCCTTGTCATCAAAATGCTCCATGACCCCTTTAATCACAATGCTCCATGAACCCTGTCATCACAATGTTCCATGACAGTTGTCATCACAATGCTCCATGACCCCTGTAATCACAATGCTCCATGCCCTTGTCATCACAATGCTCCAGAACTCTTGTCATCATAATGATGTATGCCCATTTCATCACAAAGGTCCATGATACTTGTCATCACAATGCTCCTTGGCCTTTGTCATCACCATGTTCCATGGCCCCTGTCATCACAGTGCTCCATGATACCTTTCATCACAATTCTATTTGACCACTGTCATCACAATGCCCCAAGACACATGTCATGACAATTCGCCATGGCCCTTGTCATCACAATGCTCCATGACCCGTGTCATCACAATGGTCCAGGACACTTGTCATCACAATGATCCATGACCACTTACATCACAATGCTCCTCGACTCCTGTCATCACAATGCTCCATAGGCTACGCATTCGCAATGCTACACGGTCCCTGTAATCACATTGCTCCATGATTCATTTCATCACAATGCTCTATGGCCACTGTCATCACAATGCCACATTATACCTGTCATCACAATGCTCCATGGCCCCTGTCAGCACAATGTTCCATGACAGATGTCATCACTATCCTCCATGGACCCTGTAATCACAATGCTCCATTCCCTTGTCAACGCAATGCTCCAGAACCCTTGTCATCATAATGCTCCATGACCGTCTCATCACAATTCTCCATGACACTTTTCATCAAAATGCTCCATGGCCTTTGTCATCACAATGCTCCATGGCCCCTGTTATCACAGTGATCCATGGTACCATTCATCACAATGCTTGATAACCTCTGTCATCACAATGCCCGATGACACCTGTCATCACAATTCGCCATGGCCCTTGTCATCACAATGCTCCATGATCCATGTCATTGCACTGTTCCTGGACACTAATCATCACAATGAACTATGACCACATTCATCAGAATGCTCCATGACCCCTGTCATCACAGTGCTCCGTGATATCTTTCATCATAATGATAGATGACCACTGTCATCACAGTGCTCCATGACACCTGTCATCAGAATTGGCCATGGCCCTTGTCATAACAATGCTCCAGGACACTTGTCTTCACAATGTTCCATGGCGCATTTCATCACAATGCTCCATGACCACTTTCATCAAATTGCTCCATGATGCCTGTCATCACAGTGCTCCAATGCCTTTGTCATCAAAATTCTACATGGCCCCTGTAATAACAGTGCTTCATGACAACTTTTATCACAATGCTCCATGACCACTCTCATCACAATGCCAGATAAGACCTTTCATGACAATGCCCCATGGCCCTTGTCATCACAATATTCTATGACTTCTGTCATCACAATGCTCCATGCCCCTGTCATCACAATGCTCCAAAACCCTTGTCATCACAATATTCCATGATCCGTGTAATCATGATGATCCATGAACCATTTCCGTACAATGCTCCAGTACCCCTTTCATTAAAATGCTCCATGGCACTTGTCATCACAATGCTCCAGGAATCCTTCCAGCCCAATAATCCATGACCTGTTTCCTCACAATTCTCCAGGACCGCTTTCATCACAAGGCTCCATTCCCTTGTCATCTCATTGTTTCATGGCCCCTGTAATCACAATGATCCATGCCCTTGTCATCAAAATGCTCCAGAACTTTTGTCATCACTATGCTCCATGCCCATGTCATCACAATGCTGCATGACCCCTGTCTTCACAATGCTGCATGACCCCTGTCATCACAATGCTCCATTACTCATGTCATCGTAGTGATCCATGACCCATTTCATCACAATGCTCCATGACACCTGTCATCACAATGCTCCGTGGTCTTCGTCATCACAATGCTCCATGACCACTGACATCACCATGCCCCATGACCCCAGTCATCACAATGCTCCATAGCCCTTGTCATCACAATGCTCCATGATCCCTGTCATCACAATGTGCCATGACTCTTGTCATCAAAATGCCTCATGATCCATTTAATCACAATGCTCCATGACTCCTTTCATCACATGCTCCATGATACTTGTCATTACACTGCCCCATGACCTTTTTCATAACAATGCTCCATGATACCAGTCATCACAATGCTCCATGACCATTGTCGTCACAATGCTCCATGCCCCTTTCAACACAATGCTCCATGACAACTGTCATCACAATGCTCCATGGCCTTTGTCATCACAATTATAGATGGCACCTGTAATCACAGTGCTCCATGACCCCTTTCATCACAATGCTCCATGACCACTGTCATCACAATCCCCCATGACCCCTGTCATCACAATGCTTCATGGCCCCTGTCATTACAATGCTCCATGACCACTGTCATCACAATGTTCCATGATCACTGTAATCACAATGACCCATGAGATCTTTCCTCAGAAGGCTCCAGTACGCCTGTCATCACAAGGCTGCAATGCCCGTCTCATCACAATGCTCCATGATCCCTGTCAGCACAACTTTAAATGACAATTGTCATCACAATGCTCCATGACACCTGTCATCACAATGTTGCCTGCCCATGTCATCAAAATGCTCCATGTCCCCTGTAATCACAATGTTCTATTACACCTGTCATCACAAAGTTCCCTGCCCATGTCATCACAATGCTCCATTACTAATGTAATCAAAATGTTCGCCTGCCCTTGTCATCAAAATGCTCCATGACCCCTTTAATCACAATGCTCCATGAACCCTGTCATCACAATGTTCCATGACAGTTGTCATCACAATGCTCCATGACCCCTGTAATCACAATGCTCCATGCCCTTGTCATCACAATGCTCCAGAACTCTTGTCATCATAATGATGTATGCCCATTTCATCACAAAGGTCCATGATACTTGTCATCACAATGCTCCTTGGCCTTTGTCATCACCATGTTCCATGGCCCCTGTCATCACAGTGCTCCATGATACCTTTCATCACAATTCTATTTGACCACTGTCATCACAATGCCCCAAGACACATGTCATGACAATTCGCCATGGCCCTTGTCATCACAATGCTCCATGACCCGTGTCATCACAATGGTCCAGGACACTTGTCATCACAATGATCCATGACCACTTACATCACAATGCTCCTCGACTCCTGTCATCACAATGCTCCATAGGCTACGCATTCGCAATGCTACACGGTCCCTGTAATCACATTGCTCCATGATTCATTTCATCACAATGCTCTATGGCCACTGTCATCACAATGCCACATTATACCTGTCATCACAATGCTCCATGGCCCCTGTCAGCACAATGTTCCATGACAGATGTCATCACTATCCTCCATGGACCCTGTAATCACAATGCTCCATTCCCTTGTCAACGCAATGCTCCAGAACCCTTGTCATCATAATGCTCCATGACCGTCTCATCACAATTCTCCATGACACTTTTCATCAAAATGCTCCATGGCCTTTGTCATCACAATGCTCCATGGCCCCTGTTATCACAGTGATCCATGGTACCATTCATCACAATGCTTGATAACCTCTGTCATCACAATGCCCGATGACACCTGTCATCACAATTCGCCATGGCCCTTGTCATCACAATGCTCCATGATCCATGTCATTGCACTGTTCCTGGACACTAATCATCACAATGAACTATGACCACATTCATCAGAATGCTCCATGACCCCTGTCATCACAGTGCTCCGTGATATCTTTCATCATAATGATAGATGACCACTGTCATCACAGTGCTCCATGACACCTGTCATCAGAATTGGCCATGGCCCTTGTCATAACAATGCTCCAGGACACTTGTCTTCACAATGTTCCATGGCGCATTTCATCACAATGCTCCATGACCACTTTCATCAAATTGCTCCATGATGCCTGTCATCACAGTGCTCCAATGCCTTTGTCATCAAAATTCTACATGGCCCCTGTAATAACAGTGCTTCATGACAACTTTTATCACAATGCTCCATGACCACTCTCATCACAATGCCAGATAAGACCTTTCATGACAATGCCCCATGGCCCTTGTCATCACAATATTCTATGACTTCTGTCATCACAATGCTCCATGCCCCTGTCATCACAATGCTCCAAAACCCTTGTCATCACAATATTCCATGATCCGTGTAATCATGATGATCCATGAACCATTTCCGTACAATGCTCCAGTACCCCTTTCATTAAAATGCTCCATGGCACTTGTCATCACAATGCTCCAGGAATCCTTCCAGCCCAATAATCCATGACCTGTTTCCTCACAATTCTCCAGGACCGCTTTCATCACAATGCTCCATTCCCTTGTCATCTCATTGTTTCATGGCCCCTGTAATCACAATGATCCATGCCCTTGTCATCAAAATGCTCCAGAACTTTTGTCATCACTATGCTCCATGCCCATGTCATCACAATGCTGCATGACCCCTGTCTTCACAATGCTGCATGACCCCTGTCATCACAATGCTCCATGTCCGTATCATCACAATGCTCCATTACCCATGTCATCGTAGTGATCCATGACCCATTTCATCACAATGCTCCATGACACCTGTCATCACAATGCTCCGTGGTCTTCGTCATCACAATGCTCCATGACCACTGACATCACCATGCCCCATGACCCCAGTCATCACAATGCTCCATAGCCCTTGTCATCACAATGCTCCATGATCCCTGTCATCACAATGTGCCATGACTCTTGTCATCAAAATGCCTCATGATCCATTTAATCACAATGCTCCATGACTCCTTTCATCACATGCTCCATGATACTTGTCATTACACTGCCCCATGACCTTTTTCATAACAATGCTCCATGATACCAGTCATCACAATGCTCCATGACCATTGTCGTCACAATGCTCCATGCCCCTTTCAACACAATGCTCCATGACAACTGTCATCACAATGCTCCATGGCCTTTGTCATCACAATTATAGATGGCACCTGTAATCACAGTGCTCCATGACCCCTTTCATCACAATGCTCCATGACCACTGTCATCACAATCCCCCATGACCCCTGTCATCACAATGCTTCATGGCCCCTGTCATTACAATGCTCCATGACCACTGTCATCACAATGTTCCATGATCACTGTAATCACAATGACCCATGAGATCTTTCCTCAGAAGGCTCCAGTACGCCTGTCATCACAAGGCTGCAATGCCCGTCTCATCACAATGCTCCATGATCCCTGTCAGCACAACTTTAAATGACAATTGTCATCACAATGCTCCATGACACCTGTCATCACAATGTTGCCTGCCCATGTCATCAAAATGCTCCATGTCCCCTGTAATCACAATGTTCTATTACACCTGTCATCACAAAGTTCCCTGCACATGTCATCACAATGCTCCATTACTAATGTAATCAAAATGTTCGCCTGCCCTTGTCATCAAAATGCTCCATGACCCCTTTAATCACAATGCTCCATGAACCCTGTCATCACAATGTTCCATGACAGTTGTCATCACAATGCTCCATGACCCCTGTAATCACAATGCTCCATGCCCTTGTCATCACAATGCTCCAGAACTCTTGTCATCATAATGATGTATGCCCATTTCATCACAAAGGTCCATGATACTTGTCATCACAATGCTCCTTGGCCTTTGTCATCACCATGTTCCATGGCCCCTGTCATCACAGTGCTCCATGATACCTTTCATCACAATTCTATTTGACCACTGTCATCACAATGCCCCAAGACACATGTCATGACAATTCGCCATGGCCCTTGTCATCACAATGCTCCATGACCCGTGTCATCACAATGGTCCAGGACACTTGTCATCACAATGATCCATGACCACTTACATCACAATGCTCCTCGACTCCTGTCATCACAATGCTCCATAGGCTACGCATTCGCAATGCTACACGGTCCCTGTAATCACATTGCTCCATGATTCATTTCATCACAATGCTCTATGGCCACTGTCATCACAATGCCACATTATACCTGTCATCACAATGCTCCATGGCCCCTGTCAGCACAATGTTCCATGACAGATGTCATCACTATCCTCCATGGACCCTGTAATCACAATGCTCCATTCCCTTGTCAACGCAATGCTCCAGAACCCTTGTCATCATAATGCTCCATGACCGTCTCATCACAATTCTCCATGACACTTTTCATCAAAATGCTCCATGGCCTTTGTCATCACAATGCTCCATGGCCCCTGTTATCACAGTGATCCATGGTACCATTCATCACAATGCTTGATAACCTCTGTCATCACAATGCCCGATGACACCTGTCATCACAATTCGCCATGGCCCTTGTCATCACAATGCTCCATGATCCATGTCATTGCACTGTTCCTGGACACTAATCATCACAATGAACTATGACCACATTCATCAGAATGCTCCATGACCCCTGTCATCACAGTGCTCCGTGATATCTTTCATCATAATGATAGATGACCACTGTCATCACAGTGCTCCATGACACCTGTCATCAGAATTGGCCATGGCCCTTGTCATAACAATGCTCCAGGACACTTGTCTTCACAATGTTCCATGGCGCATTTCATCACAATGCTCCATGACCACTTTCATCAAATTGCTCCATGATGCCTGTCATCACAGTGCTCCAATGCCTTTGTCATCAAAATTCTACATGGCCCCTGTAATAACAGTGCTTCATGACAACTTTTATCACAATGCTCCATGACCACTCTCATCACAATGCCAGATAAGACCTTTCATGACAATGCCCCATGGCCCTTGTCATCACAATATTCTATGACTTCTGTCATCACAATGCTCCATGCCCCTGTCATCACAATGCTCCAAAACCCTTGTCATCACAATATTCCATGATCCGTGTAATCATGATGATCCATGAACCATTTCCGTACAATGCTCCAGTACCCCTTTCATTAAAATGCTCCATGGCACTTGTCATCACAATGCTCCAGGAATCCTTCCAGCCCAATAATCCATGACCTGTTTCCTCACAATTCTCCAGGACCGCTTTCATCACAATGCTCCATTCCCTTGTCATCTCATTGTTTCATGGCCCCTGTAATCACAATGATCCATGCCCTTGTCATCAAAATGCTCCAGAACTTTTGTCATCACTATGCTCCATGCCCATGTCATCACAATGCTGCATGACCCCTGTCTTCACAATGCTGCATGACCCCTGTCATCACAATGCTCCATTACTCATGTCATCGTAGTGATCCATGACCCATTTCATCACAATGCTCCATGACACCTGTCATCACAATGCTCCGTGGTCTTCGTCATCACAATGCTCCATGACCACTGACATCACCATGCCCCATGACCCCAGTCATCACAATGCTCCATAGCCCTTGTCATCACAATGCTCCATGATCCCTGTCATCACAATGTGCCATGACTCTTGTCATCAAAATGCCTCATGATCCATTTAATCACAATGCTCCATGACTCCTTTCATCACATGCTCCATGATACTTGTCATTACACTGCCCCATGACCTTTTTCATAACAATGCTCCATGATACCAGTCATCACAATGCTCCATGACCATTGTCGTCACAATGCTCCATGCCCCTTTCAACACAATGCTCCATGACAACTGTCATCACAATGCTCCATGGCCTTTGTCATCACAATTATAGATGGCACCTGTAATCACAGTGCTCCATGACCCCTTTCATCACAATGCTCCATGACCACTGTCATCACAATCCCCCATGACCCCTGTCATCACAATGCTTCATGGCCCCTGTCATTACAATGCTCCATGACCACTGTCATCACAATGTTCCATGATCACTGTAATCACAATGACCCATGAGATCTTTCCTCAGAAGGCTCCAGTACGCCTGTCATCACAAGGCTGCAATGCCCGTCTCATCACAATGCTCCATGATCCCTGTCAGCACAACTTTAAATGACAATTGTCATCACAATGCTCCATGACACCTGTCATCACAATGTTGCCTGCCCATGTCATCAAAATGCTCCATGTCCCCTGTAATCACAATGTTCTATTACACCTGTCATCACAAAGTTCCCTGCCCATGTCATCACAATGCTCCATTACTAATGTAATCAAAATGTTCGCCTGCCCTTGTCATCAAAATGCTCCATGACCCCTTTAATCACAATGCTCCATGAACCCTGTCATCACAATGTTCCATGACAGTTGTCATCACAATGCTCCATGACCCCTGTAATCACAATGCTCCATGCCCTTGTCATCACAATGCTCCAGAACTCTTGTCATCATAATGATGTATGCCCATTTCATCACAAAGGTCCATGATACTTGTCATCACAATGCTCCTTGGCCTTTGTCATCACCATGTTCCATGGCCCCTGTCATCACAGTGCTCCATGATACCTTTCATCACAATTCTATTTGACCACTGTCATCACAATGCCCCAAGACACATGTCATGACAATTCGCCATGGCCCTTGTCATCACAATGCTCCATGACCCGTGTCATCACAATGGTCCAGGACACTTGTCATCACAATGATCCATGACCACTTACATCACAATGCTCCTCGACTCCTGTCATCACAATGCTCCATAGGCTACGCATTCGCAATGCTACACGGTCCCTGTAATCACATTGCTCCATGATTCATTTCATCACAATGCTCTATGGCCACTGTCATCACAATGCCACATTATACCTGTCATCACAATGCTCCATGGCCCCTGTCAGCACAATGTTCCATGACAGATGTCATCACTATCCTCCATGGACCCTGTAATCACAATGCTCCATTCCCTTGTCAACGCAATGCTCCAGAACCCTTGTCATCATAATGCTCCATGACCGTCTCATCACAATTCTCCATGACACTTTTCATCAAAATGCTCCATGGCCTTTGTCATCACAATGCTCCATGGCCCCTGTTATCACAGTGATCCATGGTACCATTCATCACAATGCTTGATAACCTCTGTCATCACAATGCCCGATGACACCTGTCATCACAATTCGCCATGGCCCTTGTCATCACAATGCTCCATGATCCATGTCATTGCACTGTTCCTGGACACTAATCATCACAATGAACTATGACCACATTCATCAGAATGCTCCATGACCCCTGTCATCACAGTGCTCCGTGATATCTTTCATCATAATGATAGATGACCACTGTCATCACAGTGCTCCATGACACCTGTCATCAGAATTGGCCATGGCCCTTGTCATAACAATGCTCCAGGACACTTGTCTTCACAATGTTCCATGGCGCATTTCATCACAATGCTCCATGACCACTTTCATCAAATTGCTCCATGATGCCTGTCATCACAGTGCTCCAATGCCTTTGTCATCAAAATTCTACATGGCCCCTGTAATAACAGTGCTTCATGACAACTTTTATCACAATGCTCCATGACCACTCTCATCACAATGCCAGATAAGACCTTTCATGACAATGCCCCATGGCCCTTGTCATCACAATATTCTATGACTTCTGTCATCACAATGCTCCATGCCCCTGTCATCACAATGCTCCAAAACCCTTGTCATCACAATATTCCATGATCCGTGTAATCATGATGATCCATGAACCATTTCCGTACAATGCTCCAGTACCCCTTTCATTAAAATGCTCCATGGCACTTGTCATCACAATGCTCCAGGAATCCTTCCAGCCCAATAATCCATGACCTGTTTCCTCACAATTCTCCAGGACCGCTTTCATCACAATGCTCCATTCCCTTGTCATCTCATTGTTTCATGGCCCCTGTAATCACAATGATCCATGCCCTTGTCATCAAAATGCTCCAGAACTTTTGTCATCACTATGCTCCATGCCCATGTCATCACAATGCTGCATGACCCCTGTCTTCACAATGCTGCATGACCCCTGTCATCACAATGCTCCATGTCCGTATCATCACAATGCTCCATTACTCATGTCATCGTAGTGATCCATGACCCATTTCATCACAATGCTCCATGACACCTGTCATCACAATGCTCCGTGGTCTTCGTCATCACAATGCTCCATGACCACTGACATCACCATGCCCCATGACCCCAGTCATCACAATGCTCCATAGCCCTTGTCATCACAATGCTCCATGATCCCTGTCATCACAATGTGCCATGACTCTTGTCATCAAAATGCCTCATGATCCATTTAATCACAATGCTCCATGACTCCTTTCATCACATGCTCCATGATACTTGTCATTACACTGCCCCATGACCTTTTTCATAACAATGCTCCATGATACCAGTCATCACAATGCTCCATGACCATTGTCGTCACAATGCTCCATGCCCCTTTCAACACAATGCTCCATGACAACTGTCATCACAATGCTCCATGGCCTTTGTCATCACAATTATAGATGGCACCTGTAATCACAGTGCTCCATGACCCCTTTCATCACAATGCTCCATGACCACTGTCATCACAATCCCCCATGACCCCTGTCATCACAATGCTTCATGGCCCCTGTCATTACAATGCTCCATGACCACTGTCATCACAATGTTCCATGATCACTGTAATCACAATGACCCATGAGATCTTTCCTCAGAAGGCTCCAGTACGCCTGTCATCACAAGGCTGCAATGCCCGTCTCATCACAATGCTCCATGATCCCTGTCAGCACAACTTTAAATGACAATTGTCATCACAATGCTCCATGACACCTGTCATCACAATGTTGCCTGCCCATGTCATCAAAATGCTCCATGTCCCCTGTAATCACAATGTTCTATTACACCTGTCATCACAAAGTTCCCTGCACATGTCATCACAATGCTCCATTACTAATGTAATCAAAATGTTCGCCTGCCCTTGTCATCAAAATGCTCCATGACCCCTTTAATCACAATGCTCCATGAACCCTGTCATCACAATGTTCCATGACAGTTGTCATCACAATGCTCCATGACCCCTGTAATCACAATGCTCCATGCCCTTGTCATCACAATGCTCCAGAACTCTTGTCATCATAATGATGTATGCCCATTTCATCACAAAGGTCCATGATACTTGTCATCACAATGCTCCTTGGCCTTTGTCATCACCATGTTCCATGGCCCCTGTCATCACAGTGCTCCATGATACCTTTCATCACAATTCTATTTGACCACTGTCATCACAATGCCCCAAGACACATGTCATGACAATTCGCCATGGCCCTTGTCATCACAATGCTCCATGACCCGTGTCATCACAATGGTCCAGGACACTTGTCATCACAATGATCCATGACCACTTACATCACAATGCTCCTCGACTCCTGTCATCACAATGCTCCATAGGCTACGCATTCGCAATGCTACACGGTCCCTGTAATCACATTGCTCCATGATTCATTTCATCACAATGCTCTATGGCCACTGTCATCACAATGCCACATTATACCTGTCATCACAATGCTCCATGGCCCCTGTCAGCACAATGTTCCATGACAGATGTCATCACTATCCTCCATGGACCCTGTAATCACAATGCTCCATTCCCTTGTCAACGCAATGCTCCAGAACCCTTGTCATCATAATGCTCCATGACCGTCTCATCACAATTCTCCATGACACTTTTCATCAAAATGCTCCATGGCCTTTGTCATCACAATGCTCCATGGCCCCTGTTATCACAGTGATCCATGGTACCATTCATCACAATGCTTGATAACCTCTGTCATCACAATGCCCGATGACACCTGTCATCACAATTCGCCATGGCCCTTGTCATCACAATGCTCCATGATCCATGTCATTGCACTGTTCCTGGACACTAATCATCACAATGAACTATGACCACATTCATCAGAATGCTCCATGACCCCTGTCATCACAGTGCTCCGTGATATCTTTCATCATAATGATAGATGACCACTGTCATCACAGTGCTCCATGACACCTGTCATCAGAATTGGCCATGGCCCTTGTCATAACAATGCTCCAGGACACTTGTCTTCACAATGTTCCATGGCGCATTTCATCACAATGCTCCATGACCACTTTCATCAAATTGCTCCATGATGCCTGTCATCACAGTGCTCCAATGCCTTTGTCATCAAAATTCTACATGGCCCCTGTAATAACAGTGCTTCATGACAACTTTTATCACAATGCTCCATGACCACTCTCATCACAATGCCAGATAAGACCTTTCATGACAATGCCCCATGGCCCTTGTCATCACAATATTCTATGACTTCTGTCATCACAATGCTCCATGCCCCTGTCATCACAATGCTCCAAAACCCTTGTCATCACAATATTCCATGATCCGTGTAATCATGATGATCCATGAACCATTTCCGTACAATGCTCCAGTACCCCTTTCATTAAAATGCTCCATGGCACTTGTCATCACAATGCTCCAGGAATCCTTCCAGCCCAATAATCCATGACCTGTTTCCTCACAATTCTCCAGGACCGCTTTCATCACAAGGCTCCATTCCCTTGTCATCTCATTGTTTCATGGCCCCTGTAATCACAATGATCCATGCCCTTGTCATCAAAATGCTCCAGAACTTTTGTCATCACTATGCTCCATGCCCATGTCATCACAATGCTGCATGACCCCTGTCTTCACAATGCTGCATGACCCCTGTCATCACAATGCTCCATTACTCATGTCATCGTAGTGATCCATGACCCATTTCATCACAATGCTCCATGACACCTGTCATCACAATGCTCCGTGGTCTTCGTCATCACAATGCTCCATGACCACTGACATCACCATGCCCCATGACCCCAGTCATCACAATGCTCCATAGCCCTTGTCATCACAATGCTCCATGATCCCTGTCATCACAATGTGCCATGACTCTTGTCATCAAAATGCCTCATGATCCATTTAATCACAATGCTCCATGACTCCTTTCATCACATGCTCCATGATACTTGTCATTACACTGCCCCATGACCTTTTTCATAACAATGCTCCATGATACCAGTCATCACAATGCTCCATGACCATTGTCGTCACAATGCTCCATGCCCCTTTCAACACAATGCTCCATGACAACTGTCATCACAATGCTCCATGGCCTTTGTCATCACAATTATAGATGGCACCTGTAATCACAGTGCTCCATGACCCCTTTCATCACAATGCTCCATGACCACTGTCATCACAATCCCCCATGACCCCTGTCATCACAATGCTTCATGGCCCCTGTCATTACAATGCTCCATGACCACTGTCATCACAATGTTCCATGATCACTGTAATCACAATGACCCATGAGATCTTTCCTCAGAAGGCTCCAGTACGCCTGTCATCACAAGGCTGCAATGCCCGTCTCATCACAATGCTCCATGATCCCTGTCAGCACAACTTTAAATGACAATTGTCATCACAATGCTCCATGACACCTGTCATCACAATGTTGCCTGCCCATGTCATCAAAATGCTCCATGTCCCCTGTAATCACAATGTTCTATTACACCTGTCATCACAAAGTTCCCTGCCCATGTCATCACAATGCTCCATTACTAATGTAATCAAAATGTTCGCCTGCCCTTGTCATCAAAATGCTCCATGACCCCTTTAATCACAATGCTCCATGAACCCTGTCATCACAATGTTCCATGACAGTTGTCATCACAATGCTCCATGACCCCTGTAATCACAATGCTCCATGCCCTTGTCATCACAATGCTCCAGAACTCTTGTCATCATAATGATGTATGCCCATTTCATCACAAAGGTCCATGATACTTGTCATCACAATGCTCCTTGGCCTTTGTCATCACCATGTTCCATGGCCCCTGTCATCACAGTGCTCCATGATACCTTTCATCACAATTCTATTTGACCACTGTCATCACAATGCCCCAAGACACATGTCATGACAATTCGCCATGGCCCTTGTCATCACAATGCTCCATGACCCGTGTCATCACAATGGTCCAGGACACTTGTCATCACAATGATCCATGACCACTTACATCACAATGCTCCTCGACTCCTGTCATCACAATGCTCCATAGGCTACGCATTCGCAATGCTACACGGTCCCTGTAATCACATTGCTCCATGATTCATTTCATCACAATGCTCTATGGCCACTGTCATCACAATGCCACATTATACCTGTCATCACAATGCTCCATGGCCCCTGTCAGCACAATGTTCCATGACAGATGTCATCACTATCCTCCATGGACCCTGTAATCACAATGCTCCATTCCCTTGTCAACGCAATGCTCCAGAACCCTTGTCATCATAATGCTCCATGACCGTCTCATCACAATTCTCCATGACACTTTTCATCAAAATGCTCCATGGCCTTTGTCATCACAATGCTCCATGGCCCCTGTTATCACAGTGATCCATGGTACCATTCATCACAATGCTTGATAACCTCTGTCATCACAATGCCCGATGACACCTGTCATCACAATTCGCCATGGCCCTTGTCATCACAATGCTCCATGATCCATGTCATTGCACTGTTCCTGGACACTAATCATCACAATGAACTATGACCACATTCATCAGAATGCTCCATGACCCCTGTCATCACAGTGCTCCGTGATATCTTTCATCATAATGATAGATGACCACTGTCATCACAGTGCTCCATGACACCTGTCATCAGAATTGGCCATGGCCCTTGTCATAACAATGCTCCAGGACACTTGTCTTCACAATGTTCCATGGCGCATTTCATCACAATGCTCCATGACCACTTTCATCAAATTGCTCCATGATGCCTGTCATCACAGTGCTCCAATGCCTTTGTCATCAAAATTCTACATGGCCCCTGTAATAACAGTGCTTCATGACAACTTTTATCACAATGCTCCATGACCACTCTCATCACAATGCCAGATAAGACCTTTCATGACAATGCCCCATGGCCCTTGTCATCACAATATTCTATGACTTCTGTCATCACAATGCTCCATGCCCCTGTCATCACAATGCTCCAAAACCCTTGTCATCACAATATTCCATGATCCGTGTAATCATGATGATCCATGAACCATTTCCGTACAATGCTCCAGTACCCCTTTCATTAAAATGCTCCATGGCACTTGTCATCACAATGCTCCAGGAATCCTTCCAGCCCAATAATCCATGACCTGTTTCCTCACAATTCTCCAGGACCGCTTTCATCACAAGGCTCCATTCCCTTGTCATCTCATTGTTTCATGGCCCCTGTAATCACAATGATCCATGCCCTTGTCATCAAAATGCTCCAGAACTTTTGTCATCACTATGCTCCATGCCCATGTCATCACAATGCTGCATGACCCCTGTCTTCACAATGCTGCATGACCCCTGTCATCACAATGCTCCATGTCCGTATCATCACAATGCTCCATTACTCATGTCATCGTAGTGATCCATGACCCATTTCATCACAATGCTCCATGACACCTGTCATCACAATGCTCCGTGGTCTTCGTCATCACAATGCTCCATGACCACTGACATCACCATGCCCCATGACCCCAGTCATCACAATGCTCCATAGCCCTTGTCATCACAATGCTCCATGATCCCTGTCATCACAATGTGCCATGACTCTTGTCATCAAAATGCCTCATGATCCATTTAATCACAATGCTCCATGACTCCTTTCATCACATGCTCCATGATACTTGTCATTACACTGCCCCATGACCTTTTTCATAACAATGCTCCATGATACCAGTCATCACAATGCTCCATGACCATTGTCGTCACAATGCTCCATGCCCCTTTCAACACAATGCTCCATGACAACTGTCATCACAATGCTCCATGGCCTTTGTCATCACAATTATAGATGGCACCTGTAATCACAGTGCTCCATGACCCCTTTCATCACAATGCTCCATGACCACTGTCATCACAATCCCCCATGACCCCTGTCATCACAATGCTTCATGGCCCCTGTCATTACAATGCTCCATGACCACTGTCATCACAATGTTCCATGATCACTGTAATCACAATGACCCATGAGATCTTTCCTCAGAAGGCTCCAGTACGCCTGTCATCACAAGGCTGCAATGCCCGTCTCATCACAATGCTCCATGATCCCTGTCAGCACAACTTTAAATGACAATTGTCATCACAATGCTCCATGACACCTGTCATCACAATGTTGCCTGCCCATGTCATCAAAATGCTCCATGTCCCCTGTAATCACAATGTTCTATTACACCTGTCATCACAAAGTTCCCTGCACATGTCATCACAATGCTCCATTACTAATGTAATCAAAATGTTCGCCTGCCCTTGTCATCAAAATGCTCCATGACCCCTTTAATCACAATGCTCCATGAACCCTGTCATCACAATGTTCCATGACAGTTGTCATCACAATGCTCCATGACCCCTGTAATCACAATGCTCCATGCCCTTGTCATCACAATGCTCCAGAACTCTTGTCATCATAATGATGTATGCCCATTTCATCACAAAGGTCCATGATACTTGTCATCACAATGCTCCTTGGCCTTTGTCATCACCATGTTCCATGGCCCCTGTCATCACAGTGCTCCATGATACCTTTCATCACAATTCTATTTGACCACTGTCATCACAATGCCCCAAGACACATGTCATGACAATTCGCCATGGCCCTTGTCATCACAATGCTCCATGACCCGTGTCATCACAATGGTCCAGGACACTTGTCATCACAATGATCCATGACCACTTACATCACAATGCTCCTCGACTCCTGTCATCACAATGCTCCATAGGCTACGCATTCGCAATGCTACACGGTCCCTGTAATCACATTGCTCCATGATTCATTTCATCACAATGCTCTATGGCCACTGTCATCACAATGCCACATTATACCTGTCATCACAATGCTCCATGGCCCCTGTCAGCACAATGTTCCATGACAGATGTCATCACTATCCTCCATGGACCCTGTAATCACAATGCTCCATTCCCTTGTCAACGCAATGCTCCAGAACCCTTGTCATCATAATGCTCCATGACCGTCTCATCACAATTCTCCATGACACTTTTCATCAAAATGCTCCATGGCCTTTGTCATCACAATGCTCCATGGCCCCTGTTATCACAGTGATCCATGGTACCATTCATCACAATGCTTGATAACCTCTGTCATCACAATGCCCGATGACACCTGTCATCACAATTCGCCATGGCCCTTGTCATCACAATGCTCCATGATCCATGTCATTGCACTGTTCCTGGACACTAATCATCACAATGAACTATGACCACATTCATCAGAATGCTCCATGACCCCTGTCATCACAGTGCTCCGTGATATCTTTCATCATAATGATAGATGACCACTGTCATCACAGTGCTCCATGACACCTGTCATCAGAATTGGCCATGGCCCTTGTCATAACAATGCTCCAGGACACTTGTCTTCACAATGTTCCATGGCGCATTTCATCACAATGCTCCATGACCACTTTCATCAAATTGCTCCATGATGCCTGTCATCACAGTGCTCCAATGCCTTTGTCATCAAAATTCTACATGGCCCCTGTAATAACAGTGCTTCATGACAACTTTTATCACAATGCTCCATGACCACTCTCATCACAATGTCAGATAAGACCTTTCATGACAATGCCCCATGGCCCTTGTCATCACAATATTCTATGACTTCTGTCATCACAATGCTCCATGCCCCTGTCATCACAATGCTCCAAAACCCTTGTCATCACAATATTCCATGATCCGTGTAATCATGATGATCCATGAACCATTTCCGTACAATGCTCCAGTACCCCTTTCATTAAAATGCTCCATGGCACTTGTCATCACAATGCTCCAGGAATCCTTCCAGCCCAATAATCCATGACCGGTTTCCTCACAATTCTCCAGGACCGCTTTCATCACAATGCTCCATTCCCTTGTCATCTCATTGTTTCATGGCCCCTGTAATCACAATGATCCATGCCCTTGTCATCAAAATGCTCCAGAACTTTTGTCATCACTATGCTCCATGCCCATGTCATCACAATGCTGCATGACCCCTGTCTTCACAATGCTGCATGACCCCTGTCATCACAATGCTCCATTACTCATGTCATCGTAGTGATCCATGACCCATTTCATCACAATGCTCCATGACACCTGTCATCACAATGCTCCGTGGTCTTCGTCATCACAATGCTCCATGACCACTGACATCACCATGCCCCATGACCCCAGTCATCACAATGCTCCATAGCCCTTGTCATCACAATGCTCCATGATCCCTGTCATCACAATGTGCCATGACTCTTGTCATCAAAATGCCTCATGATCCATTTAATCACAATGCTCCATGACTCCTTTCATCACATGCTCCATGATACTTGTCATTACACTGCCCCATGACCTTTTTCATAACAATGCTCCATGATACCAGTCATCACAATGCTCCATGACCATTGTCGTCACAATGCTCCATGCCCCTTTCAACACAATGCTCCATGACAACTGTCATCACAATGCTCCATGGCCTTTGTCATCACAATTATAGATGGCACCTGTAATCACAGTGCTCCATGACCCCTTTCATCACAATGCTCCATGACCACTGTCATCACAATCCCCCATGACCCCTGTCATCACAATGCTTCATGGCCCCTGTCATTACAATGCTCCATGACCACTGTCATCACAATGTTCCATGATCACTGTAATCACAATGACCCATGAGATCTTTCCTCAGAAGGCTCCAGTACGCCTGTCATCACAAGGCTGCAATGCCCGTCTCATCACAATGCTCCATGATCCCTGTCAGCACAACTTTAAATGACAATTGTCATCACAATGCTCCATGACACCTGTCATCACAATGTTGCCTGCCCATGTCATCAAAATGCTCCATGTCCCCTGTAATCACAATGTTCTATTACACCTGTCATCACAAAGTTCCCTGCACATGTCATCACAATGCTCCATTACTAATGTAATCAAAATGTTCGCCTGCCCTTGTCATCAAAATGCTCCATGACCCCTTTAATCACAATGCTCCATGAACCCTGTCATCACAATGTTCCATGACAGTTGTCATCACAATGCTCCATGACCCCTGTAATCACAATGCTCCATGCCCTTGTCATCACAATGCTCCAGAACTCTTGTCATCATAATGATGTATGCCCATTTCATCACAAAGGTCCATGATACTTGTCATCACAATGCTCCTTGGCCTTTGTCATCACCATGTTCCATGGCCCCTGTCATCACAGTGCTCCATGATACCTTTCATCACAATTCTATTTGACCACTGTCATCACAATGCCCCAAGACACATGTCATGACAATTCGCCATGGCCCTTGTCATCACAATGCTCCATGACCCGTGTCATCACAATGGTCCAGGACACTTGTCATCACAATGATCCATGACCACTTACATCACAATGCTCCTCGACTCCTGTCATCACAATGCTCCATAGGCTACGCATTCGCAATGCTACACGGTCCCTGTAATCACATTGCTCCATGATTCATTTCATCACAATGCTCTATGGCCACTGTCATCACAATGCCACATTATACCTGTCATCACAATGCTCCATGGCCCCTGTCAGCACAATGTTCCATGACAGATGTCATCACTATCCTCCATGGACCCTGTAATCACAATGCTCCATTCCCTTGTCAACGCAATGCTCCAGAACCCTTGTCATCATAATGCTCCATGACCGTCTCATCACAATTCTCCATGACACTTTTCATCAAAATGCTCCATGGCCTTTGTCATCACAATGCTCCATGGCCCCTGTTATCACAGTGATCCATGGTACCATTCATCACAATGCTTGATAACCTCTGTCATCACAATGCCCGATGACACCTGTCATCACAATTCGCCATGGCCCTTGTCATCACAATGCTCCATGATCCATGTCATTGCACTGTTCCTGGACACTAATCATCACAATGAACTATGACCACATTCATCAGAATGCTCCATGACCCCTGTCATCACAGTGCTCCGTGATATCTTTCATCATAATGATAGATGACCACTGTCATCACAGTGCTCCATGACACCTGTCATCAGAATTGGCCATGGCCCTTGTCATAACAATGCTCCAGGACACTTGTCTTCACAATGTTCCATGGCGCATTTCATCACAATGCTCCATGACCACTTTCATCAAATTGCTCCATGATGCCTGTCATCACAGTGCTCCAATGCCTTTGTCATCAAAATTCTACATGGCCCCTGTAATAACAGTGCTTCATGACAACTTTTATCACAATGCTCCATGACCACTCTCATCACAATGCCAGATAAGACCTTTCATGACAATGCCCCATGGCCCTTGTCATCACAATATTCTATGACTTCTGTCATCACAATGCTCCATGCCCCTGTCATCACAATGCTCCAAAACCCTTGTCATCACAATATTCCATGATCCGTGTAATCATGATGATCCATGAACCATTTCCGTACAATGCTCCAGTACCCCTTTCATTAAAATGCTCCATGGCACTTGTCATCACAATGCTCCAGGAATCCTTCCAGCCCAATAATCCATGACCTGTTTCCTCACAATTCTCCAGGACCGCTTTCATCACAATGCTCCATTCCCTTGTCATCTCATTGTTTCATGGCCCCTGTAATCACAATGATCCATGCCCTTGTCATCAAAATGCTCCAGAACTTTTGTCATCACTATGCTCCATGCCCATGTCATCACAATGCTGCATGACCCCTGTCTTCACAATGCTGCATGACCCCTGTCATCACAATGCTCCATGTCCGTATCATCACAATGCTCCATTACTCATGTCATCGTAGTGATCCATGACCCATTTCATCACAATGCTCCATGACACCTGTCATCACAATGCTCCGTGGTCTTCGTCATCACAATGCTCCATGACCACTGACATCACCATGCCCCATGACCCCAGTCATCACAATGCTCCATAGCCCTTGTCATCACAATGCTCCATGATCCCTGTCATCACAATGTGCCATGACTCTTGTCATCAAAATGCCTCATGATCCATTTAATCACAATGCTCCATGACTCCTTTCATCACATGCTCCATGATACTTGTCATTACACTGCCCCATGACCTTTTTCATAACAATGCTCCATGATACCAGTCATCACAATGCTCCATGACCATTGTCGTCACAATGCTCCATGCCCCTTTCAACACAATGCTCCATGACAACTGTCATCACAATGCTCCATGGCCTTTGTCATCACAATTATAGATGGCACCTGTAATCACAGTGCTCCATGACCCCTTTCATCACAATGCTCCATGACCACTGTCATCACAATCCCCCATGACCCCTGTCATCACAATGCTTCATGGCCCCTGTCATTACAATGCTCCATGACCACTGTCATCACAATGTTCCATGATCACTGTAATCACAATGACCCATGAGATCTTTCCTCAGAAGGCTCCAGTACGCCTGTCATCACAAGGCTGCAATGCCCGTCTCATCACAATGCTCCATGATCCCTGTCAGCACAACTTTAAATGACAATTGTCATCACAATGCTCCATGACACCTGTCATCACAATGTTGCCTGCCCATGTCATCAAAATGCTCCATGTCCCCTGTAATCACAATGTTCTATTACACCTGTCATCACAAAGTTCCCTGCCCATGTCATCACAATGCTCCATTACTAATGTAATCAAAATGTTCGCCTGCCCTTGTCATCAAAATGCTCCATGACCCCTTTAATCACAATGCTCCATGAACCCTGTCATCACAATGTTCCATGACAGTTGTCATCACAATGCTCCATGACCCCTGTAATCACAATGCTCCATGCCCTTGTCATCACAATGCTCCAGAACTCTTGTCATCATAATGATGTATGCCCATTTCATCACAAAGGTCCATGATACTTGTCATCACAATGCTCCTTGGCCTTTGTCATCACCATGTTCCATGGCCCCTGTCATCACAGTGCTCCATGATACCTTTCATCACAATTCTATTTGACCACTGTCATCACAATGCCCCAAGACACATGTCATGACAATTCGCCATGGCCCTTGTCATCACAATGCTCCATGACCCGTGTCATCACAATGGTCCAGGACACTTGTCATCACAATGATCCATGACCACTTACATCACAATGCTCCTCGACTCCTGTCATCACAATGCTCCATAGGCTACGCATTCGCAATGCTACACGGTCCCTGTAATCACATTGCTCCATGATTCATTTCATCACAATGCTCTATGGCCACTGTCATCACAATGCCACATTATACCTGTCATCACAATGCTCCATGGCCCCTGTCAGCACAATGTTCCATGACAGATGTCATCACTATCCTCCATGGACCCTGTAATCACAATGCTCCATTCCCTTGTCAACGCAATGCTCCAGAACCCTTGTCATCATAATGCTCCATGACCGTCTCATCACAATTCTCCATGACACTTTTCATCAAAATGCTCCATGGCCTTTGTCATCACAATGCTCCATGGCCCCTGTTATCACAGTGATCCATGGTACCATTCATCACAATGCTTGATAACCTCTGTCATCACAATGCCCGATGACACCTGTCATCACAATTCGCCATGGCCCTTGTCATCACAATGCTCCATGATCCATGTCATTGCACTGTTCCTGGACACTAATCATCACAATGAACTATGACCACATTCATCAGAATGCTCCATGACCCCTGTCATCACAGTGCTCCGTGATATCTTTCATCATAATGATAGATGACCACTGTCATCACAGTGCTCCATGACACCTGTCATCAGAATTGGCCATGGCCCTTGTCATAACAATGCTCCAGGACACTTGTCTTCACAATGTTCCATGGCGCATTTCATCACAATGCTCCATGACCACTTTCATCAAATTGCTCCATGATGCCTGTCATCACAGTGCTCCAATGCCTTTGTCATCAAAATTCTACATGGCCCCTGTAATAACAGTGCTTCATGACAACTTTTATCACAATGCTCCATGACCACTCTCATCACAATGCCAGATAAGACCTTTCATGACAATGCCCCATGGCCCTTGTCATCACAATATTCTATGACTTCTGTCATCACAATGCTCCATGCCCCTGTCATCACAATGCTCCAAAACCCTTGTCATCACAATATTCCATGATCCGTGTAATCATGATGATCCATGAACCATTTCCGTACAATGCTCCAGTACCCCTTTCATTAAAATGCTCCATGGCACTTGTCATCACAATGCTCCAGGAATCCTTCCAGCCCAATAATCCATGACCGGTTTCCTCACAATTCTCCAGGACCGCTTTCATCACAATGCTCCATTCCCTTGTCATCTCATTGTTTCATGGCCCCTGTAATCACAATGATCCATGCCCTTGTCATCAAAATGCTCCAGAACTTTTGTCATCACTATGCTCCATGCCCATGTCATCACAATGCTGCATGACCCCTGTCTTCACAATGCTGCATGACCCCTGTCATCACAATGCTCCATTACTCATGTCATCGTAGTGATCCATGACCCATTTCATCACAATGCTCCATGACACCTGTCATCACAATGCTCCGTGGTCTTCGTCATCACAATGCTCCATGACCACTGACATCACCATGCCCCATGACCCCAGTCATCACAATGCTCCATAGCCCTTGTCATCACAATGCTCCATGATCCCTGTCATCACAATGTGCCATGACTCTTGTCATCAAAATGCCTCATGATCCATTTAATCACAATGCCCCATGACTCCTTTCATCACATGCTCCATGATACTTGTCATTACACTGCCCCATGACCTTTTTCATAACAATGCTCCATGATACCAGTCATCACAATGCTCCATGACCATTGTCGTCACAATGCTCCATGCCCCTTTCAACACAATGCTCCATGACAACTGTCATCACAATGCTCCATGGCCTTTGTCATCACAATTATAGATGGCACCTGTAATCACAGTGCTCCATGACCCCTTTCATCACAATGCTCCATGACCACTGTCATCACAATCCCCCATGACCCCTGTCATCACAATGCTTCATGGCCCCTGTCATTACAATGCTCCATGACCACTGTCATCACAATGTTCCATGATCACTGTAATCACAATGACCCATGAGATCTTTCCTCAGAAGGCTCCAGTACGCCTGTCATCACAAGGCTGCAATGCCCGTCTCATCACAATGCTCCATGATCCCTGTCAGCACAACTTTAAATGACAATTGTCATCACAATGCTCCATGACACCTGTCATCACAATGTTGCCTGCCCATGTCATCAAAATGCTCCATGTCCCCTGTAATCACAATGTTCTATTACACCTGTCATCACAAAGTTCCCTGCACATGTCATCACAATGCTCCATTACTAATGTAATCAAAATGTTCGCCTGCCCTTGTCATCAAAATGCTCCATGACCCCTTTAATCACAATGCTCCATGAACCCTGTCATCACAATGTTCCATGACAGTTGTCATCACAATGCTCCATGACCCCTGTAATCACAATGCTCCATGCCCTTGTCATCACAATGCTCCAGAACTCTTGTCATCATAATGATGTATGCCCATTTCATCACAAAGGTCCATGATATTTGTCATCACAATGCTCCTTGGCCTTTGTCATCACCATGTTCCATGGCCCCTGTCATCACAGTGCTCCATGATACCTTTCATCACAATTCTATTTGACCACTGTCATCACAATGCCCCAAGACACATGTCATGACAATTCGCCATGGCCCTTGTCATCACAATGCTCCATGACCCGTGTCATCACAATGGTCCAGGACACTTGTCATCACAATGATCCATGACCACTTACATCACAATGCTCCTCGACTCCTGTCATCACAATGCTCCATAGGCTACGCATTCGCAATGCTACACGGTCCCTGTAATCACATTGCTCCATGATTCATTTCATCACAATGCTCTATGGCCACTGTCATCACAATGCCACATTATACCTGTCATCACAATGCTCCATGGCCCCTGTCAGCACAATGTTCCATGACAGATGTCATCACTATCCTCCATGGACCCTGTAATCACAATGCTCCATTCCCTTGTCAACGCAATGCTCCAGAACCCTTGTCATCATAATGCTCCATGACCGTCTCATCACAATTCTCCATGACACTTTTCATCAAAATGCTCCATGGCCTTTGTCATCACAATGCTCCATGGCCCCTGTTATCACAGTGATCCATGGTACCATTCATCACAATGCTTGATAACCTCTGTCATCACAATGCCCGATGACACCTGTCATCACAATTCGCCATGGCCCTTGTCATCACAATGCTCCATGATCCATGTCATTGCACTGTTCCTGGACACTAATCATCACAATGAACTATGACCACATTCATCAGAATGCTCCATGACCCCTGTCATCACAGTGCTCCGTGATATCTTTCATCATAATGATAGATGACCACTGTCATCACAGTGCTCCATGACACCTGTCATCAGAATTGGCCATGGCCCTTGTCATAACAATGCTCCAGGACACTTGTCTTCACAATGTTCCATGGCGCATTTCATCACAATGCTCCATGACCACTTTCATCAAATTGCTCCATGATGCCTGTCATCACAGTGCTCCAATGCCTTTGTCATCAAAATTCTACATGGCCCCTGTAATAACAGTGCTTCATGACAACTTTTATCACAATGCTCCATGACCACTCTCATCACAATGCCAGATAAGACCTTTCATGACAATGCCCCATGGCCCTTGTCATCACAATATTCTATGACTTCTGTCATCACAATGCTCCATGCCCCTGTCATCACAATGCTCCAAAACCCTTGTCATCACAATATTCCATGATCCGTGTAATCATGATGATCCATGAACCATTTCCGTACAATGCTCCAGTACCCCTTTCATTAAAATGCTCCATGGCACTTGTCATCACAATGCTCCAGGAATCCTTCCAGCCCAATAATCCATGACCTGTTTCCTCACAATTCTCCAGGACCGCTTTCATCACAATGCTCCATTCCCTTGTCATCTCATTGTTTCATGGCCCCTGTAATCACAATGATCCATGCCCTTGTCATCAAAATGCTCCAGAACTTTTGTCATCACTATGCTCCATGCCCATGTCATCACAATGCTGCATGACCCCTGTCTTCACAATGCTGCATGACCCCTGTCATCACAATGCTCCATTACTCATGTCATCGTAGTGATCCATGACCCATTTCATCACAATGCTCCATGACACCTGTCATCACAATGCTCCGTGGTCTTCGTCATCACAATGCTCCATGACCACTGACATCACCATGCCCCATGACCCCAGTCATCACAATGCTCCATAGCCCTTGTCATCACAATGCTCCATGATCCCTGTCATCACAATGTGCCATGACTCTTGTCATCAAAATGCCTCATGATCCATTTAATCACAATGCTCCATGACTCCTTTCATCACATGCTCCATGATACTTGTCATTACACTGCCCCATGACCTTTTTCATAACAATGCTCCATGATACCAGTCATCACAATGCTCCATGACCATTGTCGTCACAATGCTCCATGCCCCTTTCAACACAATGCTCCATGACAACTGTCATCACAATGCTCCATGGCCTTTGTCATCACAATTATAGATGGCACCTGTAATCACAGTGCTCCATGACCCCTTTCATCACAATGCTCCATGACCACTGTCATCACAATCCCCCATGACCCCTGTCATCACAATGCTTCATGGCCCCTGTCATTACAATGCTCCATGACCACTGTCATCACAATGTTCCATGATCACTGTAATCACAATGACCCATGAGATCTTTCCTCAGAAGGCTCCAGTACGCCTGTCATCACAAGGCTGCAATGCCCGTCTCATCACAATGCTCCATGATCCCTGTCAGCACAACTTTAAATGACAATTGTCATCACAATGCTCCATGACACCTGTCATCACAATGTTGCCTGCCCATGTCATCAAAATGCTCCATGTCCCCTGTAATCACAATGTTCTATTACACCTGTCATCACAAAGTTCCCTGCACATGTCATCACAATGCTCCATTACTAATGTAATCAAAATGTTCGCCTGCCCTTGTCATCAAAATGCTCCATGACCCCTTTAATCACAATGCTCCATGAACCCTGTCATCACAATGTTCCATGACAGTTGTCATCACAATGCTCCATGACCCCTGTAATCACAATGCTCCATGCCCTTGTCATCACAATGCTCCAGAACTCTTGTCATCATAATGATGTATGCCCATTTCATCACAAAGGTCCATGATATTTGTCATCACAATGCTCCTTGGCCTTTGTCATCACCATGTTCCATGGCCCCTGTCATCACAGTGCTCCATGATACCTTTCATCACAATTCTATTTGACCACTGTCATCACAATGCCCCAAGACACATGTCATGACAATTCGCCATGGCCCTTGTCATCACAATGCTCCATGACCCGTGTCATCACAATGGTCCAGGACACTTGTCATCACAATGATCCATGACCACTTACATCACAATGCTCCTCGACTCCTGTCATCACAATGCTCCATAGGCTACGCATTCGCAATGCTACACGGTCCCTGTAATCACATTGCTCCATGATTCATTTCATCACAATGCTCTATGGCCACTGTCATCACAATGCCACATTATACCTGTCATCACAATGCTCCATGGCCCCTGTCAGCACAATGTTCCATGACAGATGTCATCACTATCCTCCATGGACCCTGTAATCACAATGCTCCATTCCCTTGTCAACGCAATGCTCCAGAACCCTTGTCATCATAATGCTCCATGACCGTCTCATCACAATTCTCCATGACACTTTTCATCAAAATGCTCCATGGCCTTTGTCATCACAATGCTCCATGGCCCCTGTTATCACAGTGATCCATGGTACCATTCATCACAATGCTTGATAACCTCTGTCATCACAATGCCCGATGACACCTGTCATCACAATTCGCCATGGCCCTTGTCATCACAATGCTCCATGATCCATGTCATTGCACTGTTCCTGGACACTAATCATCACAATGAACTATGACCACATTCATCAGAATGCTCCATGACCCCTGTCATCACAGTGCTCCGTGATATCTTTCATCATAATGATAGATGACCACTGTCATCACAGTGCTCCATGACACCTGTCATCAGAATTGGCCATGGCCCTTGTCATAACAATGCTCCAGGACATTTGTCTTCACAATGTTCCATGGCGCATTTCATCACAATGCTCCATGACCACTTTCATCAAATTGCTCCATGATGCCTGTCATCACAGTGCTCCAATGCCTTTGTCATCAAAATTCTACATGGCCCCTGTAATAACAGTGCTTCATGACAACTTTTATCACAATGCTCCATGACCACTCTCATCACAATGCCAGATAAGACCTTTCATGACAATGCCCCATGGCCCTTGTCATCACAATATTCTATGACTTCTGTCATCACAATGCTCCATGCCCCTGTCATCACAATGCTCCAAAACCCTTGTCATCACAATATTCCATGATCCGTGTAATCATGATGATCCATGAACCATTTCCGTACAATGCTCCAGTACCCCTTTCATTAAAATGCTCCATGGCACTTGTCATCACAATGCTCCAGGAATCCTTCCAGCCCAATAATCCATGACCTGTTTCCTCACAATTCTCCAGGACCGCTTTCATCACAATGCTCCATTCCCTTGTCATCTCATTGTTTCATGGCCCCTGTAATCACAATGATCCATGCCCTTGTCATCAAAATGCTCCAGAACTTTTGTCATCACTATGCTCCATGCCCATGTCATCACAATGCTGCATGACCCCTGTCTTCACAATGCTGCATGACCCCTGTCATCACAATGCTCCATGTCCGTATCATCACAATGCTCCATTACTCATGTCATCGTAGTGATCCATGACCCATTTCATCACAATGCTCCATGACACCTGTCATCACAATGCTCCGTGGTCTTCGTCATCACAATGCTCCATGACCACTGACATCACCATGCCCCATGACCCCAGTCATCACAATGCTCCATAGCCCTTGTCATCACAATGCTCCATGATCCCTGTCATCACAATGTGCCATGACTCTTGTCATCAAAATGCCTCATGATCCATTTAATCACAATGCTCCATGACTCCTTTCATCACATGCTCCATGATACTTGTCATTACACTGCCCCATGACCTTTTTCATAACAATGCTCCATGATACCAGTCATCACAATGCTCCATGACCATTGTCGTCACAATGCTCCATGCCCCTTTCAACACAATGCTCCATGACAACTGTCATCACAATGCTCCATGGCCTTTGTCATCACAATTATAGATGGCACCTGTAATCACAGTGCTCCATGACCCCTTTCATCACAATGCTCCATGACCACTGTCATCACAATCCCCCATGACCCCTGTCATCACAATGCTTCATGGCCCCTGTCATTACAATGCTCCATGACCACTGTCATCACAATGTTCCATGATCACTGTAATCACAATGACCCATGAGATCTTTCCTCAGAAGGCTCCAGTACGCCTGTCATCACAAGGCTGCAATGCCCGTCTCATCACAATGCTCCATGATCCCTGTCAGCACAACTTTAAATGACAATTGTCATCACAATGCTCCATGACACCTGTCATCACAATGTTGCCTGCCCATGTCATCAAAATGCTCCATGTCCCCTGTAATCACAATGTTCTATTACACCTGTCATCACAAAGTTCCCTGCACATGTCATCACAATGCTCCATTACTAATGTAATCAAAATGTTCGCCTGCCCTTATCATCAAAATGCTCCATGACCCCTTTAATCACAATGCTCCATGAACCCTGTCATCACAATGTTCCATGACAGTTGTCATCACAATGCTCCATGACCCCTGTAATCACAATGCTCCATGCCCTTGTCATCACAATGCTCCAGAACTCTTGTCATCATAATGATGTATGCCCATTTCATCACAAAGGTCCATGATACTTGTCATCACAATGCTCCTTGGCCTTTGTCATCACCATGTTCCATGGCCCCTGTCATCACAGTGCTCCATGATACCTTTCATCACAATTCTATTTGACCACTGTCATCACAATGCCCCAAGACACATGTCATGACAATTCGCCATGGCCCTTGTCATCACAATGCTCCATGACCCGTGTCATCACAATGGTCCAGGACACTTGTCATCACAATGATCCATGACCACTTACATCACAATGCTCCTCGACTCCTGTCATCACAATGCTCCATAGGCTACGCATTCGCAATGCTACACGGTCCCTGTAATCACATTGCTCCATGATTCATTTCATCACAATGCTCTATGGCCACTGTCATCACAATGCCACATTATACCTGTCATCACAATGCTCCATGGCCCCTGTCAGCACAATGTTCCATGACAGATGTCATCACTATCCTCCATGGACCCTGTAATCACAATGCTCCATTCCCTTGTCAACGCAATGCTCCAGAACCCTTGTCATCATAATGCTCCATGACCGTCTCATCACAATTCTCCATGACACTTTTCATCAAAATGCTCCATGGCCTTTGTCATCACAATGCTCCATGGCCCCTGTTATCACAGTGATCCATGGTACCATTCATCACAATGCTTGATAACCTCTGTCATCACAATGCCCGATGACACCTGTCATCACAATTCGCCATGGCCCTTGTCATCACAATGCTCCATGATCCATGTCATTGCACTGTTCCTGGACACTAATCATCACAATGAACTATGACCACATTCATCAGAATGCTCCATGACCCCTGTCATCACAGTGCTCCGTGATATCTTTCATCATAATGATAGATGACCACTGTCATCACAGTGCTCCATGACACCTGTCATCAGAATTGGCCATGGCCCTTGTCATAACAATGCTCCAGGACACTTGTCTTCACAATGTTCCATGGCGCATTTCATCACAATGCTCCATGACCACTTTCATCAAATTGCTCCATGATGCCTGTCATCACAGTGCTCCAATGCCTTTGTCATCAAAATTCTACATGGCCCCTGTAATAACAGTGCTTCATGACAACTTTTATCACAATGCTCCATGACCACTCTCATCACAATGCCAGATAAGACCTTTCATGACAATGCCCCATGGCCCTTGTCATCACAATATTCTATGACTTCTGTCATCACAATGCTCCATGCCCCTGTCATCACAATGCTCCAAAACCCTTGTCATCACAATATTCCATGATCCGTGTAATCATGATGATCCATGAACCATTTCCGTACAATGCTCCAGTACCCCTTTCATTAAAATGCTCCATGGCACTTGTCATCACAATGCTCCAGGAATCCTTCCAGCCCAATAATCCATGACCTGTTTCCTCACAATTCTCCAGGACCGCTTTCATCACAATGCTCCATTCCCTTGTCATCTCATTGTTTCATGGCCCCTGTAATCACAATGATCCATGCCCTTGTCATCAAAATGCTCCAGAACTTTTGTCATCACTATGCTCCATGCCCATGTCATCACAATGCTGCATGACCCCTGTCTTCACAATGCTGCATGACCCCTGTCATCACAATGCTCCATGTCCGTATCATCACAATGCTCCATTACTCATGTCATCGTAGTGATCCATGACCCATTTCATCACAATGCTCCATGACACCTGTCATCACAATGCTCCGTGGTCTTCGTCATCACAATGCTCCATGACCACTGACATCACCATGCCCCATGACCCCAGTCATCACAATGCTCCATAGCCCTTGTCATCACAATGCTCCATGATCCCTGTCATCACAATGTGCCATGACTCTTGTCATCAAAATGCCTCATGATCCATTTAATCACAATGCTCCATGACTCCTTTCATCACATGCTCCATGATACTTGTCATTACACTGCCCCATGACCTTTTTCATAACAATGCTCCATGATACCAGTCATCACAATGCTCCATGACCATTGTCGTCACAATGCTCCATGCCCCTTTCAACACAATGCTCCATGACAACTGTCATCACAATGCTCCATGGCCTTTGTCATCACAATTATAGATGGCACCTGTAATCACAGTGCTCCATGACCCCTTTCATCACAATGCTCCATGACCACTGTCATCACAATCCCCCATGACCCCTGTCATCACAATGCTTCATGGCCCCTGTCATTACAATGCTCCATGACCACTGTCATCACAATGTTCCATGATCACTGTAATCACAATGACCCATGAGATCTTTCCTCAGAAGGCTCCAGTACGCCTGTCATCACAAGGCTGCAATGCCCGTCTCATCACAATGCTCCATGATCCCTGTCAGCACAACTTTAAATGACAATTGTCATCACAATGCTCCATGACACCTGTCATCACAATGTTGCCTGCCCATGTCATCAAAATGCTCCATGTCCCCTGTAATCACAATGTTCTATTACACCTGTCATCACAAAGTTCCCTGCACATGTCATCACAATGCTCCATTACTAATGTAATCAAAATGTTCGCCTGCCCTTATCATCAAAATGCTCCATGACCCCTTTAATCACAATGCTCCATGAACCCTGTCATCACAATGTTCCATGACAGTTGTCATCACAATGCTCCATGACCCCTGTAATCACAATGCTCCATGCCCTTGTCATCACAATGCTCCAGAACTCTTGTCATCATAATGATGTATGCCCATTTCATCACAAAGGTCCATGATACTTGTCATCACAATGCTCCTTGGCCTTTGTCATCACCATGTTCCATGGCCCCTGTCATCACAGTGCTCCATGATACCTTTCATCACAATTCTATTTGACCACTGTCATCACAATGCCCCAAGACACATGTCATGACAATTCGCCATGGCCCTTGTCATCACAATGCTCCATGACCCGTGTCATCACAATGGTCCAGGACACTTGTCATCACAATGATCCATGACCACTTACATCACAATGCTCCTCGACTCCTGTCATCACAATGCTCCATAGGCTACGCATTCGCAATGCTACACGGTCCCTGTAATCACATTGCTCCATGATTCATTTCATCACAATGCTCTATGGCCACTGTCATCACAATGCCACATTATACCTGTCATCACAATGCTCCATGGCCCCTGTCAGCACAATGTTCCATGACAGATGTCATCACTATCCTCCATGGACCCTGTAATCACAATGCTCCATTCCCTTGTCAACGCAATGCTCCAGAACCCTTGTCATCATAATGCTCCATGACCGTCTCATCACAATTCTCCATGACACTTTTCATCAAAATGCTCCATGGCCTTTGTCATCACAATGCTCCATGGCCCCTGTTATCACAGTGATCCATGGTACCATTCATCACAATGCTTGATAACCTCTGTCATCACAATGCCCGATGACACCTGTCATCACAATTCGCCATGGCCCTTGTCATCACAATGCTCCATGATCCATGTCATTGCACTGTTCCTGGACACTAATCATCACAATGAACTATGACCACATTCATCAGAATGCTCCATGACCCCTGTCATCACAGTGCTCCGTGATATCTTTCATCATAATGATAGATGACCACTGTCATCACAGTGCTCCATGACACCTGTCATCAGAATTGGCCATGGCCCTTGTCATAACAATGCTCCAGGACACTTGTCTTCACAATGTTCCATGGCGCATTTCATCACAATGCTCCATGACCACTTTCATCAAATTGCTCCATGATGCCTGTCATCACAGTGCTCCAATGCCTTTGTCATCAAAATTCTACATGGCCCCTGTAATAACAGTGCTTCATGACAACTTTTATCACAATGCTCCATGACCACTCTCATCACAATGCCAGATAAGACCTTTCATGACAATGCCCCATGGCCCTTGTCATCACAATATTCTATGACTTCTGTCATCACAATGCTCCATGCCCCTGTCATCACAATGCTCCAAAACCCTTGTCATCACAATATTCCATGATCCGTGTAATCATGATGATCCATGAACCATTTCCGTACAATGCTCCAGTACCCCTTTCATTAAAATGCTCCATGGCACTTGTCATCACAATGCTCCAGGAATCCTTCCAGCCCAATAATCCATGACCGGTTTCCTCACAATTCTCCAGGACCGCTTTCATCACAATGCTCCATTCCCTTGTCATCTCATTGTTTCATGGCCCCTGTAATCACAATGATCCATGCCCTTGTCATCAAAATGCTCCAGAACTTTTGTCATCACTATGCTCCATGCCCATGTCATCACAATGCTGCATGACCCCTGTCTTCACAATGCTGCATGACCCCTGTCATCACAATGCTCCATGTCCGTATCATCACAATGCTCCATTACTCATGTCATCGTAGTGATCCATGACCCATTTCATCACAATGCTCCATGACACCTGTCATCACAATGCTCCGTGGTCTTCGTCATCACAATGCTCCATGACCACTGACATCACCATGCCCCATGACCCCAGTCATCACAATGCTCCATAGCCCTTGTCATCACAATGCTCCATGATCCCTGTCATCACAATGTGCCATGACTCTTGTCATCAAAATGCCTCATGATCCATTTAATCACAATGCTCCATGACTCCTTTCATCACATGCTCCATGATACTTGTCATTACACTGCCCCATGACCTTTTTCATAACAATGCTCCATGATACCAGTCATCACAATGCTCCATGACCATTGTCGTCACAATGCTCCATGCCCCTTTCAACACAATGCTCCATGACAACTGTCATCACAATGCTCCATGGCCTTTGTCATCACAATTATAGATGGCACCTGTAATCACAGTGCTCCATGACCCCTTTCATCACAATGCTCCATGACCACTGTCATCACAATCCCCCATGACCCCTGTCATCACAATGCTTCATGGCCCCTGTCATTACAATGCTCCATGACCACTGTCATCACAATGTTCCATGATCACTGTAATCACAATGACCCATGAGATCTTTCCTCAGAAGGCTCCAGTACGCCTGTCATCACAAAGCTGCAATGCCCGTCTCATCACAATGCTCCATGATCCCTGTCAGCACAACTTTAAATGACAATTGTCATCACAATGCTCCATGACACCTGTCATCACAATGTTGCCTGCCCATGTCATCAAAATGCTCCATGTCCCCTGTAATCACAATGTTCTATTACACCTGTCATCACAAAGTTCCCTGCACATGTCATCACAATGCTCCATTACTAATGTAATCAAAATGTTCGCCTGCCCTTGTCATCAAAATGCTCCATGACCCCTTTAATCACAATGCTCCATGAACCCTGTCATCACAATGTTCCATGACAGTTGTCATCACAATGCTCCATGACCCCTGTAATCACAATGCTCCATGCCCTTGTCATCACAATGCTCCAGAACTCTTGTCATCATAATGATGTATGCCCATTTCATCACAAAGGTCCATGATATTTGTCATCACAATGCTCCTTGGCCTTTGTCATCACCATGTTCCATGGCCCCTGTCATCACAGTGCTCCATGATACCTTTCATCACAATTCTATTTGACCACTGTCATCACAATGCCCCAAGACACATGTCATGACAATTCGCCATGGCCCTTGTCATCACAATGCTCCATGACCCGTGTCATCACAATGGTCCAGGACACTTGTCATCACAATGATCCATGACCACTTACATCACAATGCTCCTCGACTCCTGTCATCACAATGCTCCATAGGCTACGCATTCGCAATGCTACACGGTCCCTGTAATCACATTGCTCCATGATTCATTTCATCACAATGCTCTATGGCCACTGTCATCACAATGCCACATTATACCTGTCATCACAATGCTCCATGGCCCCTGTCAGCACAATGTTCCATGACAGATGTCATCACTATCCTCCATGGACCCTGTAATCACAATGCTCCATTCCCTTGTCAACGCAATGCTCCAGAACCCTTGTCATCATAATGCTCCATGACCGTCTCATCACAATTCTCCATGACACTTTTCATCAAAATGCTCCATGGCCTTTGTCATCACAATGCTCCATGGCCCCTGTTATCACAGTGATCCATGGTACCATTCATCACAATGCTTGATAACCTCTGTCATCACAATGCCCGATGACACCTGTCATCACAATTCGCCATGGCCCTTGTCATCACAATGCTCCATGATCCATGTCATTGCACTGTTCCTGGACACTAATCATCACAATGAACTATGACCACATTCATCAGAATGCTCCATGACCCCTGTCATCACAGTGCTCCGTGATATCTTTCATCATAATGATAGATGACCACTGTCATCACAGTGCTCCATGACACCTGTCATCAGAATTGGCCATGGCCCTTGTCATAACAATGCTCCAGGACACTTGTCTTCACAATGTTCCATGGCGCATTTCATCACAATGCTCCATGACCACTTTCATCAAATTGCTCCATGATGCCTGTCATCACAGTGCTCCAATGCCTTTGTCATCAAAATTCTACATGGCCCCTGTAATAACAGTGCTTCATGACAACTTTTATCACAATGCTCCATGACCACTCTCATCACAATGCCAGATAAGACCTTTCATGACAATGCCCCATGGCCCTTGTCATCACAATATTCTATGACTTCTGTCATCACAATGCTCCATGCCCCTGTCATCACAATGCTCCAAAACCCTTGTCATCACAATATTCCATGATCCGTGTAATCATGATGATCCATGAACCATTTCCGTACAATGCTCCAGTACCCCTTTCATTAAAATGCTCCATGGCACTTGTCATCACAATGCTCCAGGAATCCTTCCAGCCCAATAATCCATGACCTGTTTCCTCACAATTCTCCAGGACCGCTTTCATCACAATGCTCCATTCCCTTGTCATCTCATTGTTTCATGGCCCCTGTAATCACAATGATCCATGCCCTTGTCATCAAAATGCTCCAGAACTTTTGTCATCACTATGCTCCATGCCCATGTCATCACAATGCTGCATGACCCCTGTCTTCACAATGCTGCATGACCCCTGTCATCACAATGCTCCATTACTCATGTCATCGTAGTGATCCATGACCCATTTCATCACAATGCTCCATGACACCTGTCATCACAATGCTCCGTGGTCTTCGTCATCACAATGCTCCATGACCACTGACATCACCATGCCCCATGACCCCAGTCATCACAATGCTCCATAGCCCTTGTCATCACAATGCTCCATGATCCCTGTCATCACAATGTGCCATGACTCTTGTCATCAAAATGCCTCATGATCCATTTAATCACAATGCTCCATGACTCCTTTCATCACATGCTCCATGATACTTGTCATTACACTGCCCCATGACCTTTTTCATAACAATGCTCCATGATACCAGTCATCACAATGCTCCATGACCATTGTCGTCACAATGCTCCATGCCCCTTTCAACACAATGCTCCATGACAACTGTCATCACAATGCTCCATGGCCTTTGTCATCACAATTATAGATGGCACCTGTAATCACAGTGCTCCATGACCCCTTTCATCACAATGCTCCATGACCACTGTCATCACAATCCCCCATGACCCCTGTCATCACAATGCTTCATGGCCCCTGTCATTACAATGCTCCATGACCACTGTCATCACAATGTTCCATGATCACTGTAATCACAATGACCCATGAGATCTTTCCTCAGAAGGCTCCAGTACGCCTGTCATCACAAGGCTGCAATGCCCGTCTCATCACAATGCTCCATGATCCCTGTCAGCACAACTTTAAATGACAATTGTCATCACAATGCTCCATGACACCTGTCATCACAATGTTGCCTGCCCATGTCATCAAAATGCTCCATGTCCCCTGTAATCACAATGTTCTATTACACCTGTCATCACAAAGTTCCCTGCACATGTCATCACAATGCTCCATTACTAATGTAATCAAAATGTTCGCCTGCCCTTGTCATCAAAATGCTCCATGACCCCTTTAATCACAATGCTCCATGAACCCTGTCATCACAATGTTCCATGACAGTTGTCATCACAATGCTCCATGACCCCTGTAATCACAATGCTCCATGCCCTTGTCATCACAATGCTCCAGAACTCTTGTCATCATAATGATGTATGCCCATTTCATCACAAAGGTCCATGATACTTGTCATCACAATGCTCCTTGGCCTTTGTCATCACCATGTTCCATGGCCCCTGTCATCACAGTGCTCCATGATACCTTTCATCACAATTCTATTTGACCACTGTCATCACAATGCCCCAAGACACATGTCATGACAATTCGCCATGGCCCTTGTCATCACAATGCTCCATGACCCGTGTCATCACAATGGTCCAGGACACTTGTCATCACAATGATCCATGACCACTTACATCACAATGCTCCTCGACTCCTGTCATCACAATGCTCCATAGGCTACGCATTCGCAATGCTACACGGTCCCTGTAATCACATTGCTCCATGATTCATTTCATCACAATGCTCTATGGCCACTGTCATCACAATGCCACATTATACCTGTCATCACAATGCTCCATGGCCCCTGTCAGCACAATGTTCCATGACAGATGTCATCACTATCCTCCATGGACCCTGTAATCACAATGCTCCATTCCCTTGTCAACGCAATGCTCCAGAACCCTTGTCATCATAATGCTCCATGACCGTCTCATCACAATTCTCCATGACACTTTTCATCAAAATGCTCCATGGCCTTTGTCATCACAATGCTCCATGGCCCCTGTTATCACAGTGATCCATGGTACCATTCATCACAATGCTTGATAACCTCTGTCATCACAATGCCCGATGACACCTGTCATCACAATTCGCCATGGCCCTTGTCATCACAATGCTCCATGATCCATGTCATTGCACTGTTCCTGGACACTAATCATCACAATGAACTATGACCACATTCATCAGAATGCTCCATGACCCCTGTCATCACAGTGCTCCGTGATATCTTTCATCATAATGATAGATGACCACTGTCATCACAGTGCTCCATGACACCTGTCATCAGAATTGGCCATGGCCCTTGTCATAACAATGCTCCAGGACACTTGTCTTCACAATGTTCCATGGCGCATTTCATCACAATGCTCCATGACCACTTTCATCAAATTGCTCCATGATGCCTGTCATCACAGTGCTCCAATGCCTTTGTCATCAAAATTCTACATGGCCCCTGTAATAACAGTGCTTCATGACAACTTTTATCACAATGCTCCATGACCACTCTCATCACAATGCCAGATAAGACCTTTCATGACAATGCCCCATGGCCCTTGTCATCACAATATTCTATGACTTCTGTCATCACAATGCTCCATGCCCCTGTCATCACAATGCTCCAAAACCCTTGTCATCACAATATTCCATGATCCGTGTAATCATGATGATCCATGAACCATTTCCGTACAATGCTCCAGTACCCCTTTCATTAAAATGCTCCATGGCACTTGTCATCACAATGCTCCAGGAATCCTTCCAGCCCAATAATCCATGACCTGTTTCCTCACAATTCTCCAGGACCGCTTTCATCACAAGGCTCCATTCCCTTGTCATCTCATTGTTTCATGGCCCCTGTAATCACAATGATCCATGCCCTTGTCATCAAAATGCTCCAGAACTTTTGTCATCACTATGCTCCATGCCCATGTCATCACAATGCTGCATGACCCCTGTCTTCACAATGCTGCATGACCCCTGTCATCACAATGCTCCATGTCCGTATCATCACAATGCTCCATTACTCATGTCATCGTAGTGATCCATGACCCATTTCATCACAATGCTCCATGACACCTGTCATCACAATGCTCCGTGGTCTTCGTCATCACAATGCTCCATGACCACTGACATCACCATGCCCCATGACCCCAGTCATCACAATGCTCCATAGCCCTTGTCATCACAATGCTCCATGATCCCTGTCATCACAATGTGCCATGACTCTTGTCATCAAAATGCCTCATGATCCATTTAATCACAATGCTCCATGACTCCTTTCATCACATGCTCCATGATACTTGTCATTACACTGCCCCATGACCTTTTTCATAACAATGCTCCATGATACCAGTCATCACAATGCTCCATGACCATTGTCGTCACAATGCTCCATGCCCCTTTCAACACAATGCTCCATGACAACTGTCATCACAATGCTCCATGGCCTTTGTCATCACAATTATAGATGGCACCTGTAATCACAGTGCTCCATGACCCCTTTCATCACAATGCTCCATGACCACTGTCATCACAATCCCCCATGACCCCTGTCATCACAATGCTTCATGGCCCCTGTCATTACAATGCTCCATGACCACTGTCATCACAATGTTCCATGATCACTGTAATCACAATGACCCATGAGATCTTTCCTCAGAAGGCTCCAGTACGCCTGTCATCACAAGGCTGCAATGCCCGTCTCATCACAATGCTCCATGATCCCTGTCAGCACAACTTTAAATGACAATTGTCATCACAATGCTCCATGACACCTGTCATCACAATGTTGCCTGCCCATGTCATCAAAATGCTCCATGTCCCCTGTAATCACAATGTTCTATTACACCTGTCATCACAAAGTTCCCTGCACATGTCATCACAATGCTCCATTACTAATGTAATCAAAATGTTCGCCTGCCCTTGTCATCAAAATGCTCCATGACCCCTTTAATCACAATGCTCCATGAACCCTGTCATCACAATGTTCCATGACAGTTGTCATCACAATGCTCCATGACCCCTGTAATCACAATGCTCCATGCCCTTGTCATCACAATGCTCCAGAACTCTTGTCATCATAATGATGTATGCCCATTTCATCACAAAGGTCCATGATACTTGTCATCACAATGCTCCTTGGCCTTTGTCATCACCATGTTCCATGGCCCCTGTCATCACAGTGCTCCATGATACCTTTCATCACAATTCTATTTGACCACTGTCATCACAATGCCCCAAGACACATGTCATGACAATTCGCCATGGCCCTTGTCATCACAATGCTCCATGACCCGTGTCATCACAATGGTCCAGGACACTTGTCATCACAATGATCCATGACCACTTACATCACAATGCTCCTCGACTCCTGTCATCACAATGCTCCATAGGCTACGCATTCGCAATGCTACACGGTCCCTGTAATCACATTGCTCCATGATTCATTTCATCACAATGCTCTATGGCCACTGTCATCACAATGCCACATTATACCTGTCATCACAATGCTCCATGGCCCCTGTCAGCACAATGTTCCATGACAGATGTCATCACTATCCTCCATGGACCCTGTAATCACAATGCTCCATTCCCTTGTCAACGCAATGCTCCAGAACCCTTGTCATCATAATGCTCCATGACCGTCTCATCACAATTCTCCATGACACTTTTCATCAAAATGCTCCATGGCCTTTGTCATCACAATGCTCCATGGCCCCTGTTATCACAGTGATCCATGGTACCATTCATCACAATGCTTGATAACCTCTGTCATCACAATGCCCGATGACACCTGTCATCACAATTCGCCATGGCCCTTGTCATCACAATGCTCCATGATCCATGTCATTGCACTGTTCCTGGACACTAATCATCACAATGAACTATGACCACATTCATCAGAATGCTCCATGACCCCTGTCATCACAGTGCTCCGTGATATCTTTCATCATAATGATAGATGACCACTGTCATCACAGTGCTCCATGACACCTGTCATCAGAATTGGCCATGGCCCTTGTCATAACAATGCTCCAGGACACTTGTCTTCACAATGTTCCATGGCGCATTTCATCACAATGCTCCATGACCACTTTCATCAAATTGCTCCATGATGCCTGTCATCACAGTGCTCCAATGCCTTTGTCATCAAAATTCTACATGGCCCCTGTAATAACAGTGCTTCATGACAACTTTTATCACAATGCTCCATGACCACTCTCATCACAATGCCAGATAAGACCTTTCATGACAATGCCCCATGGCCCTTGTCATCACAATATTCTATGACTTCTGTCATCACAATGCTCCATGCCCCTGTCATCACAATGCTCCAAAACCCTTGTCATCACAATATTCCATGATCCGTGTAATCATGATGATCCATGAACCATTTCCGTACAATGCTCCAGTACCCCTTTCATTAAAATGCTCCATGGCACTTGTCATCACAATGCTCCAGGAATCCTTCCAGCCCAATAATCCATGACCGGTTTCCTCACAATTCTCCAGGACCGCTTTCATCACAATGCTCCATTCCCTTGTCATCTCATTGTTTCATGGCCCCTGTAATCACAATGATCCATGCCCTTGTCATCAAAATGCTCCAGAACTTTTGTCATCACTATGCTCCATGCCCATGTCATCACAATGCTGCATGACCCCTGTCTTCACAATGCTGCATGACCCCTGTCATCACAATGCTCCATGTCCGTATCATCACAATGCTCCATTACTCATGTCATCGTAGTGATCCATGACCCATTTCATCACAATGCTCCATGACACCTGTCATCACAATGCTCCGTGGTCTTCGTCATCACAATGCTCCATGACCACTGACATCACCATGCCCCATGACCCCAGTCATCACAATGCTCCATAGCCCTTGTCATCACAATGCTCCATGATCCCTGTCATCACAATGTGCCATGACTCTTGTCATCAAAATGCCTCATGATCCATTTAATCACAATGCTCCATGACTCCTTTCATCACATGCTCCATGATACTTGTCATTACACTGCCCCATGACCTTTTTCATAACAATGCTCCATGATACCAGTCATCACAATGCTCCATGACCATTGTCGTCACAATGCTCCATGCCCCTTTCAACACAATGCTCCATGACAACTGTCATCACAATGCTCCATGGCCTTTGTCATCACAATTATAGATGGCACCTGTAATCACAGTGCTCCATGACCCCTTTCATCACAATGCTCCATGACCACTGTCATCACAATCCCCCATGACCCCTGTCATCACAATGCTTCATGGCCCCTGTCATTACAATGCTCCATGACCACTGTCATCACAATGTTCCATGATCACTGTAATCACAATGACCCATGAGATCTTTCCTCAGAAGGCTCCAGTACGCCTGTCATCACAAGGCTGCAATGCCCGTCTCATCACAATGCTCCATGATCCCTGTCAGCACAACTTTAAATGACAATTGTCATCACAATGCTCCATGACACCTGTCATCACAATGTTGCCTGCCCATGTCATCAAAATGCTCCATGTCCCCTGTAATCACAATGTTCTATTACACCTGTCATCACAAAGTTCCCTGCACATGTCATCACAATGCTCCATTACTAATGTAATCAAAATGTTCGCCTGCCCTTATCATCAAAATGCTCCATGACCCCTTTAATCACAATGCTCCATGAACCCTGTCATCACAATGTTCCATGACAGTTGTCATCACAATGCTCCATGACCCCTGTAATCACAATGCTCCATGCCCTTGTCATCACAATGCTCCAGAACTCTTGTCATCATAATGATGTATGCCCATTTCATCACAAAGGTCCATGATACTTGTCATCACAATGCTCCTTGGCCTTTGTCATCACCATGTTCCATGGCCCCTGTCATCACAGTGCTCCATGATACCTTTCATCACAATTCTATTTGACCACTGTCATCACAATGCCCCAAGACACATGTCATGACAATTCGCCATGGCCCTTGTCATCACAATGCTCCATGACCCGTGTCATCACAATGGTCCAGGACACTTGTCATCACAATGATCCATGACCACTTACATCACAATGCTCCTCGACTCCTGTCATCACAATGCTCCATAGGCTACGCATTCGCAATGCTACACGGTCCCTGTAATCACATTGCTCCATGATTCATTTCATCACAATGCTCTATGGCCACTGTCATCACAATGCCACATTATACCTGTCATCACAATGCTCCATGGCCCCTGTCAGCACAATGTTCCATGACAGATGTCATCACTATCCTCCATGGACCCTGTAATCACAATGCTCCATTCCCTTGTCAACGCAATGCTCCAGAACCCTTGTCATCATAATGCTCCATGACCGTCTCATCACAATTCTCCATGACACTTTTCATCAAAATGCTCCATGGCCTTTGTCATCACAATGCTCCATGGCCCCTGTTATCACAGTGATCCATGGTACCATTCATCACAATGCTTGATAACCTCTGTCATCACAATGCCCGATGACACCTGTCATCACAATTCGCCATGGCCCTTGTCATCACAATGCTCCATGATCCATGTCATTGCACTGTTCCTGGACACTAATCATCACAATGAACTATGACCACATTCATCAGAATGCTCCATGACCCCTGTCATCACAGTGCTCCGTGATATCTTTCATCATAATGATAGATGACCACTGTCATCACAGTGCTCCATGACACCTGTCATCAGAATTGGCCATGGCCCTTGTCATAACAATGCTCCAGGACACTTGTCTTCACAATGTTCCATGGCGCATTTCATCACAATGCTCCATGACCACTTTCATCAAATTGCTCCATGATGCCTGTCATCACAGTGCTCCAATGCCTTTGTCATCAAAATTCTACATGGCCCCTGTAATAACAGTGCTTCATGACAACTTTTATCACAATGCTCCATGACCACTCTCATCACAATGCCAGATAAGACCTTTCATGACAATGCCCCATGGCCCTTGTCATCACAATATTCTATGACTTCTGTCATCACAATGCTCCATGCCCCTGTCATCACAATGCTCCAAAACCCTTGTCATCACAATATTCCATGATCCGTGTAATCATGATGATCCATGAACCATTTCCGTACAATGCTCCAGTACCCCTTTCATTAAAATGCTCCATGGCACTTGTCATCACAATGCTCCAGGAATCCTTCCAGCCCAATAATCCATGACCGGTTTCCTCACAATTCTCCAGGACCGCTTTCATCACAATGCTCCATTCCCTTGTCATCTCATTGTTTCATGGCCCCTGTAATCACAATGATCCATGCCCTTGTCATCAAAATGCTCCAGAACTTTTGTCATCACTATGCTCCATGCCCATGTCATCACAATGCTGCATGACCCCTGTCTTCACAATGCTGCATGACCCCTGTCATCACAATGCTCCATTACTCATGTCATCGTAGTGATCCATGACCCATTTCATCACAATGCTCCATGACACCTGTCATCACAATGCTCCGTGGTCTTCGTCATCACAATGCTCCATGACCACTGACATCACCATGCCCCATGACCCCAGTCATCACAATGCTCCATAGCCCTTGTCATCACAATGCTCCATGATCCCTGTCATCACAATGTGCCATGACTCTTGTCATCAAAATGCCTCATGATCCATTTAATCACAATGCTCCATGACTCCTTTCATCACATGCTCCATGATACTTGTCATTACACTGCCCCATGACCTTTTTCATAACAATGCTCCATGATACCAGTCATCACAATGCTCCATGACCATTGTCGTCACAATGCTCCATGCCCCTTTCAACACAATGCTCCATGACAACTGTCATCACAATGCTCCATGGCCTTTGTCATCACAATTATAGATGGCACCTGTAATCACAGTGCTCCATGACCCCTTTCATCACAATGCTCCATGACCACTGTCATCACAATCCCCCATGACCCCTGTCATCACAATGCTTCATGGCCCCTGTCATTACAATGCTCCATGACCACTGTCATCACAATGTTCCATGATCACTGTAATCACAATGACCCATGAGATCTTTCCTCAGAAGGCTCCAGTACGCCTGTCATCACAAGGCTGCAATGCCCGTCTCATCACAATGCTCCATGATCCCTGTCAGCACAACTTTAAATGACAATTGTCATCACAATGTTCCATGACACCTGTCATCACAATGTTGCCTGCCCATGTCATCAAAATGCTCCATGTCCCCTGTAATCACAATGTTCTATTACACCTGTCATCACAAAGTTCCCTGCACATGTCATCACAATGCTCCATTACTAATGTAATCAAAATGTTCGCCTGCCCTTGTCATCAAAATGCTCCATGACCCCTTTAATCACAATGCTCCATGAACCCTGTCATCACAATGTTCCATGACAGTTGTCATCACAATGCTCCATGACCCCTGTAATCACAATGCTCCATGCCCTTGTCATCACAATGCTCCAGAACTCTTGTCATCATAATGATGTATGCCCATTTCATCACAAAGGTCCATGATACTTGTCATCACAATGCTCCTTGGCCTTTGTCATCACCATGTTCCATGGCCCCTGTCATCACAGTGCTCCATGATACCTTTCATCACAATTCTATTTGACCACTGTCATCACAATGCCCCAAGACACATGTCATGACAATTCGCCATGGCCCTTGTCATCACAATGCTCCATGGCCCCTGTTATCACAGTGATCCATGGTACCATTCATCACAATGCTTGATAACCTCTGTCATCACAATGCCCGATGACACCTGTCATCACAATTCGCCATGGCCCTTGTCATCACAATGCTCCATGATCCATGTCATTGCACTGTTCCTGGACACTAATCATCACAATGAACTATGACCACATTCATCAGAATGCTCCATGACCCCTGTCATCACAGTGCTCCGTGATATCTTTCATCATAATGATAGATGACCACTGTCATCACAGTGCTCCATGACACCTGTCATCAGAATTGGCCATGGCCCTTGTCATAACAATGCTCCAGGACACTTGTCTTCACAATGTTCCATGGCGCATTTCATCACAATGCTCCATGACCACTTTCATCAAATTGCTCCATGATGCCTGTCATCACAGTGCTCCAATGCCTTTGTCATCAAAATTCTACATGGCCCCTGTAATAACAGTGCTTCATGACAACTTTTATCACAATGCTCCATGACCACTCTCATCACAATGCCAGATAAGACCTTTCATGACAATGCCCCATGGCCCTTGTCATCACAATATTCTATGACTTCTGTCATCACAATGCTCCATGCCCCTGTCATCACAATGCTCCAAAACCCTTGTCATCACAATATTCCATGATCCGTGTAATCATGATGATCCATGAACCATTTCCGTACAATGCTCCAGTACCCCTTTCATTAAAATGCTCCATGGCACTTGTCATCACAATGCTCCAGGAATCCTTCCAGCCCAATAATCCATGACCGGTTTCCTCACAATTCTCCAGGACCGCTTTCATCACAATGCTCCATTCCCTTGTCATCTCATTGTTTCATGGCCCCTGTAATCACAATGATCCATGCCCTTGTCATCAAAATGCTCCAGAACTTTTGTCATCACTATGCTCCATGCCCATGTCATCACAATGCTGCATGACCCCTGTCTTCACAATGCTGCATGACCCCTGTCATCACAATGCTCCATTACTCATGTCATCGTAGTGATCCATGACCCATTTCATCACAATGCTCCATGACACCTGTCATCACAATGCTCCGTGGTCTTCGTCATCACAATGCTCCATGACCACTGACATCACCATGCCCCATGACCCCAGTCATCACAATGCTCCATAGCCCTTGTCATCACAATGCTCCATGATCCCTGTCATCACAATGTGCCATGACTCTTGTCATCAAAATGCCTCATGATCCATTTAATCACAATGCTCCATGACTCCTTTCATCACATGCTCCATGATACTTGTCATTACACTGCCCCATGACCTTTTTCATAACAATGCTCCATGATACCAGTCATCACAATGCTCCATGACCATTGTCGTCACAATGCTCCATGCCCCTTTCAACACAATGCTCCATGACAACTGTCATCACAATGCTCCATGGCCTTTGTCATCACAATTATAGATGGCACCTGTAATCACAGTGCTCCATGACCCCTTTCATCACAATGCTCCATGACCACTGTCATCACAATCCCCCATGACCCCTGTCATCACAATGCTTCATGGCCCCTGTCATTACAATGCTCCATGACCACTGTCATCACAATGTTCCATGATCACTGTAATCACAATGACCCATGAGATCTTTCCTCAGAAGGCTCCAGTACGCCTGTCATCACAAGGCTGCAATGCCCGTCTCATCACAATGCTCCATGATCCCTGTCAGCACAACTTTAAATGACAATTGTCATCACAATGCTCCATGACACCTGTCATCACAATGTTGCCTGCCCATGTCATCAAAATGCTCCATGTCCCCTGTAATCACAATGTTCTATTACACCTGTCATCACAAAGTTCCCTGCACATGTCATCACAATGCTCCATTACTAATGTAATCAAAATGTTCGCCTGCCCTTGTCATCAAAATGCTCCATGACCCCTTTAATCACAATGCTCCATGAACCCTGTCATCACAATGTTCCATGACAGTTGTCATCACAATGCTCCATGACCCCTGTAATCACAATGCTCCATGCCCTTGTCATCACAATGCTCCAGAACTCTTGTCATCATAATGATGTATGCCCATTTCATCACAAAGGTCCATGATACTTGTCATCACAATGCTCCTTGGCCTTTGTCATCACCATGTTCCATGGCCCCTGTCATCACAGTGCTCCATGATACCTTTCATCACAATTCTATTTGACCACTGTCATCACAATGCCCCAAGACACATGTCATGACAATTCGCCATGGCCCTTGTCATCACAATGCTCCATGACCCGTGTCATCACAATGGTCCAGGACACTTGTCATCACAATGATCCATGACCACTTACATCACAATGCTCCTCGACTCCTGTCATCACAATGCTCCATAGGCTACGCATTCGCAATGCTACACGGTCCCTGTAATCACATTGCTCCATGATTCATTTCATCACAATGCTCTATGGCCACTGTCATCACAATGCCACATTATACCTGTCATCACAATGCTCCATGGCCCCTGTCAGCACAATGTTCCATGACAGATGTCATCACTATCCTCCATGGACCCTGTAATCACAATGCTCCATTCCCTTGTCAACGCAATGCTCCAGAACCCTTGTCATCATAATGCTCCATGACCGTCTCATCACAATTCTCCATGACACTTTTCATCAAAATGCTCCATGGCCTTTGTCATCACAATGCTCCATGGCCCCTGTTATCACAGTGATCCATGGTACCATTCATCACAATGCTTGATAACCTCTGTCATCACAATGCCCGATGACACCTGTCATCACAATTCGCCATGGCCCTTGTCATCACAATGCTCCATGATCCATGTCATTGCACTGTTCCTGGACACTAATCATCACAATGAACTATGACCACATTCATCAGAATGCTCCATGACCCCTGTCATCACAGTGCTCCGTGATATCTTTCATCATAATGATAGATGACCACTGTCATCACAGTGCTCCATGACACCTGTCATCAGAATTGGCCATGGCCCTTGTCATAACAATGCTCCAGGACACTTGTCTTCACAATGTTCCATGGCGCATTTCATCACAATGCTCCATGACCACTTTCATCAAATTGCTCCATGATGCCTGTCATCACAGTGCTCCAATGCCTTTGTCATCAAAATTCTACATGGCCCCTGTAATAACAGTGCTTCATGACAACTTTTATCACAATGCTCCATGACCACTCTCATCACAATGCCAGATAAGACCTTTCATGACAATGCCCCATGGCCCTTGTCATCACAATATTCTATGACTTCTGTCATCACAATGCTCCATGCCCCTGTCATCACAATGCTCCAAAACCCTTGTCATCACAATATTCCATGATCCGTGTAATCATGATGATCCATGAACCATTTCCGTACAATGCTCCAGTACCCCTTTCATTAAAATGCTCCATGGCACTTGTCATCACAATGCTCCAGGAATCCTTCCAGCCCAATAATCCATGACCGGTTTCCTCACAATTCTCCAGGACCGCTTTCATCACAATGCTCCATTCCCTTGTCATCTCATTGTTTCATGGCCCCTGTAATCACAATGATCCATGCCCTTGTCATCAAAATGCTCCAGAACTTTTGTCATCACTATGCTCCATGCCCATGTCATCACAATGCTGCATGACCCCTGTCTTCACAATGCTGCATGACCCCTGTCATCACAATGCTCCATGTCCGTATCATCACAATGCTCCATTACTCATGTCATCGTAGTGATCCATGACCCATTTCATCACAATGCTCCATGACACCTGTCATCACAATGCTCCGTGGTCTTCGTCATCACAATGCTCCATGACCACTGACATCACCATGCCCCATGACCCCAGTCATCACAATGCTCCATAGCCCTTGTCATCACAATGCTCCATGATCCCTGTCATCACAATGTGCCATGACTCTTGTCATCAAAATGCCTCATGATCCATTTAATCACAATGCTCCATGACTCCTTTCATCACATGCTCCATGATACTTGTCATTACACTGCCCCATGACCTTTTTCATAACAATGCTCCATGATACCAGTCATCACAATGCTCCATGACCATTGTCGTCACAATGCTCCATGCCCCTTTCAACACAATGCTCCATGACAACTGTCATCACAATGCTCCATGGCCTTTGTCATCACAATTATAGATGGCACCTGTAATCACAGTGCTCCATGACCCCTTTCATCACAATGCTCCATGACCACTGTCATCACAATCCCCCATGACCCCTGTCATCACAATGCTTCATGGCCCCTGTCATTACAATGCTCCATGACCACTGTCATCACAATGTTCCATGATCACTGTAATCACAATGACCCATGAGATCTTTCCTCAGAAGGCTCCAGTACGCCTGTCATCACAAGGCTGCAATGCCCGTCTCATCACAATGCTCCATGATCCCTGTCAGCACAACTTTAAATGACAATTGTCATCACAATGCTCCATGACACCTGTCATCACAATGTTGCCTGCCCATGTCATCAAAATGCTCCATGTCCCCTGTAATCACAATGTTCTATTACACCTGTCATCACAAAGTTCCCTGCCCATGTCATCACAATGCTCCATTACTAATGTAATCAAAATGTTCGCCTGCCCTTGTCATCAAAATGCTCCATGACCCCTTTAATCACAATGCTCCATGAACCCTGTCATCACAATGTTCCATGACAGTTGTCATCACAATGCTCCATGACCCCTGTAATCACAATGCTCCATGCCCTTGTCATCACAATGCTCCAGAACTCTTGTGATCATAATGATGTATGCCCATTTCATCACAAAGGTCCATGATACTTGTCATCACAATGCTCCTTGGCCTTTGTCATCACCATGTTCCATGGCCCCTGTCATCACAGTGCTCCATGATACCTTTCATCACAATTCTATTTGACCACTGTCATCACAATGCCCCAAGACACATGTCATGACAATTCGCCATGGCCCTTGTCATCACAATGCTCCATGACCCGTGTCATCACAATGGTCCAGGACACTTGTCATCACAATGATCCATGACCACTTACATCACAATGCTCCTCGACTCCTGTCATCACAATGCTCCATAGGCTACGCATTCGCAATGCTACACGGTCCCTGTAATCACATTGCTCCATGATTCATTTCATCACAATGCTCTATGGCCACTGTCATCACAATGCCACATTATACCTGTCATCACAATGCTCCATGGCCCCTGTCAGCACAATGTTCCATGACAGATGTCATCACTATCCTCCATGGACCCTGTAATCACAATGCTCCATTCCCTTGTCAACGCAATGCTCCAGAACCCTTGTCATCATAATGCTCCATGACCGTCTCATCACAATTCTCCATGACACTTTTCATCAAAATGCTCCATGGCCTTTGTCATCACAATGCTCCATGGCCCCTGTTATCACAGTGATCCATGGTACCATTCATCACAATGCTTGATAACCTCTGTCATCACAATGCCCGATGACACCTGTCATCACAATTCGCCATGGCCCTTGTCATCACAATGCTCCATGATCCATGTCATTGCACTGTTCCTGGACACTAATCATCACAATGAACTATGACCACATTCATCAGAATGCTCCATGACCCCTGTCATCACAGTGCTCCGTGATATCTTTCATCATAATGATAGATGACCACTGTCATCACAGTGCTCCATGACACCTGTCATCAGAATTGGCCATGGCCCTTGTCATAACAATGCTCCAGGACACTTGTCTTCACAATGTTCCATGGCGCATTTCATCACAATGCTCCATGACCACTTTCATCAAATTGCTCCATGATGCCTGTCATCACAGTGCTCCAATGCCTTTGTCATCAAAATTCTACATGGCCCCTGTAATAACAGTGCTTCATGACAACTTTTATCACAATGCTCCATGACCACTCTCATCACAATGCCAGATAAGACCTTTCATGACAATGCCCCATGGCCCTTGTCATCACAATATTCTATGACTTCTGTCATCACAATGCTCCATGCCCCTGTCATCACAATGCTCCAAAACCCTTGTCATCACAATATTCCATGATCCGTGTAATCATGATGATCCATGAACCATTTCCGTACAATGCTCCAGTACCCCTTTCATTAAAATGCTCCATGGCACTTGTCATCACAATGCTCCAGGAATCCTTCCAGCCCAATAATCCATGACCGGTTTCCTCACAATTCTCCAGGACCGCTTTCATCACAATGCTCCATTCCCTTGTCATCTCATTGTTTCATGGCCCCTGTAATCACAATGATCCATGCCCTTGTCATCAAAATGCTCCAGAACTTTTGTCATCACTATGCTCCATGCCCATGTCATCACAATGCTGCATGACCCCTGTCTTCACAATGCTGCATGACCCCTGTCATCACAATGCTCCATTACTCATGTCATCGTAGTGATCCATGACCCATTTCATCACAATGCTCCATGACACCTGTCATCACAATGCTCCGTGGTCTTCGTCATCACAATGCTCCATGACCACTGACATCACCATGCCCCATGACCCCAGTCATCACAATGCTCCATAGCCCTTGTCATCACAATGCTCCATGATCCCTGTCATCACAATGTGCCATGACTCTTGTCATCAAAATTCCTCATGATCCATTTAATCACAATGCTCCATGACTCCTTTCATCACATGCTCCATGATACTTGTCATTACACTGCCCCATGACCTTTTTCATAACAATGCTCCATGATACCAGTCATCACAATGCTCCATGACCATTGTCGTCACAATGCTCCATGCCCCTTTCAACACAATGCTCCATGACAACTGTCATCACAATGCTCCATGGCCTTTGTCATCACAATTATAGATGGCACCTGTAATCACAGTGCTCCATGACCCCTTTCATCACAATGCTCCATGACCACTGTCATCACAATCCCCCATGACCCCTGTCATCACAATGCTTCATGGCCCCTGTCATTACAATGCTCCATGACCACTGTCATCACAATGTTCCATGATCACTGTAATCACAATGACCCATGAGATCTTTCCTCAGAAGGCTCCAGTACGCCTGTCATCACAAGGCTGCAATGCCCGTCTCATCACAATGCTCCATGATCCCTGTCAGCACAACTTTAAATGACAATTGTCATCACAATGCTCCATGACACCTGTCATCACAATGTTGCCTGCCCATGTCATCAAAATGCTCCATGTCCCCTGTAATCACAATGTTCTATTACACCTGTCATCACAAAGTTCCCTGCACATGTCATCACAATGCTCCATTACTAATGTAATCAAAATGTTCGCCTGCCCTTGTCATCAAAATGCTCCATGACCCCTTTAATCACAATGCTCCATGAACCCTGTCATCACAATGTTCCATGACAGTTGTCATCACAATGCTCCATGACCCCTGTAATCACAATGCTCCATGCCCTTGTCATCACAATGCTCCAGAACTCTTGTCATCATAATGATGTATGCCCATTTCATCACAAAGGTCCATGATACTTGTCATCACAATGCTCCTTGGCCTTTGTCATCACCATGTTCCATGGCCCCTGTCATCACAGTGCTCCATGATACCTTTCATCACAATTCTATTTGACCACTGTCATCACAATGCCCCAAGACACATGTCATGACAATTCGCCATGGCCCTTGTCATCACAATGCTCCATGACCCGTGTCATCACAATGGTCCAGGACACTTGTCATCACAATGATCCATGACCACTTACATCACAATGCTCCTCGACTCCTGTCATCACAATGCTCCATAGGCTACGCATTCGCAATGCTACACGGTCCCTGTAATCACATTGCTCCATGATTCATTTCATCACAATGCTCTATGGCCACTGTCATCACAATGCCACATTATACCTGTCATCACAATGCTCCATGGCCCCTGTCAGCACAATGTTCCATGACAGATGTCATCACTATCCTCCATGGACCCTGTAATCACAATGCTCCATTCCCTTGTCAACGCAATGCTCCAGAACCCTTGTCATCATAATGCTCCATGACCGTCTCATCACAATTCTCCATGACACTTTTCATCAAAATGCTCCATGGCCTTTGTCATCACAATGCTCCATGGCCCCTGTTATCACAGTGATCCATGGTACCATTCATCACAATGCTTGATAACCTCTGTCATCACAATGCCCGATGACACCTGTCATCACAATTCGCCATGGCCCTTGTCATCACAATGCTCCATGATCCATGTCATTGCACTGTTCCTGGACACTAATCATCACAATGAACTATGACCACATTCATCAGAATGCTCCATGACCCCTGTCATCACAGTGCTCCGTGATATCTTTCATCATAATGATAGATGACCACTGTCATCACAGTGCTCCATGACACCTGTCATCAGAATTGGCCATGGCCCTTGTCATAACAATGCTCCAGGACACTTGTCTTCACAATGTTCCATGGCGCATTTCATCACAATGCTCCATGACCACTTTCATCAAATTGCTCCATGATGCCTGTCATCACAGTGCTCCAATGCCTTTGTCATCAAAATTCTACATGGCCCCTGTAATAACAGTGCTTCATGACAACTTTTATCACAATGCTCCATGACCACTCTCATCACAATGCCAGATAAGACCTTTCATGACAATGCCCCATGGCCCTTGTCATCACAATATTCTATGACTTCTGTCATCACAATGCTCCATGCCCCTGTCATCACAATGCTCCAAAACCCTTGTCATCACAATATTCCATGATCCGTGTAATCATGATGATCCATGAACCATTTCCGTACAATGCTCCAGTACCCCTTTCATTAAAATGCTCCATGGCACTTGTCATCACAATGCTCCAGGAATCCTTCCAGCCCAATAATCCATGACCGGTTTCCTCACAATTCTCCAGGACCGCTTTCATCACAATGCTCCATTCCCTTGTCATCTCATTGTTTCATGGCCCCTGTAATCACAATGATCCATGCCCTTGTCATCAAAATGCTCCAGAACTTTTGTCATCACTATGCTCCATGCCCATGTCATCACAATGCTGCATGACCCCTGTCTTCACAATGCTGCATGACCCCTGTCATCACAATGCTCCATGTCCGTATCATCACAATGCTCCATTACTCATGTCATCGTAGTGATCCATGACCCATTTCATCACAATGCTCCATGACACCTGTCATCACAATGCTCCGTGGTCTTCGTCATCACAATGCTCCATGACCACTGACATCACCATGCCCCATGACCCCAGTCATCACAATGCTCCATAGCCCTTGTCATCACAATGCTCCATGATCCCTGTCATCACAATGTGCCATGACTCTTGTCATCAAAATGCCTCATGATCCATTTAATCACAATGCTCCATGACTCCTTTCATCACATGCTCCATGATACTTGTCATTACACTGCCCCATGACCTTTTTCATAACAATGCTCCATGATACCAGTCATCACAATGCTCCATGACCATTGTCGTCACAATGCTCCATGCCCCTTTCAACACAATGCTCCATGACAACTGTCATCACAATGCTCCATGGCCTTTGTCATCACAATTATAGATGGCACCTGTAATCACAGTGCTCCATGACCCCTTTCATCACAATGCTCCATGACCACTGTCATCACAATCCCCCATGACCCCTGTCATCACAATGCTTCATGGCCCCTGTCATTACAATGCTCCATGACCACTGTCATCACAATGTTCCATGATCACTGTAATCACAATGACCCATGAGATCTTTCCTCAGAAGGCTCCAGTACGCCTGTCATCACAAGGCTGCAATGCCCGTCTCATCACAATGCTCCATGATCCCTGTCAGCACAACTTTAAATGACAATTGTCATCACAATGCTCCATGACACCTGTCATCACAATGTTGCCTGCCCATGTCATCAAAATGCTCCATGTCCCCTGTAATCACAATGTTCTATTACACCTGTCATCACAAAGTTCCCTGCCCATGTCATCACAATGCTCCATTACTAATGTAATCAAAATGTTCGCCTGCCCTTGTCATCAAAATGCTCCATGACCCCTTTAATCACAATGCTCCATGAACCCTGTCATCACAATGTTCCATGACAGTTGTCATCACAATGCTCCATGACCCCTGTAATCACAATGCTCCATGCCCTTGTCATCACAATGCTCCAGAACTCTTGTCATCATAATGATGTATGCCCATTTCATCACAAAGGTCCATGATACTTGTCATCACAATGCTCCTTGGCCTTTGTCATCACCATGTTCCATGGCCCCTGTCATCACAGTGCTCCATGATACCTTTCATCACAATTCTATTTGACCACTGTCATCACAATGCCCCAAGACACATGTCATGACAATTCGCCATGGCCCTTGTCATCACAATGCTCCATGACCCGTGTCATCACAATGGTCCAGGACACTTGTCATCACAATGATCCATGACCACTTACATCACAATGCTCCTCGACTCCTGTCATCACAATGCTCCATAGGCTACGCATTCGCAATGCTACACGGTCCCTGTAATCACATTGCTCCATGATTCATTTCATCACAATGCTCTATGGCCACTGTCATCACAATGCCACATTATACCTGTCATCACAATGCTCCATGGCCCCTGTCAGCACAATGTTCCATGACAGATGTCATCACTATCCTCCATGGACCCTGTAATCACAATGCTCCATTCCCTTGTCAACGCAATGCTCCAGAACCCTTGTCATCATAATGCTCCATGACCGTCTCATCACAATTCTCCATGACACTTTTCATCAAAATGCTCCATGGCCTTTGTCATCACAATGCTCCATGGCCCCTGTTATCACAGTGATCCATGGTACCATTCATCACAATGCTTGATAACCTCTGTCATCACAATGCCCGATGACACCTGTCATCACAATTCGCCATGGCCCTTGTCATCACAATGCTCCATGATCCATGTCATTGCACTGTTCCTGGACACTAATCATCACAATGAACTATGACCACATTCATCAGAATGCTCCATGACCCCTGTCATCACAGTGCTCCGTGATATCTTTCATCATAATGATAGATGACCACTGTCATCACAGTGCTCCATGACACCTGTCATCAGAATTGGCCATGGCCCTTGTCATAACAATGCTCCAGGACACTTGTCTTCACAATGTTCCATGGCGCATTTCATCACAATGCTCCATGACCACTTTCATCAAATTGCTCCATGATGCCTGTCATCACAGTGCTCCAATGCCTTTGTCATCAAAATTCTACATGGCCCCTGTAATAACAGTGCTTCATGACAACTTTTATCACAATGCTCCATGACCACTCTCATCACAATGCCAGATAAGACCTTTCATGACAATGCCCCATGGCCCTTGTCATCACAATATTCTATGACTTCTGTCATCACAATGCTCCATGCCCCTGTCATCACAATGCTCCAAAACCCTTGTCATCACAATATTCCATGATCCGTGTAATCATGATGATCCATGAACCATTTCCGTACAATGCTCCAGTACCCCTTTCATTAAAATGCTCCATGGCACTTGTCATCACAATGCTCCAGGAATCCTTCCAGCCCAATAATCCATGACCTGTTTCCTCACAATTCTCCAGGACCGCTTTCATCACAATGCTCCATTCCCTTGTCATCTCATTGTTTCATGGCCCCTGTAATCACAATGATCCATGCCCTTGTCATCAAAATGCTCCAGAACTTTTGTCATCACTATGCTCCATGCCCATGTCATCACAATGCTGCATGACCCCTGTCTTCACAATGCTGCATGACCCCTGTCATCACAATGCTCCATGTCCGTATCATCACAATGCTCCATTACTCATGTCATCGTAGTTATCCATGACCCATTTCATCACAATGCTCCATGACACCTGTCATCACAATGCTCCGTGGTCTTCGTCATCACAATGCTCCATGACCACTGACATCACCATGCCCCATGACCCCAGTCATCACAATGCTCCATAGCCCTTGTCATCACAATGCTCCATGATCCCTGTCATCACAATGTGCCATGACTCTTGTCATCAAAATGCCTCATGATCCACTTAATCACAATGCTCCATGACTCCTTTCATCACATGCTCCATGATACTTGTCATTACACTGCCCCATGACCTTTTTCATAACAATGCTCCATGATACCAGTCATCACAATGCTCCATGACCATTGTCGTCACAATGCTCCATGCCCCTTTCAACACAATGCTCCATGACAACTGTCATCACAATGCTCCATGGCCTTTGTCATCACAATTATAGATGGCACCTGTAATCACAGTGCTCCATGACCCCTTTCATCACAATGCTCCATGACCACTGTCATCACAACCCCCCATGACCCCTGTCATCACAATGCTTCATGGCCCCTGTCATTACAATGCTCCATGACCACTGTCATCACAATGTTCCATGATCACTGTAATCACAATGACCCATGAGATCTTTCCTCAGAAGGCTCCAGTACGCCTGTCATCACAAGGCTGCAATGCCCGTCTCATCACAATGCTCCATGATCCCTGTCAGCACAACTTTAAATGACAATTGTCATCACAATGCTCCATGACACCTGTCATCACAATGTTGCCTGCCCATGTCATCAAAATGCTCCATGTCCCCTGTAATCACAATGTTCTATTACACCTGTCATCACAAAGTTCCCTGCACATGTCATCACAATGCTCCATTACTAATGTAATCAAAATGTTCGCCTGCCCTTGTCATCAAAATGCTCCATGACCCCTTTAATCACAATGCTCCATGAACCCTGTCATCACAATGTTCCATGACAGTTGTCATCACAATGCTCCATGACCCCTGTAATCACAATGCTCCATGCCCTTGTCATCACAATGCTCCAGAACTCTTGTCATCATAATGATGTATGCCCATTTCATCACAAAGGTCCATGATACTTGTCATCACAATGCTCCTTGGCCTTTGTCATCACCATGTTCCATGGCCCCTGTCATCACAGTGCTCCATGATACCTTTCATCACAATTCTATTTGACCACTGTCATCACAATGCCCCAAGACACATGTCATGACAATTCGCCATGGCCCTTGTCATCACAATGCTCCATGACCCGTGTCATCACAATGGTCCAGGACACTTGTCATCACAATGATCCATGACCACTTACATCACAATGCTCCTCGACTCCTGTCATCACAATGCTCCATAGGCTACGCATTCGCAATGCTACACGGTCCCTGTAATCACATTGCTCCATGATTCATTTCATCACAATGCTCTATGGCCACTGTCATCACAATGCCACATTATACCTGTCATCACAATGCTCCATGGCCCCTGTCAGCACAATGTTCCATGACAGATGTCATCACTATCCTCCATGGACCCTGTAATCACAATGCTCCATTCCCTTGTCAACGCAATGCTCCAGAACCCTTGTCATCATAATGCTCCATGACCGTCTCATCACAATTCTCCATGACACTTTTCATCAAAATGCTCCATGGCCTTTGTCATCACAATGCTCCATGGCCCCTGTTATCACAGTGATCCATGGTACCATTCATCACAATGCTTGATAACCTCTGTCATCACAATGCCCGATGACACCTGTCATCACAATTCGCCATGGCCCTTGTCATCACAATGCTCCATGATCCATGTCATTGCACTGTTCCTGGACACTAATCATCACAATGAACTATGACCACATTCATCAGAATGCTCCATGACCCCTGTCATCACAGTGCTCCGTGATATCTTTCATCATAATGATAGATGACCACTGTCATCACAGTGCTCCATGACACCTGTCATCAGAATTGGCCATGGCCCTTGTCATAACAATGCTCCAGGACACTTGTCTTCACAATGTTCCATGGCGCATTTCATCACAATGCTCCATGACCACTTTCATCAAATTGCTCCATGATGCCTGTCATCACAGTGCTCCAATGCCTTTGTCATCAAAATTCTACATGGCCCCTGTAATAACAGTGCTTCATGACAACTTTTATCACAATGCTCCATGACCACTCTCATCACAATGCCAGATAAGACCTTTCATGACAATGCCCCATGGCCCTTGTCATCACAATATTCTATGACTTCTGTCATCACAATGCTCCATGCCCCTGTCATCACAATGCTCCAAAACCCTTGTCGTCACAATATTCCATGATCCGTGTAATCATGATGATCCATGAACCATTTCCGTACAATGCTCCAGTACCCCTTTCATTAAAATGCTCCATGGCACTTGTCATCACAATGCTCCAGGAATCCTTCCAGCCCAATAATCCATGACCGGTTTCCTCACAATTCTCCAGGACCGCTTTCATCACAATGCTCCATTCCCTTGTCATCTCATTGTTTCATGGCCCCTGTAATCACAATGATCCATGCCCTTGTCATCAAAATGCTCCAGAACTTTTGTCATCACTATGCTCCATGCCCATGTCATCACAATGCTGCATGACCCCTGTCTTCACAATGCTGCATGACCCCTGTCATCACAATGCTCCATGTCCGTATCATCACAATGCTCCATTACTCATGTCATCGTAGTGATCCATGACCCATTTCATCACAATGCTCCATGACACCTGTCATCACAATGCTCCGTGGTCTTCGTCATCACAATGCTCCATGACCACTGACATCACCATGCCCCATGACCCCAGTCATCACAATGCTCCATAGCCCTTGTCATCACAATGCTCCATGATCCCTGTCATCACAATGTGCCATGACTCTTGTCATCAAAATGCCTCATGATCCATTTAATCACAATGCTCCATGACTCCTTTCATCACATGCTCCATGATACTTGTCATTACACTGCCCCATGACCTTTTTCATAACAATGCTCCATGATACCAGTCATCACAATGCTCCATGACCATTGTCGTCACAATGCTCCATGCCCCTTTCAACACAATGCTCCATGACAACTGTCATCACAATGCTCCATGGCCTTTGTCATCACAATTATAGATGGCACCTGTAATCACAGTGCTCCATGACCCCTTTCATCACAATGCTCCATGACCACTGTCATCACAACCCCCCATGACCCCTGTCATCACAATGCTTCATGGCCCCTGTCATTACAATGCTCCATGACCACTGTCATCACAATGTTCCATGATCACTGTAATCACAATGACCCATGAGATCTTTCCTCAGAAGGCTCCAGTACGCCTGTCATCACAAGGCTGCAATGCCCGTCTCATCACAATGCTCCATGATCCCTGTCAGCACAACTTTAAATGACAATTGTCATCACAATGCTCCATGACACCTGTCATCACAATGTTGCCTGCCCATGTCATCAAAATGCTCCATGTCCCCTGTAATCACAATGTTCTATTACACCTGTCATCACAAAGTTCCCTGCACATGTCATCACAATGCTCCATTACTAATGTAATCAAAATGTTCGCCTGCCCTTGTCATCAAAATGCTCCATGACCCCTTTAATCACAATGCTCCATGAACCCTGTCATCACAATGTTCCATGACAGTTGTCATCTCAATGCTCCATGACCCCTGTAATCACAATGCTCCATGCCCTTGTCATCACAATGCTCCAGAACTCTTGTCATCATAATGATGTATGCCCATTTCATCACAAAGGTCCATGATACTTGTCATCACAATGCTCCTTGGCCTTTGTCATCACCATGTTCCATGGCCCCTGTCATCACAGTGCTCCATGATACCTTTCATCACAATTCTATTTGACCACTGTCATCACAATGCCCCAAGACACATGTCATGACAATTCGCCATGGCCCTTGTCATCACAATGCTCCATGACCCGTGTCATCACAATGGTCCAGGACACTTGTCATCACAATGATCCATGACCACTTACATCACAATGCTCCTCGACTCCTGTCATCACAATGCTCCATAGGCTACGCATTCGCAATGCTACACGGTCCCTGTAATCACATTGCTCCATGATTCATTTCATCACAATGCTCTATGGCCACTGTCATCACAATGCCACATTATACCTGTCATCACAATGCTCCATGGCCCCTGTCAGCACAATGTTCCATGACAGATGTCATCACTATCCTCCATGGACCCTGTAATCACAATGCTCCATTCCCTTGTCAACGCAATGCTCCAGAACCCTTGTCATCATAATGCTCCATGACCGTCTCATCACAATTCTCCATGACACTTTTCATCAAAATGCTCCATGGCCTTTGTCATCACAATGCTCCATGGCCCCTGTTATCACAGTGATCCATGGTACCATTCATCACAATGCTTGATAACCTCTGTCATCACAATGCCCGATGACACCTGTCATCACAATTCGCCATGGCCCTTGTCATCACAATGCTCCATGATCCATGTCATTGCACTGTTCCTGGACACTAATCATCACAATGAACTATGACCACATTCATCAGAATGCTCCATGACCCCTGTCATCACAGTGCTCCGTGATATCTTTCATCATAATGATAGATGACCACTGTCATCACAGTGCTCCATGACACCTGTCATCAGAATTGGCCATGGCCCTTGTCATAACAATGCTCCAGGACACTTGTCTTCACAATGTTCCATGGCGCATTTCATCACAATGCTCCATGACCACTTTCATCAAATTGCTCCATGATGCCTGTCATCACAGTGCTCCAATGCCTTTGTCATCAAAATTCTACATGGCCCCTGTAATAACAGTGCTTCATGACAACTTTTATCACAATGCTCCATGACCACTCTCATCACAATGCCAGATAAGACCTTTCATGACAATGCCCCATGGCCCTTGTCATCACAATATTCTATGACTTCTGTCATCACAATGCTCCATGCCCCTGTCATCACAATGCTCCAAAACCCTTGTCGTCACAATATTCCATGATCCGTGTAATCATGATGATCCATGAACCATTTCCGTACAATGCTCCAGTACCCCTTTCATTAAAATGCTCCATGGCACTTGTCATCACAATGCTCCAGGAATCCTTCCAGCCCAATAATCCATGACCGGTTTCCTCACAATTCTCCAGGACCGCTTTCATCACAATGCTCCATTCCCTTGTCATCTCATTGTTTCATGGCCCCTGTAATCACAATGATCCATGCCCTTGTCATCAAAATGCTCCAGAACTTTTGTCATCACTATGCTCCATGCCCATGTCATCACAATGCTGCATGACCCCTGTCTTCACAATGCTGCATGACCCCTGTCATCACAATGCTCCATGTCCGTATCATCACAATGCTCCATTACTCATGTCATCGTAGTGATCCATGACCCATTTCATCACAATGCTCCATGACACCTGTCATCACAATGCTCCGTGGTCTTCGTCATCACAATGCTCCATGACCACTGACATCACCATGCCCCATGACCCCAGTCATCACAATGCTCCATAGCCCTTGTCATCACAATGCTCCATGATCCCTGTCATCACAATGTGCCATGACTCTTGTCATCAAAATGCCTCATGATCCATTTAATCACAATGCTCCATGACTCCTTTCATCACATGCTCCATGATACTTGTCATTACACTGCCCCATGACCTTTTTCATAACAATGCTCCATGATACCAGTCATCACAATGCTCCATGACCATTGTCGTCACAATGCTCCATGCCCCTTTCAACACAATGCTCCATGACAACTGTCATCACAATGCTCCATGGCCTTTGTCATCACAATTATAGATGGCACCTGTAATCACAGTGCTCCATGACCCCTTTCATCACAATGCTCCATGACCACTGTCATCACAATCCCCCATGACCCCTGTCATCACAATGCTTCATGGCCCCTGTCATTACAATGCTCCATGACCACTGTCATCACAATGTTCCATGATCACTGTAATCACAATGACCCATGAGATCTTTCCTCAGAAGGCTCCAGTACGCCTGTCATCACAAGGCTGCAATGCCCGTCTCATCACAATGCTCCATGATCCCTGTCAGCACAACTTTAAATGACAATTGTCATCACAATGCTCCATGACACCTGTCATCACAATGTTGCCTGCCCATGTCATCAAAATGCTCCATGTCCCCTGTAATCACAATGTTCTATTACACCTGTCATCACAAAGTTCCCTGCACATGTCATCACAATGCTCCATTACTAATGTAATCAAAATGTTCGCCTGCCCTTGTCATCAAAATGCTCCATGACCCCTTTAATCACAATGCTCCATGAACCCTGTCATCACAATGTTCCATGACAGTTGTCATCACAATGCTCCATGACCCCTGTAATCACAATGCTCCATGCCCTTGTCATCACAATGCTCCAGAACTCTTGTCATCATAATGATGTATGCCCATTTCATCACAAAGGTCCATGATACTTGTCATCACAATGCTCCTTGGCCTTTGTCATCACCATGTTCCATGGCCCCTGTCATCACAGTGCTCCATGATACCTTTCATCACAATTCTATTTGACCACTGTCATCACAATGCCCCAAGACACATGTCATGACAATTCGCCATGGCCCTTGTCATCACAATGCTCCATGACCCGTGTCATCACAATGGTCCAGGACACTTGTCATCACAATGATCCATGACCACTTACATCACAATGCTCCTCGACTCCTGTCATCACAATGCTCCATAGGCTACGCATTCGCAATGCTACACGGTCCCTGTAATCACATTGCTCCATGATTCATTTCATCACAATGCTCTATGGCCACTGTCATCACAATGCCACATTATACCTGTCATCACAATGCTCCATGGCCCCTGTCAGCACAATGTTCCATGACAGATGTCATCACTATCCTCCATGGACCCTGTAATCACAATGCTCCATTCCCTTGTCAACGCAATGCTCCAGAACCCTTGTCATCATAATGCTCCATGACCGTCTCATCACAATTCTCCATGACACTTTTCATCAAAATGCTCCATGGCCTTTGTCATCACAATGCTCCATGGCCCCTGTTATCACAGTGATCCATGGTACCATTCATCACAATGCTTGATAACCTCTGTCATCACAATGCCCGATGACACCTGTCATCACAATTCGCCATGGCCCTTGTCATCACAATGCTCCATGATCCATGTCATTGCACTGTTCCTGGACACTAATCATCACAATGAACTATGACCACATTCATCAGAATGCTCCATGACCCCTGTCATCACAGTGCTCCGTGATATCTTTCATCATAATGATAGATGACCACTGTCATCACAGTGCTCCATGACACCTGTCATCAGAATTGGCCATGGCCCTTGTCATAACAATGCTCCAGGACACTTGTCTTCACAATGTTCCATGGCGCATTTCATCACAATGCTCCATGACCACTTTCATCAAATTGCTCCATGATGCCTGTCATCACAGTGCTCCAATGCCTTTGTCATCAAAATTCTACATGGCCCCTGTAATAACAGTGCTTCATGACAACTTTTATCACAATGCTCCATGACCACTCTCATCACAATGCCAGATAAGACCTTTCATGACAATGCCCCATGGCCCTTGTCATCACAATATTCTATGACTTCTGTCATCACAATGCTCCATGCCCCTGTCATCACAATGCTCCAAAACCCTTGTCATCACAATATTCCATGATCCGTGTAATCATGATGATCCATGAACCATTTCCGTACAATGCTCCAGTACCCCTTTCATTAAAATGCTCCATGGCACTTGTCATCACAATGCTCCAGGAATCCTTCCAGCCCAATAATCCATGACCTGTTTCCTCACAATTCTCCAGGACCGCTTTCATCACAATGCTCCATTCCCTTGTCATCTCATTGTTTCATGGCCCCTGTAATCACAATGATCCATGCCCTTGTCATCAAAATGCTCCAGAACTTTTGTCATCACTATGCTCCATGCCCATGTCATCACAATGCTGCATGACCCCTGTCTTCACAATGCTGCATGACCCCTGTCATCACAATGCTCCATGTCCGTATCATCACAATGCTCCATTACTCATGTCATCGTAGTGATCCATGACCCATTTCATCACAATGCTCCATGACACCTGTCATCACAATGCTCCGTGGTCTTCGTCATCACAATGCTCCATGACCACTGACATCACCATGCCCCATGACCCCAGTCATCACAATGCTCCATAGCCCTTGTCATCACAATGCTCCATGATCCCTGTCATCACAATGTGCCATGACTCTTGTCATCAAAATGCCTCATGATCCATTTAATCACAATGCTCCATGACTCCTTTCATCACATGCTCCATGATACTTGTCATTACACTGCCCCATGACCTTTTTCATAACAATGCTCCATGATACCAGTCATCACAATGCTCCATGACCATTGTCGTCACAATGCTCCATGCCCCTTTCAACACAATGCTCCATGACAACTGTCATCACAATGCTCCATGGCCTTTGTCATCACAATTATAGATGGCACCTGTAATCACAGTGCTCCATGACCCCTTTCATCACAATGCTCCATGACCACTGTCATCACAATCCCCCATGACCCCTGTCATCACAATGCTTCATGGCCCCTGTCATTACAATGCTCCATGACCACTGTCATCACAATGTTCCATGATCACTGTAATCACAATGACCCATGAGATCTTTCCTCAGAAGGCTCCAGTACGCCTGTCATCACAAGGCTGCAATGCCCGTCTCATCACAATGCTCCATGATCCCTGTCAGCACAACTTTAAATGACAATTGTCATCACAATGCTCCATGACACCTGTCATCACAATGTTGCCTGCCCATGTCATCAAAATGCTCCATGTCCCCTGTAATCACAATGTTCTATTACACCTGTCATCACAAAGTTCCCTGCACATGTCATCACAATGCTCCATTACTAATGTAATCAAAATGTTCGCCTGCCCTTGTCATCAAAATGCTCCATGACCCCTTTAATCACAATGCTCCATGAACCCTGTCATCACAATGTTCCATGACAGTTGTCATCACAATGCTCCATGACCCCTGTAATCACAATGCTCCATGCCCTTGTCATCACAATGCTCCAGAACTCTTGTCATCATAATGATGTATGCCCATTTCATCACAAAGGTCCATGATACTTGTCATCACAATGCTCCTTGGCCTTTGTCATCACCATGTTCCATGGCCCCTGTCATCACAGTGCTCCATGATACCTTTCATCACAATTCTATTTGACCACTGTCATCACAATGCCCCAAGACACATGTCATGACAATTCGCCATGGCCCTTGTCATCACAATGCTCCATGACCCGTGTCATCACAATGGTCCAGGACACTTGTCATCACAATGATCCATGACCACTTACATCACAATGCTCCTCGACTCCTGTCATCACAATGCTCCATAGGCTACGCATTCGCAATGCTACACGGTCCCTGTAATCACATTGCTCCATGATTCATTTCATCACAATGCTCTATGGCCACTGTCATCACAATGCCACATTATACCTGTCATCACAATGCTCCATGGCCCCTGTCAGCACAATGTTCCATGACAGATGTCATCACTATCCTCCATGGACCCTGTAATCACAATGCTCCATTCCCTTGTCAACGCAATGCTCCAGAACCCTTGTCATCATAATGCTCCATGACCGTCTCATCACAATTCTCCATGACACTTTTCATCAAAATGCTCCATGGCCTTTGTCATCACAATGCTCCATGGCCCCTGTTATCACAGTGATCCATGGTACCATTCATCACAATGCTTGATAACCTCTGTCATCACAATGCCCGATGACACCTGTCATCACAATTCGCCATGGCCCTTGTCATCACAATGCTCCATGATCCATGTCATTGCACTGTTCCTGGACACTAATCATCACAATGAACTATGACCACATTCATCAGAATGCTCCATGACCCCTGTCATCACAGTGCTCCGTGATATCTTTCATCATAATGATAGATGACCACTGTCATCACAGTGCTCCATGACACCTGTCATCAGAATTGGCCATGGCCCTTGTCATAACAATGCTCCAGGACACTTGTCTTCACAATGTTCCATGGCGCATTTCATCACAATGCTCCATGACCACTTTCATCAAATTGCTCCATGATGCCTGTCATCACAGTGCTCCAATGCCTTTGTCATCAAAATTCTACATGGCCCCTGTAATAACAGTGCTTCATGACAACTTTTATCACAATGCTCCATGACCACTCTCATCACAATGCCAGATAAGACCTTTCATGACAATGCCCCATGGCCCTTGTCATCACAATATTCTATGACTTCTGTCATCACAATGCTCCATGCCCCTGTCATCACAATGCTCCAAAACCCTTGTCATCACAATATTCCATGATCCGTGTAATCATGATGATCCATGAACCATTTCCGTACAATGCTCCAGTACCCCTTTCATTAAAATGCTCCATGGCACTTGTCATCACAATGCTCCAGGAATCCTTCCAGCCCAATAATCCATGACCTGTTTCCTCACAATTCTCCAGGACCGCTTTCATCACAATGCTCCATTCCCTTGTCATCTCATTGTTTCATGGCCCCTGTAATCACAATGATCCATGCCCTTGTCATCAAAATGCTCCAGAACTTTTGTCATCACTATGCTCCATGCCCATGTCATCACAATGCTGCATGACCCCTGTCTTCACAATGCTGCATGACCCCTGTCATCACAATGCTCCATGTCCGTATCATCACAATGCTCCATTACTCATGTCATCGTAGTGATCCATGACCCATTTCATCACAATGCTCCATGACACCTGTCATCACAATGCTCCGTGGTCTTCGTCATCACAATGCTCCATGACCACTGACATCACCATGCCCCATGACCCCAGTCATCACAATGCTCCATAGCCCTTGTCATCACAATGCTCCATGATCCCTGTCATCACAATGTGCCATGACTCTTGTCATCAAAATGCCTCATGATCCATTTAATCACAATGCTCCATGACTCCTTTCATCACATGCTCCATGATACTTGTCATTACACTGCCCCATGACCTTTTTCATAACAATGCTCCATGATACCAGTCATCACAATGCTCCATGACCATTGTCGTCACAATGCTCCATGCCCCTTTCAACACAATGCTCCATGACAACTGTCATCACAATGCTCCATGGCCTTTGTCATCACAATTATAGATGGCACCTGTAATCACAGTGCTCCATGACCCCTTTCATCACAATGCTCCATGACCACTGTCATCACAATCCCCCATGACCCCTGTCATCACAATGCTTCATGGCCCCTGTCATTACAATGCTCCATGACCACTGTCATCACAATGTTCCATGATCACTGTAATCACAATGACCCATGAGATCTTTCCTCAGAAGGCTCCAGTACGCCTGTCATCACAAGGCTGCAATGCCCGTCTCATCACAATGCTCCATGATCCCTGTCAGCACAACTTTAAATGACAATTGTCATCACAATGCTCCATGACACCTGTCATCACAATGTTGCCTGCCCATGTCATCAAAATGCTCCATGTCCCCTGTAATCACAATGTTCTATTACACCTGTCATCACAAAGTTCCCTGCACATGTCATCACAATGCTCCATTACTAATGTAATCAAAATGTTCGCCTGCCCTTGTCATCAAAATGCTCCATGACCCCTTTAATCACAATGCTCCATGAACCCTGTCATCACAATGTTCCATGACAGTTGTCATCACAATGCTCCATGACCCCTGTAATCACAATGCTCCATGCCCTTGTCATCACAATGCTCCAGAACTCTTGTCATCATAATGATGTATGCCCATTTCATCACAAAGGTCCATGATACTTGTCATCACAATGCTCCTTGGCCTTTGTCATCACCATGTTCCATGGCCCCTGTCATCACAGTGCTCCATGATACCTTTCATCACAATTCTATTTGACCACTGTCATCACAATGCCCCAAGACACATGTCATGACAATTCGCCATGGCCCTTGTCATCACAATGCTCCATGACCCGTGTCATCACAATGGTCCAGGACACTTGTCATCACAATGATCCATGACCACTTACATCACAATGCTCCTCGACTCCTGTCATCACAATGCTCCATAGGCTACGCATTCGCAATGCTACACGGTCCCTGTAATCACATTGCTCCATGATTCATTTCATCACAATGCTCTATGGCCACTGTCATCACAATGCCACATTATACCTGTCATCACAATGCTCCATGGCCCCTGTCAGCACAATGTTCCATGACAGATGTCATCACTATCCTCCATGGACCCTGTAATCACAATGCTCCATTCCCTTGTCAACGCAATGCTCCAGAACCCTTGTCATCATAATGCTCCATGACCGTCTCATCACAATTCTCCATGACACTTTTCATCAAAATGCTCCATGGCCTTTGTCATCACAATGCTCCATGGCCCCTGTTATCACAGTGATCCATGGTACCATTCATCACAATGCTTGATAACCTCTGTCATCACAATGCCCGATGACACCTGTCATCACAATTCGCCATGGCCCTTGTCATCACAATGCTCCATGATCCATGTCATTGCACTGTTCCTGGACACTAATCATCACAATGAACTATGACCACATTCATCAGAATGCTCCATGACCCCTGTCATCACAGTGCTCCGTGATATCTTTCATCATAATGATAGATGACCACTGTCATCACAGTGCTCCATGACACCTGTCATCAGAATTGGCCATGGCCCTTGTCATAACAATGCTCCAGGACACTTGTCTTCACAATGTTCCATGGCGCATTTCATCACAATGCTCCATGACCACTTTCATCAAATTGCTCCATGATGCCTGTCATCACAGTGCTCCAATGCCTTTGTCATCAAAATTCTACATGGCCCCTGTAATAACAGTGCTTCATGACAACTTTTATCACAATGCTCCATGACCACTCTCATCACAATGCCAGATAAGACCTTTCATGACAATGCCCCATGGCCCTTGTCATCACAATATTCTATGACTTCTGTCATCACAATGCTCCATGCCCCTGTCATCACAATGCTCCAAAACCCTTGTCATCACAATATTCCATGATCCGTGTAATCATGATGATCCATGAACCATTTCCGTACAATGCTCCAGTACCCCTTTCATTAAAATGCTCCATGGCACTTGTCATCACAATGCTCCAGGAATCCTTCCAGCCCAATAATCCATGACCGGTTTCCTCACAATTCTCCAGGACCGCTTTCATCACAATGCTCCATTCCCTTGTCATCTCATTGTTTCATGGCCCCTGTAATCACAATGATCCATGCCCTTGTCATCAAAATGCTCCAGAACTTTTGTCATCACTATGCTCCATGCCCATGTCATCACAATGCTGCATGACCCCTGTCTTCACAATGCTGCATGACCCCTGTCATCACAATGCTCCATGTCCGTATCATCACAATGCTCCATTACTCATGTCATCGTAGTGATCCATGACCCATTTCATCACAATGCTCCATGACACCTGTCATCACAATGCTCCGTGGTCTTCGTCATCACAATGCTCCATGACCACTGACATCACCATGCCCCATGACCCCAGTCATCACAAGGCTCCATAGCCCTTGTCATCACAATGCTCCATGATCCCTGTCATCACAATGTGCCATGACTCTTGTCATCAAAATGCCTCATGATCCACTTAATCACAATGCTCCATGACTCCTTTCATCACATGCTCCATGATACTTGTCATTACACTGCCCCATGACCTTTTTCATAACAATGCTCCATGATACCAGTCATCACAATGCTCCATGACCATTGTCGTCACAATGCTCCATGCCCCTTTCAACACAATGCTCCATGACAACTGTCATCACAATGCTCCATGGCCTTTGTCATCACAATTATAGATGGCACCTGTAATCACAGTGCTCCATGACCCCTTTCGTCACAATGCTCCATGACCACTGTCATCACAATCCCCCATGACCCCTGTCATCACAATGCTTCATGGCCCCTGTCATTACAATGCTCCATGACCACTGTCATCACAATGTTCCATGATCACTGTAATCACAATGACCCATGAGATCTTTCCTCAGAAGGCTCCAGTACGCCTGTCATCACAAGGCTGCAATGCCCGTCTCATCACAATGCTCCATGATCCCTGTCAGCACAACTTTAAATGACAATTGTCATCACAAAGCTCCATGACACCTGTCATCACAATGTTGCCTGCTCATATCATCAAAATGCTCCATGTCCCCTGTAATCACAATATTCTATTACAGCTGTCATCACAAAGTTCCCTGCCCATGTCATCACAATGCTCCATTACCAATGTAATCAAAATGTTCGCCTGCCCTTGTCATCAAAATGCTCCATGACCCCTTTAATCACAATGCTCCATGAACCCTGTCATCACAATGTTCCATGACAGTTTTCATCACAATGCTCCATGACCCCTGTAATCACAATGCTCCATGCCCTTGTCATCACAATGCTCCAGAACTCTTGTCATCATAATGATGTATGCCCATTTCATCACAAAGTTCCATGATACTTGTCATCACAATGCTCCTTGGCCTTTGTCATCACCATATTCCATGGCCCCTGTCATCACAGTGCTCCATGACACCTTTCATCACAATTCTATTTGACCACTGTCATCACAATGCCCCAAGACACATGTCATCACAATTCGCCATGGCCCTTGTCATCACAATGCTCCATGACCCGTGTCATCACAATGGTCCAGGACACTTGTCATCACAATGATCCATGACCACTTACATCACAATGCTCCTCGACTCCTGTCATCACAATCCTCCACAGCCTATGCATTCGCAATGCTACACGGTCCCTGTAATCACATTGCTCCATGATTCATTTCATCACAATGCTCTATGGCCACTGTCATCACAATGCCACATTATACCTGTCATCACAATGCTCCATGGCCCCTGTCAGCACAATGTTCCATGACAGATGTCATCACTATCCTCCATGGACCCTGTAATCACAATGCTCCATTCCCTTGTCAACGCAATGCTCCAGAACTCTTGTCATCATAATGCTCCATGACCGTCTCATCACAATTCTCCATGACACTTTTCATCAAAATGCTCCATGGCCTTTGTCATCACAATGCTCCATGGCCCCTGTTATCACAGTGATCCATGGTACCATTCATCACAATGCTTGATAACCTCTGTCATCACAATGCCCGATGACACCTGTCATCACAATTTGCCATGGCCCTTGTCATCACAATGCTCCATGATCCATGTCATTGCACTGTTCCTGGACACTAATCATCACAATGAACTATGACCACATTCATCAGAATGCTCCATGACCCCTGTCATCACAGTGCTCCGTGATATCTTTCATCATAATGATAGATGACCACTGTCATCACAGTGCTCCATGACACCTGTCATCAGAATTGGCCATGGCCCTTGTCATAACAATGCTCCAGGACACTTGTCTTCACAATGTTCCATGGCGCATTTCATCACAATGCTCCATGACCACTTTCATCAAATTGCTCCATGATGCCTGTCATCACAGTGCTCCAATGCCTTTGTCATCAAAATTCTACATGGCCCCTGTAATAACAGTGCTTCATGACAACTTTTATCACAATGCTCCATGACCACTCTCATCACAATGCCAGATAAGACCTTTCATGACAATGCCCCATGGCCCTTGTCATCACAATATTCTATGACTTCTGTCATCACAATGCTCCATGCCCCTGTCATCACAATGCTCCAAAACCCTTGTCATCACAATATTCCATGATCCGTGTAATCATGATGATCCATGAACCATTTCCGTACAATGCTCCAGTACCCCTTTCATTAAAATGCTCCATGGCACTTGTCATCACAATGCTCCAGGAATCCTTCCAGCCCAATAATCCATGACCTGTTTCCTCACAATTCTCCAGGACCGCTTTCATCACAATGCTCCATTCCCTTGTCATCTCATTGTTTCATGGCCCCTGTAATCACAATGATCCATGCCCTTGTCATCAAAATGCTCCAGAACTTTTGTCATCACTATGCTCCATGCCCATGTCATCACAATGCTGCATGACCCCTGTCTTCACAATGCTGCATGACCCCTGTCATCACAATGCTCCATGTCCGTATCATCACAATGCTCCATTACTCATGTCATCGTAGTGATCCATGACCCATTTCATCACAATGCTCCATGACACCTGTCATCACAATGCTCCGTGGTCTTCGTCATCACAATGCTCCATGACCACTGTCATCACCATGCCCCATGACCCCAGTCATCACAATGCTCCATAGCCCTTGTCATCACAATGCTCCATGACTCTTGTCATCAAAATGCCTCATGATCCATTTAATCACAATGCTCCATGACTCCTTTCATCACATGCTCCATGATACTTGTCATTACACTGCCCCATGACCTTCTTCATAACAATGCTCCATGATACCGGTCATCACAATGCTCCATGACCATTGTCGTCACAATGCTCCATGCCCCTTTCAACACAATGCTCCATGACAACTGTCATCACAATGCTCCATGGCCTTTGTCATCACAATTATAGATGGCACCTGTAATCACAGTGCTCCATGACCCCTTTCATCACAATGCTCCATGACCACTGTCATCACAATCCCCCATGACCCCTGTCATCACAATGCTTCATGGCCCCTGTCATTACAATGCTCCATGACCACTGTCATCACAATGTTCCATGATCACTGGAATCACAATGACCCATGAGATCTTTCCTCAGAAAGCTCCAGTACGCCTGTCATTACAAGGCTCCAAGGCCCGTCTCATCACAATGCTCCATGATCCCTGTCAGCACAACTTTAAATGACAATTGTCATCACAATGCTCCATGACACCTGTCATCACAATGTTGCCTGCTCATGTCATCAAAATGCTCCATGTCCCCTGTAATCACAATATTCTATTACACCTGTCATCACAAAGTTCCCTGCCCATGTCATCACAATGCTCCATTACCAATGTAATCAAAATGTTCGCCTGTCCTTGTCATCAAAATGCTCCATGACCCCTTTAATCACAATGCTCCATGAACCCTGTCATCACAATGTTCCATGACAGTTGTCATCACAATGCTCCATGAACCCTGTAATCACAATGCTCCATGCCCTTGTCATCACAATGCTCCAGAACTCTTGTCATCATAATGATGTATGCCCATTTCATCACAAAGTTCCATGATACTTGTCATCACAATGCTCCTTGGCCTTTGTCATCACCATATTCCATGGCCCCTGTCATCACAGTGCTCCATGACACCTTTCATCACAATTCTATTTGACCACTGTCATCACAATGCCCCAAGACACATGTCATCACAATTCGCCATGGCCCTTGTCATCACAATGCTCCATGACCCGTGTCATCACAATGGTCCAGGACACTTGTCATCACAATGATCCATGACCACTTACATCACAATGCTCCTCGACTCCTGTCATCACAATGCTCCATAGGCTACGCATTCGCAATGCTACACGGTCCCTGTAATCACATTGCTCCATGATTCATTTCATCACAATGCTCTATGGCCACTGTCATCACAATGCCACATTATACCTGTCATCACAATGCTCCATGGCCCCTGTCAGCACAATGTTCCATGACAGATGTCATCACTATCCTCCATGGACCCTGTAATCACAATGCTCCATTCCCTTGTCAACGCAATGCTCCAGAACTCTTGTCATCATAATGCTCCATGACCGTCTCATCACAATTCTCCATGACACTTTTCATCAAAATGCTCCATGGCCTTTGTCATCACAATGCTCCATGGCCCCTGTTATCACAGTGATCCATGGTACCATTCATCACAATGCTTGATAACCTCTGTCATCACAATGCCCGATGACACCTGTCATCACAATTTGCCATGGCCCTTGTCATCACAATGCTCCATGATCCATGTCATTGCACTGTTCCTGGACACTAATCATCACAATGAACTATGACCACATTCATCAGAATGCTCCATGACCCCTGTCATCACAGTGCTCCGTGATATCTTTCATCATAATGATAGATGACCACTGTCATCACAGTGCTCCATGACACCTGTCATCAGAATTGGCCATGGCCCTTGTCATAACAATGCTCCAGGACACTTGTCTTCACAATGTTCCATGGCGCATTTCATCACAATGCTCCATGACCACTTTCATCAAATTGCTCCATGATGCCTGTCATCACAGTGCTCCAATGCCTTTGTCATCAAAATTCTACATGGCCCCTGTAATAACAGTGCTTCATGACAACTTTTATCACAATGCTCCATGACCACTCTCATCACAATGCCAGATAAGACCTTTCATGACAATGCCCCATGGCCCTTGTCATCACAATATTCTATGACTTCTGTCATCACAATGCTCCATGCCCCTGTCATCACAATGCTCCAAAACCCTTGTCATCACAATATTCCATGATCCGTGTAATCATGATGATCCATGAACCATTTCCGTACAATGCTCCAGTACCCCTTTCATTAAAATGCTCCATGGCACTTGTCATCACAATGCTCCAGGAATCCTTCCAGCCCAATAATCCATGACCTGTTTCCTCACAATTCTCCAGGACCGCTTTCATCACAATGCTCCATTCCCTTGTCATCTCATTGTTTCATGGCCCCTGTAATCACAATGATCCATGCCCTTGTCATCAAAATGCTCCAGAACTTTTGTCATCACTATGCTCCATGCCCATGTCATCACAATGCTGCATGACCCCTGTCTTCACAATGCTGCATGACCCCTGTCATCACAATGCTCCATGTCCGTATCATCACAATGCTCCATTACTCATGTCATCGTAGTGATCCATGACCCATTTCATCACAATGCTCCATGACACCTGTCATCACAATGCTCCGTGGTCTTCGTCATCACAATGCTCCATGACCACTGACATCACCATGCCCCATGACCCCAGTCATCACAATGCTCCATAGCCCTTGTCATCACAATGCTCCATGATCCCTGTCATCACAATGTGCCATGACTCTTGTCATCAAAATGCCTCATGATCCATTTAATCACAATGCTCCATGACTCCTTTCATCACATGCTCCATGATACTTGTCATTACACTGCCCCATGACCTTTTTCATAACAATGCTCCACGATACCAGTCATCACAATGCTCCATGACCATTGTCGTCACAATGCTCCATGCCCCTTTCAACACAATGCTCCATGACAACTGTCATCACAATGCTCCATGGCCTTTGTCATCACAATTATAGATGGCACCTGTAATCACAGTGCTCCATGACCCCTTTCATCACAATGCTCCATGACCACTGTCATCACAATCCCCCATGACCCCTGTCATCACAATGCTTCATGGCCCCTGTCATTACAATGCTCCATGACCACTGTCATCACAATGTTCCATGATCACTGTAATCACAATGACCCATGAGATCTTTCCTCAGAAGGCTCCAGTACGCCTGTCATAACAAGGCTGCAATGTCCGTCTCATCACAATGCTCCATGATCCCTGTCAGCACAACTTTAAATGACAATTGTCATCACAATGCTCCATGACACCTGTCATCACAATGTTGCCTGCCCATGTCATCAAAATGCTCCATGTCCCTTGTAATCACAATGTTCTATTACACCTGTCATCACAAAGTTCCCTGCACATGTCATCACAATGCTCCATTACTAATGTAATCAAAATGTTCGCCTGCCCTTGTCATCAAAATGCTCCATGACCCCTTTAATCACAATGCTCCATGAACCCTGTCATCACAATGTTCCATGACAGTTGTCATCACAATGCTCCATGACCCCTGTAATCACAATGCTCCATGCCCTTGTCATCACAATGCTCCAGAACTCTTGTCATCATAATGATGTATGCCCATTTCATCACAAAGGTCCTTGATACTTGTCATCACAATGCTCCTTGGCCTTTGTCATCACCATGCTCCATGGCCCCTGTCATCTCAGTGCTCCATGATACCTTTCATCACAATTCTATTTGACCACTGTCATCACAATGCCCCAAGACACATGTCATGACAATTCGCCATGGCCCTTGTCATCACAATGCTCCATGACCCGTGTCATCACAATGGTCCAGGACACTTGTCATCACAATGATCCATGACCACTTACATCACAATGCTCCTCGACTCCTGTCATCACAATGCTCCATAGGCTACGCATTCGCAATGCTACACGGTCCCTGTAATCACATTGCTCCATGATTCATTTCATCACAATGCTCTATGGCCACTGTCATCACAATGCCACATTATACCTGTCATCACAATGCTCCATGGCCCCTGTCAGCACAGTGTTCCATGACAGATGTCATCACTATCCTCCATGGACCCTGTAATCACAATGCTCCATTCCCTTGTCAACGCAATGCTCCAGAACCCTTGTCATCATAATGCTCCATGACCGTCTCAACACAATTCTCCATGACACTTTTCATCAAAATGCTCCATGGCCTTTGTCTTCACAATGCTCCATGGCCCCTGTTATCACAGTGATCCATGGTACCATTCATCACAATGCTTGATAACCTCTGTCATCACAATGCCCGATGACACATGTCATCACAATTCGCCATGGCCCTTGTCATCACAATGCTCCATGATCCATGTCATTGCACTGTTCCTGGACACTAATCATCACAATGAACTATGACCGCATTCATCAGAATGCTCCATGACCCCTGTCATCACAGTGCTCCGTGATATCTTTCATCATAATGATAGATGACCACTGTCATCACAGTGCTCCATGACACCTCTCATCAGAATTGGCCATGGCCCTTGTCATAACAATGCTCCAGGACACTTGTCTTCACAATGTTCCATGGCGCATTTCATCACAATGCTCCATGACCACTTTCATCAAATTGCTCCATGATGCCTGTCATCACAGTGCTCCAATGCCTTTGTCATCAAAATTCTACATGGCCCCTGTAATAACAGTGCTTCATGACAACTTTTATCACAATGCTCCATGACCACTCTCATCACAATGCCAGATAAGACCTTTCATGACAATGCCCCATGGCCCTTCTCATCACAATATTCTATGACTTCTGTCATCACAATGCTCCATGCCCCTGTCATCACAATGCTCCAAAACCCTTGTCATCACAATATTCCATGATCCGTGTAATCATGATGATCCATGAACCATTTCCGTACAATGCTCCAGTACCCCTTTCATTAAAATGCTCCATGGCACTTGTCATCACAATGCTCCAGGAATCCTTCCAGCCCAATAATCCATGACCTGTTTCCTCACAATTCTCCAGGACCGCTTTCATCACAAGGCTCCATTCCCTTGTCATCTCATTGTTTCATGGCCCCTGAAATCACAATGATCCATGCCCTTGTCATCAAAATGCTCCAGAACTTTTGTCATCACTATGCTCCATGCCCATGTCATCACAATGCTCCCTGACCCCTGTCTTCACAATGCAGCATGACCCCTGTCATCACAATGCTCCATGTCCGTATCATCACAATGCTCCATTACTCATGTCATCGTAGTGATCCATGACCCATTTCATCACAATGCTCCATGACACCTGTCATCACAATGCTCCGTGGTCTTCGTCATCACAATGCTCCATGACCACTGTCATCACCATGCCCCATGACCCCAGTCATCACAATGCTCCATAGCCCTTGTCATCACAATGCTCCATGATCCCTGTCATCACAATGTTCCATGACTCTTGTTATCAAAATGCCTCATGATCCATTTAATCACAATGCTCCATGACTCCTTTCATCACATGCTCCATGATACTTGTCATTACACTGCCCCATGACTTTCTTCATAACAATGCTCCATGATACCGGTCATCACAATGCTCCATGACCATTGTCGTCACAATGCTCCATGCCCCTTTCAACACAATGCTCCATGACAACTGTCATCACAATGCTCCATGGCCTTTGTCATCACAATTATAGATGGCACCTGTAATCACAGTGCTCCATGACCCCTTTCATCACAATGCTCCATGACCACTGTCATCACAATTACCCATGACCCCTGTCATCACAATGCTTCATGGCCCCTGTCATTACAATACTCCATGACCACTGTCATCACAATGTTCCATGATCACTGTAATCACAATGACCCATGAGATCTTTCCTCAGAAGGCTCCAGTACGCCTGTCATCACAAGGCTGCAATGCCCGTCTCATCACAATGCTCCATGATCCCTGTCAGCACAACTTTAAATGACAATTGTCATCACAATGCTCCATGACACCTGTCATCACAATGTTGCCTCCCCATGTCATCAAAATGCTCCATGTCCCCTGTAATCACAATGTTCTATTACACCTGTCATCACAAAGTTCCCTGCACATGTCATCACAATGCTCCATTACTAATGTAATCAAAATGTTCGCCTGCCCTTGTCATCAAAATGCTCCATGACCCCTTTAATCACAATGCTCCATGAACCCTGTCATCACAATGTTCCATGACAGTTGTCATCACAATGCTCCATGACCCCTGTAATCACAATGCTCCATGCCCTTGTCATCACAATGCTCCAGAACTCTTGTCATCATAATGATGTATGCCCATTTCATCACAAAGGTCCATGATACTTGTCATCACAATGCTCCTTGGCCTTTGTCATCACCATGTTCCATGGCCCCTGTCATCACAGTGCTCCATGATACCTTTCATCACAATTCTGTTTGACCACTGTCATCACAATGCCCCAAGACACATGTCATCACAATTCGCCATGGCCCTTGTCATCACAATGCTCCATGACCCGTGTCATCACAATGGTCCAGGACACTTGTCATCACAATGATCCATGACCACTTACATCACAAAGCTGCTCGACTCCTGTTATCACAATGCTCCATAGGCTATGCATTCGCAATGTTACACGGTCCCTGTAATCACATTGCTCCATGATTCATTTCATCACAATGCTCTATGGCCACTGTCATCACAATGCCACATTATACCTGTCATCACAATGCTCCATGGCCCCTGTCAGCACAATGTTCCATGACAGATGTCATCACTATCCTCCATGGACCCTGTAATCACAATGTTCCATTCCCTTGTCAACGCAATGCTCCAGAACTCTTGTCATCATAATGCTCCATGACCATCTCATCACAATTCTCCATGACACTTTTCATCAAAATGCTCCATGGCCTTTGTCATCACAATGCTCCATGGCCCCTGTTATCACAGTGATCCATGGTACCATTCATCACAATGCTTGATAACCTCTGTCATCACAATGCCCGATGACACCTGTCATCACAATTCGCCATGGCCCTTGTCATCACAATGCTCCATGATCCATGTCATTGCACTGTTCCTGGACACTAATCATCACAATGAACTATGACCACATTCATCAGAATGCTCCATGACCCCTGTCATCACAGTGCTCCGTGATATCTTTCATCATAATGATAGATGACCACTGTCATCACAGTGCTCCATGACACCTGTCATCAGAATTGGCCATGGCCCTTGTCATAACAATGCTCCAGGACACTTGTCTTCACAATGTTCCATGGCGCATTTCATCACAATGCTCCATGACCACTTTCATCAAATTGCTCCATGATGCCTGTCATCACAGTGCTCCAATGCCTTTGTCATCAAAATTCTACATGGCCCCTGTAATAACAGTGCTTCATGACAACTTTTATCACAATGCTCCATGACCACTCTCATCACAATGCCAGATAAGACCTTTCATGACAATGCCCCATGGCCCTTGTCATCACAATATTCTATGACTTCTGTCATCACAATGCTCCATGCCCCTGTCATCACAATGCTCCAAAACCCTTGTCATCACAATATTCCATGATCCGTGTAATCATGATGATCCATGAACCATTTCCGTACAATGCTCCAGTACCCCTTTCATTAAAATGCTCCATGGCACTTGTCATCACAATGCTCCAGGAATCCTTCCAGCCCAATAATCCATGACCTGTTTCCTCACAATTCTCCAGGACCGCTTTCATCACAATGCTCCATTCCCTTGTCATCTCATTGTTTCATGGCCCCTGTAATCACAATGATCCATGCCCTTGTCATCAAAATGCTCCAGAACTTTTGTCATCACTATGCTCCATGCCCATGTCATCACAATGCTGCATGACCCCTGTCTTCACAATGCTGCATGACCCCTGTCATCACAATGCTCCATGTCCGTATCATCACAATGCTCCATTACTCATGTCATCGTAGTGATCCATGACCCATTTCATCACAATGCTCCATGACACCTGTCATCACAATGCTCCGCGGTCTTCGTCATCACAATGCTCCATGACCACTGACATCACCATGCCCCATGACCCCAGTCATCACAATGCTCCATAGCCCTTGTCATCACAATGCTCCATGATCCCTGTCATCACAATGTGCCATGACTCTTGTCATCAAAATGCCTCATGATCCATTTAATCACAATGCTCCATGACTCCTTTCATCACATGCTCCATGATACTTGTCATTACACTGCCCCATGACCTTTTTCATAACAATGCTCCATGATACCAGTCATCACAATGCTCCATGACCATTGTCGTCACAATGCTCCATGCCCCTTTCAACACAATGCTCCATGACAACGGTCATCACAATGCCCCATGGCCTTTGTCATCACAATTATAGATGGCACCTGTAATCACAGTGCTCCATGACCCCTTTCATCACAATGCTCCATGACCACTGTCATCACAATCCCCCATGACCCCTGTCATCACAATGCTTCATGGCCCCTGTCATTACAATGCTCCATGACCACTGTCATCACAATGTTCCATGATCACTGTAATCACAATGACCCATGAGATCTTTCCTCAGAAGGCTCCAGTACGCCTGTCATCACAAGGCTGCAATGCCCGTCTCATCACAATGCTCCATGATCCCTGTCAGCACAACTTTAAATGACAATTGTCATCACAATGCTCCATGACACCTGTCATCACAATGTTGCCTGCCCATGTCATCAAAATGCTCCATGTCCCCTGTAATCACAATGTTCTATTACACCTGTCATCACAAAGTTCCCTGCACATGTCATCACAATGCTCCATTACTAATGTAATCAAAATGTTCGCCTGCCCTTGTCATCAAAATGCTCCATGACCCCTTTAATCACAATGCTCCATGAACCCTGTCATCACAATGTTCCATGACAGTTGTCATCACAATGCTCCATGACCCCTGTAATCACAATGCTCCATGCCCTTGTCATCACAATGCTCCAGAACTCTTGTCATCATAATGATGTATGCCCATTTCATCACAAAGGTCCATGATACTTGTCATCACAATGCTCCTTGGCCTTTGTCATCACCATGTTCCATGGCCCCTGTCATCACAGTGCTCCATGATACCTTTCATCACAATTCTATTTGACCACTGTCATCACAATGCCCCAAGACACATGTCATCACAATTCGCCATGGCCCTTGTCATCACAATGCTCCATGAACCGTGTCATCACAATGGTCCAGGACACTTGTCATCACAATGATCCATGACCACTTACATCACAATGCTCCTCGACTCCTGTCATCACAATGCTCCATAGGCTACGCATTCGCAATGCTACACGGTCCCTGTAATCACATTGCTCCATGATTCATTTCATCACAATGCTCTATGGCCACTGTCATCACAATGCCACATTATACCTGTCATCACAATGCTCCATGGCCCCTGTCAGCACAATGTTCCATGACAGATGTCATCACTATCCTCCATGGACCCTGTAATCACAATGCTCCATTCCCTTGTCAACGCAATGCTCCAGAACCCTTGTCATCATAATGCTCCATGACCGTCTCAACACAATTCTCCATGACACTTTTCATCAAAATGCTCCATGGCCTTTGTCATCACAATGCTCCATGGCCCCTGTTATCACAGTGATCCATGGTACCATTCATCACAATGCTTGATAACCTCTGTCATCACAATGCCCGATGACACATGTCATCACAATTCGCCATGGCCCTTGTCATCACAATGCTCCATGATCCATGTCATTGCACTGTTCCTGGACACTAATCATCACAATGAACTATGACCACATTCATCAGAATGCTCCATGACCCCTGTCATCACAGTGCTCCGTGATATCTTTCATCATAATGATAGATGACCACTGTCATCACAGTGCTCCATGACACCTGTCATCAGAATTGGCCATGGCCCTTGTCATAACAATGCTCCAGGACACTTGTCTTCACAATGTTCCATGGCGCATTTCATCACAATGCTCCATGACCACTTTCATCAAATTGCTCCATGATGCCTGTCATCACAGTGCTCCAATGCCTTTGTCATCAAAATTCTACATGGCCCCTGTAATAACAGTGCTTCATGACAACTTTTATCACAATGCTCCATGACCACTCTCATCACAATGCCAGATAAGACCTTTCATGACAATGCCCCATGGCCCTTCTCATCACAATATTCTATGACTTCTGTCATCACAATGCTCCATGCCCCTGTCATCACAATGCTCCAAAACCCTTGTCATCACAATATTCCATGATCCGTGTAATCATGATGATCCATGAACCATTTCCGTACAATGTTCCAGTACCCCTTTCATTAAAATGCTCCATGGCACTTGTCATCACAATGCTCCAGGAATCCTTCCAGCCCAATAATCCATGACCTGTTTCCTCACAATTCTCCAGGACCGCTTTCATCACAATGCTCCATTCCCTTGTCATCTCATTGTTTCATGGCCCCTGTAATCACAATGATCCATGCCCTTGTCATCAAAATGCTCCAGAACTTTTGTCATCACTATGCTCCATGCCCATGTCATCACAATGCTGCCTGACCCCTGTCTTCACAATGCAGCATGACCCCTGTCATCACAATGCTCCATGTCCGTATCATCACAATGCTCCATTACTCATGTCATCGTAGTGATCCATGACCCATTTCATCACAATGCTCCATGACACCTGTCATCACAATGCTCCGTGGTCTTCGTCATCACAATGCTCCATGACCACTGTCATCACCATGCCCCATGACCCCAGTCATCACAATGCTCCATAGCCCTTGTCATCACAATGCTCCATGACTCTTGTCATCAAAATGCCTCATGATCCATTTAATCACAATGCTCCATGACTCCTTTCATCACATGCTCCATGATACTTGTCATTACACTGCCCCATGACCTTCTTCATAACAATGCTCCATGATACCGGTCATCACAATGCTCCATGACCATTGTCGTCACAATGCTCCATGCCCCTTTCAACACAATGCTCCATGACAACTGTCATCACAATGCTCCATGGCCTTTGTCATCACAATTATAGATGGCACCTGTAATCACAGTGCTCCATGACCCCTTTCATCACAATGCTCCATGACCACTGTCATCACAATCCCCCATGACCCCTGTCATCACAATGCTTCATGGCCCCTGTCATTACAATGCTCCATGACCACTGTCATCACAATGTTCCATGATCACTGGAATCACAATGACCCATGAGATCTTTCCTCAGAAAGCTCCAGTACGCCTGTCATTACAAGGCTCCAAGGCCCGTCTCATCACAATGCTCCATGATCCCTGTCAGCACAACTTTAAATGACAATTGTCATCACAATGCTCCATGACACCTGTCATCACAATGTTGCCTGCTCATGTCATCAAAATGCTCCATGTCCCCTGTAATCACAATATTCTATTACACCTGTCATCACAAAGTTCCCTGCCCATGTCATCACAATGCTCCATTACCAATGTAATCAAAATGTTCGCCTGTCCTTGTCATCAAAATGCTCCATGACCCCTTTAATCACAATGCTCCATGAACCCTGTCATCACAATGTTCCATGACAGTTGTCATCACAATGCTCCATGAACCCTGTAATCACAATGCTCCATGCCCTTGTCATCACAATGCTCCAGAACTCTTGTCATCATAATGATGTATGCCCATTTCATCACAAAGTTCCATGATACTTGTCATCACAATGCTCCTTGGCCTTTGTAATCACCATATTCCATGGCCCTTGTCATCACAGTGCTCCATGACACCTTTCATCACAATTCTATTTGACCACTGTCATCACAATGCCCCAAGACACATGTCATCACAATTCGCCATGGCCCTTGTCATCACAATGCTCCATGACCCGTGTCATCACAATGGTCCAGGACACTTGTCATCACAATGATCCATGACCACTTACATCACAATGCTCCTCGACTCCTGTCATCACAATGCTCCATAGGCTACGCATTCGCAATGCTACACGGTCCCTGTAATCACATTGCTCCATGATTCATTTCATCACAATGCTCTATGGCCACTGTCATCACAATGCCACATTATACCTGTCATCACAATGCTCCATGGCCCCTGTCAGCACAATGTTCCATGACAGATGTCATCACTATCCTCCATGGACCCTGTAATCACAATGCTCCATTCCCTTGTCAACGCAATGCTCCAGAACCCTTGTCATCATAATGCTCCATGACCGTCTCATCACAATTCTCCATGACACTTTTCATCAAAATGCTCCATGGCCTTTGTCATCACAATGCTCCATGGCCCCTGTTATCACAGTGATCCATGGTACCATTCATCACAATGCTTGATAACCTCTGTCATCACAATGCCCGATGACACCTGTCATCACAATTCGCCATGGCCCTTGTCATCACAATGCTCCATGATCCATGTCATTGCACTGTTCCTGGACACTAATCATCACAATGAACTATGACCACATTCATCAGAATGCTCCATGACCCCTGTCATCACAGTGCTCCGTGATATCTTTCATCATAATGATAGATGACCACTGTCATCACAGTGCTCCATGACACCTGTCATCAGAATTGGCCATGGCCCTTGTCATAACAATGCTCCAGGACACTTGTCTTCACAATGTTCCATGGCGCATTTCATCACAATGCTCCATGACCACTTTCATCAAATTGCTCCATGATGCCTGTCATCACAGTGCTCCAATGCCTTTGTCATCAAAATTCTACATGGCCCCTGTAATAACAGTGCTTCATGACAACTTTTATCACAATGCTCCATGACCACTCTCATCACAATGCCAGATAAGACCTTTCATGACAATGCCCCATGGCCCTTGTCATCACAATATTCTATGACTTCTGTCATCACAATGCTCCATGCCCCTGTCATCACAATGCTCCAAAACCCTTGTCATCACAATATTCCATGATCCGTGTAATCATGATGATCCATGAACCATTTCCGTACAATGCTCCAGTACCCCTTTCATTAAAATGCTCCATGGCACTTGTCATCACAATGCTCCAGGAATCCTTCCAGCCCAATAATCCATGACCTGTTTCCTCACAATTCTCCAGGACCGCTTTCATCACAATGCTCCATTCCCTTGTCATCTCATTGTTTCATGGCCCCTGTAATCACAATGATCCATGCCCTTGTCATCAAAATGCTCCAGAACTTTTGTCATCACTATGCTCCATGCCCATGTCATCACAATGCTGCCTGACCCCTGTCTTCACAATGCTGCATGACCCCTGTCATCACAATGCTCCATGTCCGTATCATCACAATGCTCCATTACTCATGTCATCGTAGTGATCCATGACCCATTTCATCACAATGCTCCATGACACCTGTCATCACAATGCTCCGTGGTCTTCGTCATCACAATGCTCCATGACCACTGACATCACCATGCCCCATGACCCCAGTCATCACAATGCTCCATAGCCCTTGTCATCACAATGCTCCATGATCCCTGTCATCACAATGTGCCATGACTCTTGTCATCAAAATGCCTCATGATCCATTTAATCACAATGCTCCATGACTCCTTTCATCACATGCTCCATGATACTTGTCATTACACTGCCCCATGACCTTTTTCATAACAATGCTCCACGATACCAGTCATCACAATGCTCCATGACCATTGTCGTCACAATGCTCCATGCCCCTTTCAACACAATGCTCCATGACAACTGTCATCACAATGCTCCATGGCCTTTGTCATCACAATTATAGATGGCACCTGTAATCACAGTGCTCCATGACCCCTTTCATCACAATGCTCCATGACCACTGTCATCACAATCCCCCATGACCCCTGTCATCACAATGCTTCATGGCCCCTGTCATTACAATGCTCCATGACCACTGTCATCACAATGTTCCATGATCACTGTAATCACAATGACCCATGAGATCTTTCCTCAGAAGGCTCCAGTACGCCTGTCATCACAAGGCTGCAATGTCCGTCTCATCACAATGCTCCATGATCCCTGTCAGCACAACTTTAAATGACAATTGTCATCACAATGCTCCATGACACCTGTCATCACAATGTTGCCTGCCCATGTCATCAAAATGCTCCATGTCCCTTGTAATCACAATGTTCTATTACACCTGTCATCACAAAGTTCCCTGCACATGTCATCACAATGCTCCATTACTAATGTAATCAAAATGTTCGCCTGCCCTTGTCATCAAAATGCTCCATGACCCCTTTAATCACAATGCTCCATGAACCCTGTCATCACAATGTTCCATGACAGTTGTCATCACAATGCTCCATGACCCCTGTAATCACAATGCTCCATGCCCTTGTCATCACAATGCTCCAGAACTCTTGTCATCATAATGATGTATGCCCATTTCATCACAAAGGTCCTTGATACTTGTCATCACAATGCTCCTTGGCCTTTGTCATCACCATGCTCCATGGCCCCTGTCATCACAGTGCTCCATGATACCTTTCATCACAATTCTATTTGACCACTGTCATCACAATGCCCCAAGAAACATGTCATGACAATTCGCCATGGCCCTTGTCATCACAATGCTCCATGACCCGTGTCATCACAATGGTCCAGGACACTTGTCATCACAATGATCCATGACCACTTACATCACAATGCTCCTCGACTCCTGTCATCACAATGCTCCATAGGCTACGCATTCGCAATGCTACACGGTCCCTGTAATCACATTGCTCCATGATTCATTTCATCACAATGCTCTATGGCCACTGTCATCACAATGCCACATTATACCTGTCATCACAATGCTCCATGGCCCCTGTCAGCACAATGTTCCATGACAGATGTCATCACTATCCTCCATGGACCCTGTAATCACAATGTTCCATTCCCTTGTCAACGCAATGCTCCAGAACTCTTGTCATCATAATGCTCCATGACCATCTCATCACAATTCTCCATGACACTTTTCATCAAAATGCTCCATGGCCTTTGTCATCACAATGCTCCATGGCCCCTGTTATCACAGTGATCCATGGTACCATTCATCACAATGCTTGATAACCTCTGTCATCACAATGCCCGATGACACCTGTCATCACAATTCGCCATGGCCCTTGTCATCACAATGCTCCATGATCCATGTCATCGCACTGTTCATGGACACTAATCATCACAATGAACTATGACCACATTCATCAGAATGCTCCATGACCCCTGTCATCACAGTGCTCCATGGCCTATGCATTCAAAATGCTCCATGGCCACTGTAATCACATTGCTCCATGATCCCCTTCATCACAATGCTCAATGACCCCTTTCATCACAATGCTCGCAGAAACTTGTCATCACAATGTTCCATACCGTTGTCATCACAATGTTCCATGGTCCCTATAATCACAATGCTCCATGTGCTTGTCATCACAGCACTCCAGAATTCTTGTCATCAAAATATTCCATGGCCTTTGTCATCACAATGCTCCATGACCCCTGTCATCACAATGCTTGATGAACCTTGTCATCACAATGCTCCATGAACCGTGTCATCACAATTAGCCATCACACCTGTCATCTCAATGCTCCATTACATTTGTATTCACAATGCTCCATGGCCTCTATAATTGCGGGGCTCCATGACCTCTGTCATCACAATGCTCCATGGCCTATGTATTCACAATGCTCCATGGCCCCTGTAATCACATTGCTCCATGATCCTTTTCATCACAATGCTCTATGACCATTTTCATCACAAGGCCACATGACACCTGTCATCACAATGCTCTATGGCCCCTGTCAGCACAATGTTCCATGACAGATCTCATCACAATGATCCATGACCGCTATCATCACAATGTTCCCTGCCCTTGTCATCTCAATGCTCCCTGGCCCCTCTAATCACAATGCTAAATACCCTTGTCATCGCAATGCTCCAGATCACTTCTCATCATAATGCTCCATGCCCGTGTCATCACAATGCTCCATGGCCCCTGTCATCACAGTGCTCCTTGATAACTTTCATCATAATGAGAGATGACAACTGTCATCACAGTGCTCCATGACACCTGTCATCAGAATTGGCCATGGCCCTTGTCATAACAATGCTCCAGGACAGTTGTCTTCACAATATTCCATGGCGCATTTCATCAGAAAGCTCCATGACCACTTTCATCAAATTGCTCCATGATGCCTGTCATCACAGTGCTCCATGGCCTTTGTCATCAAAATTCTACATGGCCACTGTAATAACAGTGCTTCATGACAACTTTTATCACAATGCTCCATGACCACTCTCATCACAGTCCCAGATAAGACCTTTCATGACAATGCTCCATGGCCCTTGTCATCACAATATTCTAAGACTTCTGTCATCACAATGCTCCATGCACCTGTCATCACAAAGCCCCATCACCCCTGCTATTACAGTGCTCCATGACACTTGTCATCACAATGCTCCAAAACCCTTGTCATCACAATATTCCATGATCCGTGTAATCACGATGATCCATGAACCATTTCCTTACAATGCTCCAGTACCCCTTTCATTAAAATGCTCTATGGCACTTGTCATCACAATGCTCAAGGAATCCTTCCATCCCAATAATCCATGACCTGTTTCCTCACAATTCTCCAGGACCGCTTTCATCACAATGCTCCATTCCCTTGTCATCTCAATGTTTCATGGCCCCTGTAATCACAATGATCCATGCCCTTGTCATCAAAATGCTCCAGAACTTTTGTCATCACTATGCTCCATGCCCATGTCATCACAGTGCTGCATGACCCCTGTCTTCACAATGCTGCATGACCCCTGTCATCACAATGCTCCATGCCCGTATCATCACAATGCTCCATTACCCATGTCATCGTAGTGATCCATGACCCCTTTCATCACAATGCTCCATGACACCTGTCATCACAATGCTCCGTGGTCTTCGTCATCTCAATGCTCCATGACCACTGTCATCACCATGCCCCATGACCCCAGTCATCACAATGCTCCATAGCCCTTGTCATCACAATGCTCCATGATCCCTGTCATCCCAATGTTCCATGACTCTTGTCATCAAAATGCCACATGATCCATTTAATCACAATGCTCCATGACTCCTTTCATCACATGCTCCATGATAGTTGTCATTACACTGCCCCATGACCTTCTTCATAACAATGCTCCATGATACCAGTCATCACAATGCTCCATGACCATTGTCGTCACAATGCTCCATGCCCCTTTCAACACAATGCTCCATGACAACTGTCATCACAATGCTCCATGGCCTTTGTCATCACAATTATAGATGGCACCTGTAATCACAGTGCTCCATGACCCCTTTCATCACAATGCTCCATGACCACTGTCATCACAATCCCCCATGACCCCTGTCATCACAATGCTTCATGGCCCCTGTCATTACAATGCTCCATGACCACTGTCATCACAATGTTCCATGATCACTGTAATCACAATGACCCATGAGATCTTTCCTCAGAAGGCTCCAGTACGCCTGTCATCACAAGGCTCCAATGCCCGTCTCATCACAATGCTCCATGATCCCTGTCAGCACAACTTTAAATGACAATTGTCATCACAATGCTCCATGTCCCCTGTAATCACAATGTTCTATTACACCTGTCATAACAAAGTTCCCTGCCCATGTCATCACAATGCTCCATTACTAATGTAATCAAAATGTTCGCCTGCCCTTGTCATCAAAATGCTCCATGACCCCTTTAATCACAATGCTCCATGAACGCTGTCATCACAATGTTCCATGACAGTTGTCATCACAATGCTCCATGACCCCTGTAATCACAATGCTCCATGCCCTTGTCATCACAATGCTCCAGAACTCTTGTCATCATAATGATGTATGCCCATTTCATCACAAAGGTCCATGATACTTGTCATCACAATGCTCCTTGGCCTTTGTCATCACAATGTTCCATGGCCCCAGTCATCACAGTGCTCCATGGTACATTTCATCACAATTCTATTTGACCACTGTCATCACAATGCCCCAAGACAAATGTCATCACAATTCGCCATTGACCTTGTCATCACAATGCTCCATGACCCGTGTCATCACAATGGTCCAGGACACTTGTCATCACAATGATCCATGACCACTTACATCACAATGCTCCTCGACTCCTGTCATCACAATGCTCCATAGCCTATGCATTCGCAATACTACACGGTCCCTGTAATCACATTGCTCCATGATTCATTTCATCACAATGCTCTATGGCCACTGTCAACACAATGCCACATTATACCTGTCAGCACAATGCTCCATGGTCCCTGTCAGCACAATGTTCCATGACAGATGTCATCACTATCCTCCATGGACCCTGTAATCACAATGCTCCCTTCCCTTGTCAACGCAATGCTCCAGAACTCTTGTCATCATAATGCTCCATGACTGTCTCATCACAATTCTCCATGACACTTTTCATCAAAATGCTCCATGGCCTTTGACATCACAATGCTCGATGGCCCCTGTTATCACAGTGATCCATGGTACCATTCATCACAATGCTTGATAACCTCTGTCATCACAATGCCGGATGACACCTGTCATCACAATTCGCCATGGCCCTTGTCATCACAATGCTCCATGATCCATGTCATCGCACTGTTCCTGGACACTAATCATCACAATGAACTATGACCACATTCATCAGAATGCTCCATGACCCCTGTCATCACAGTGCTCCATGGCCTATGCATTCAAAATGCTCCATGACCACTTTAATCAAATTGTTCCATGATCACCTTCATCACAATGCTCAATGACCCCATCATCACAATGCTCGCAGAATCTTGTCATCACAATGTTCCATACCGTTGTCATCACAATGCTCCATGGTCCCTATAATCACAATGCTCCATGTGCTTGTCATCACAGTACTTCAGAATTCATGTCATCAAAATGTTCCATGGCCTTTGTCATCACAATGCTCCATGAACCGTGTCATCACAATTAGCCATCACCCCTGTCATCTCAATGCTCCATGACCTTTGTATTCACAATGCTCCATGGCCTCTATAATTGCGGGGCTCCATGACCCCTGTCATCACAATGCTCCTTGGTATATTTCATCACAATTCTATATGACCACTGTCATCACAGTGCTCCACGGCCCCTGTCATCAGAGTCCTCCATGATACGTTTCATCACAATACTACATGACCACTGTCATCAAAATGCCCCATGACACCTGTCATCACACTTCGCCATGGCACTTGTCATCACAATGCTCCATGAACCATGTCATCACAATGTTCATGGACACATGTCATCACAATGCTCCAGGACAACTTACATCACCATGCTCCTTGACCACTGTCATTTCATTGCTCCATGGCCTATGCATTCACAATGCTCCATGGCACCTGTAATCATATTGCTCCATGATCCTTTTCATCACAATATTCTATGACCACTCTCATCACAATACCCAATGACGCCTATCATCATAATGCTCCAAGGCCCCTCTCATCACAATGCTCCATGAACCCTGTCATCACAATGTTCCATGACATTTGTCATCACAGTGCTCCATGAACCCCTGTCATCACAATATTCACTGCCCACGTAATCACAATGCTCCTGGTCCCCTGTAATCACAATGCTCCATACCCTTTTCATCACAATGCTCTAGAACTCTTGTCATCATAATGCTCCATGCCCGTGTCATCACAATGCTCCATGACCACTTTCATCACAATGCTCCTTGACCCCTGTCATCACAATGCTCCATGGCCTATGTATTCACAATGCTCCATGGCCCCTGTAATCACATTGCTCCATGATCCTTTTCATCACAATGCTCTATGACCACTGTCATCACAAGGCCACATGACACCTGTCATCACAATGCTCTATGGCCCCTGTCAGCACAATGTTCCATGAAAGATCTCATCACAATGATCCATGACCGCTGTCATCACAATGTTCCCTGCCCTTGTCATCTCAATGCTCCCTGGCCCCTGTAATCACAATGCTCCATACCCTTGTCATCGCAATGCTCCAGATCACTTCTCATCCTAATGTTCCATGCCCGTGTCATCACAATGCTCCATGGCCCCTGTCATCACAGTGCTCCGTGATACCTTTCATCATAATGAGAGATGACCACTGTCATCACAGTGCTCCATGACACCTGTCATCAGAATTGGCCATCGTCTTTGTCATAACAATGCTCCAGGACAATTGTCTTCACAATGTTCCATGGCGCATTTCATTACAATGCTCCATGACCACTTTCATCAAATTGCTCCATGATGCCTGTCATCAGAGTGCTCCATGGACTTTGTCATCAAAATTCTACATGGCCCCTGTAATAACAGTGCTTCATGACAACTTTTATCACAATGCTCCATGACCACTCTCATCACAATGCCAGATAAGAACTTTCATGACAATGCTCCATGGCCCTTGTCATCACAATATTCTATGACTTCTGTCATCACAATGCTCCATGCCTCTGTCATCACAATGCCCCATCATCCCTGCTATTACAGTGCTCCATGACCCCTGTCATCCCAATGCTCCAAAACCCTTCTCATCTCAATATTCCATGATCCGTATAATCACGATGATCCATGAATCATTTCCATACAATGTTCCAGTACCCCTTTCATTAAAATGCTCCATGGCACTTGTCATCACAATGCTCCAGGAACCCTTCCAGCACAATTATCCATGACCCGATTCCTCACAATTCTCCAGGACCGCTTTCATCACAATGCTCCATTCCCTTGTCCTTTCAATGCTTCATGGTCCCTGTAATCACAATGATCCATGCCCTCGTCATCAAAATGCTCCAGAACTCTTTTCATCACTATGCTCGATGCCCATGTCATCACACTGCTGCATGACCCCTGTCATCACAATGCTCCGTGGTCTTTGTCATCACAATGCTCCATAACCACTGTCTTCATCATGCCCCATGACCCCAATCATCACAATGCTCCATAGCCCTTGTCATCACAATGCTCCATTATCCCTGTCATCACAATGTTCCATGACTCTTGTCATCAAAATGCATTATGATCCATTCAATCACAATGCTCCATGACTCCTTTCATCACATGCTCCATGATACTTGTCATTACACTGCTCCATGACCCATGTCATCACAATGCTCCATGGTACCTTTCGTCACAATTCTAGATGACCACCGTCATCACAATGTCCCATGACACCTGTCTTCACAATTGGCCATGGCCCTTGTCATCACAATGCTCCATGAACCATGTCATCACAATGTTCCAGGACACTTGTCATCACAATGCTCCATAGCCTTTGTCATCACAATACTCCATGGCCCCTGTCATCACAGTGTTCCATGATATATTTCATCACAATAATAGATGACCAGTGTCATCAAAATGACCCATGACACCTGTCCTCACAATTTGCCATGCCCCTTGTCATCAAAATGCTCCACAAACCGTGTGATCACAAGGTTCTAGGACACTTCTCATCACAATGATCCATGACCGCTTTCATCACAATGCTCCATGCCCACTGTCATCACAGTGCCCCATGGCCTATGTATTCACAATGCTCCATGGCCCCGGTAATCATGTTGCTCCATGATCCCTTTCATCACATTGCTCCATGACCACTGTCATCACAATGCCCCATGACGCCTCTCATCACAATGCTCCATGGCCCCTTTCTTTACAATGCTCCATGACACCTTTCATCACAATGTTCCATGAGAGTTGTCATCATAATGATGCATGACCCCTGTCATAACAATGTTCCCTGCCCTTTTCATCACAATGCTTTTGTCCCCTGTAATCAGAATGCTCCACGCCCATGTCCTCACAATGCTCCCTGGTGCTTTTCATCACAATGCTCCATGACCACTTTCATCACAATGCTCCATGACCACTTTCATCACAATGCCCCAAGAACCCTGTAATCACAATGCTCCATGGCCCTTGTAATCACTATGCTCCATGACCCCTGTCATCACAATTCTCCATGGCCATTGTCTTCACAATGCTTCATTACCCTTGTCATCACAATGCTCTATGACCCTTGTCATCAGAATGCTCCATGGTGCTTCTCATCACAATGATCCAGAGCCTTATTGCCTGAGTTGGGAATAGTATCATTGTCTCAGTTAGGGACACTGTCAGTGCCTGAGTTGAGAGTAGTGACAGAGTCATAGTTAGGGACAGTGTCAGAGCCTGAGTTGGGGCCTTAATGAGGGACAGTGTCAGGGCCAAAGGAAGGACTAGTCTCAGGACCTTAGTTAGGGACAGTGTCAGTGCCTGAATTAGGAATAGTGTCAGTGCCTAAGTTATGGACAGTGTCAGGGCATGAGTTAGGAGTAGTCTCTGGGCCTTAGGTAGGGACAGTGTCAGTGCCTGTGTTGGCAGTAGTTTCAGGGCATTATTAAGGGACAGTGTCAGTGCCTGAGGTGGGAGTAGTGTCAGGGTCTTAGTTAGGGATAGTGTCAGTGACTGAGTTGGGTGTAGTGTCAGGGCCTTAGTTAGGGATAGTGTCAGTGGCTGAGATGGGATTAATGTCTGAGTCTTTATTAGGGACAATGTCAGGGCCTGAGTTAAGAGTAGTGTCAAGGTCGTTGTTAGGGAGAGTGTCAGTGCCTGAGTTGGGAGTAGTGCCAGGGCCTTGTTAGGGACAGTGTCAGTGCCTATGTTGGGAGTAGTGTCAGGGCCTTAGTTAGGAACAACGTCACTGCCGGAGTTGGGAGTAGTGTCAGGGTCTTTGTTAGGGACAGTGTCAAGGCCTTAGGTAAGAGTAGTGTTAAGGCCTTAGTTAGGGAGTGTGTCAGTGCAGGAGTTGTGAACAATGTCAGAGCCTTAGTTAGGGACAGTTTCCGGGCCTGAGGTTGGAGTAGTCTCATGGCCTTAGTTAGAGAGTGTGTCAGTGCCTGAGTTGGGAGTAGTGTCAGGGCCTTAGTCAGGGACTATTTCAGGGCGTGAGTTAGGAGTAGTTTCAGGGCTTTAGTTAGGGACAGTGTCAGTGCCTGAGTTGGGAGTACTGTCTGGGTGTATTTAGGGGCAGTCTCAGTGCCTATGTTGGGAGTAGTGTCAGGGCCTTTGTTCGGAACAATGTCAGTGCATGAGTTACGAGTAGTGTCAGGACCTTAGTAAGAGACAGTGTCAGTGCCTGAGCTCGGAGTAGTGTCAGGGCCGTAATTAAGGACAGTGTCAGTGGCTTAGTTGGGAGTAGTTTCAGGGTATTTGTTAGGGACAGTGTCAGTGCCTGAGTTAAGAGTAGTTTCAGAGCCTTAGTTAGGAACAGCGTCAGTGCCTGAGTTGGGAAGAGACTCAGGGCTTTAGTTAGGGACAGCATCAGTGCCTGACTTGGGATTAGTGTCAGGGCCTTAGTTAGGGACAGCGCCATTGCCTGTGTTGTGAGTAGTGACAGGTCTTTAGTTAGGAACAGTGTCAGTGCCTGAGGTGGGATTATTTTCAGGGTCTTTTTTATGGACAGTGTCATTGCCTGAGTTGTGAGTAGTGTCAAGGCCTTAGTTATGGACAGCATCACTGCCGGAGTTGGGAGTAGTGTCAGAACCTTATTTAGGGACAACTTCAGTGTCTGAGTTGGGAGTAGTGTCAGGGCCTCAGTTAGGGAGAGTGTCAGTGCCTGAGTTGGGAGTAGTGTCTGGGTCTTAGTTAGGGAAAATGTCAGTGGCTGAGTTGGCATTAGTTTCATTGCCTTATTTAGGGACAGTGTCAGGGCCTGAGTTAGGAGTATTGTCAAGGCACTAGTTAGGGACAGTGTCAGTTCCTGAGTTGGGAGTAGTGTCAGGGTCTAATTAGCGACTGTGTCAATCCCTATGTTTGGTGCAGTTTCACTGCAATATTTAGGGACAGTGTTAGTGCCTATGTTCGGAGTTCTGACAGGGTGTTAGTTAGGAACATTGTCAGTGCCTTTGTCGGGAGTAGTGTCAGGGCCTTAGTTAGGGACAGTGTCAGTTCCTGAGTTGGGAGTATTGTCAGGGCCTTAGTTAGGGACAGTGTCAGGGACTGAGTTAGGAGTAGTGTCAGGTCTCTAGTTAGGGTCACTGTCAGTGCCTGAGTTAGGACGACTGTCAGGGCCTTATTTAGGAAGAGTGTCAGGGCCTTAGTTAGGAGGAGCACCAGTGCCTACGTTAGGTATTGGATTGGCACCTGAGTTAGGAATAATGTCAGGGCTTTAGATAGGGACAGTGTCAGTGCCTGATTTAGGAGTAGTGTCAGGGCTCTAGTTAGGGTCACTGTCAGTGCCTGAGTTAGGACGACTGTCAGGGCCTTATTTAGGAAGAGTGTCAGGGCCTTAGTTAGGAGGAGCACCAGTGCCTACGTTAGGTATTGGATCGGCACCTGAGTTAGGAATAATGTCAGGGCTTTAGATAGGGACAGTGTCAGTGCCTGATTTAGGAGTAGTGTCAGGGCCTTAGTTAGGGACAGGGTGACTGCCTTAGTTAATAGTACTGTCAGGGCCTTAGTTAGGGAGAGTGTCAGTTCCTGAGTTAAGAGTAATGTAAGGGCCGTATTTTGGGACAGTGTCAGTGCCTCCATTAGGAATTGTATCTGCGCCTCATTTAGGATTACTGTCAGGGCTTTAGTTAGGGACATTGTCAGGGCATGAGCTTGGAGTAGTGTAAGGGCCTATGTTTGGAGCAGTGTCAGGACCTATGTTAAGGACAGTGTCAGGGCTTGTGTTAGGAGAAGTGTCAGGGTCTTAGTTAGGGACCATGTCAGGACTTGAGTTAGGAATAGAGTCAGGGTCTTAGTTTGGGCCAGTGTCAGTGCCTGATTTAGGAGTAGCATTGTTGCCTTTCTTAGGTATTGTATCAGTGCCTGAGTTAGGAGTAATGCCAGGGCCTTAGTTAGGGAGAGGGTCAGTACCTGATTTAGGAATAGTGTCAGGGCCTTATTTAGGGACAGTGTCAGGGACTGAGTTAGGAGTAGAGTCAGGACCTAAGTTAGGGACAGTGTCAGTGGTTGAGTTAAGAGTACTGTCAGGGCCTTAGTTAGGGACAGTGTCAGGGCCTGGGGTAGTAGTAGTGTCAGGGCCTTAGTTAGCAGTAGCATCAGTGCCTTCATTAGGTATTGCATCAGCACCTCAGTTAGGAATATTTTCAGGGTCTTATTTAGGGACAGTGTTAGTGCCTGAGTTACGAGTTGTGTCGGCCTTAGTTAGGGACCTTTTCAGGGCCTGAGTTAGGAGTAATGTCAGGGCCTTCCTTAGGTATTGTATTAGCGCCTGAGTTAGGAGTAGTGTCAGGGCCTTAGTTAGCGACATTGCCAGGGCATGATTTAGGAGTAGTGTTAGGGCGTGAGTTATGAACAGTGTCAGGGCCTTAGTTAGTGACAGTGTCAGTTCCTGAGTTAGGAGTAGAGTCAGTGCCTATGTTAGGGACAGTGTCAGTGCTGAGTTCGGAGTAGTATCAGGGCCTTAGTTAGGGACAGTGTCAGGGCCTGAGTTAGGAATATTGTCAGGGCCTTATTCAGGGACAGTGTCAGTGCCTGAGTAAAGAGAAGTGTCAGAGGCTTTTATAGGGACAGTGTCAAAGCCTGACTTAACAGTAGTGTCACAACTTTAGTTAGGGCCAGTGTCAGGGCCTTAGTTAAGACCTCCATCAGGGCCTATGATAGGAATCAGATCAGAGCCTGTGTTACGAATAGTGTCAGGGCCTTAGTTAAGGACAGTTTCAGAGGCTCAATCCTGAATTACTCCTTACTCTCCTCACTAAGGACTTTTGACACTACTGTTAATTCAGGCCCTGATAATGTCCTTAACTAAGGCCCTGACATTTTCCCTGGCTAAGGCCCTGAACTTCTAAGTCACGCCCTGATACTATCCCTAACAATGACCTTGAAACTACACCTAACATAGACCCTGACATGATACCTAACAAAGGCTCTGTTGCTAGTCCAAACTAAGGCCCTGAAATTGGTCCTAAACAAGGCCTTGACACTAATCTTAACTCAGGCCCTAGCACTGTCCCTAACTAGGTCCCTGACAGTAAACCAAACTCAGAACCTGACACTGTCCCTAAGCAAGGCCCTGACACTACTCCTAACTCAGTACCTTACACTGTACCTAACAATGTCTCTGATGCTAGGCTTAACTCAGGCCCTGAAACTGTCTGTAACTAAGGACCTACTGCCATCAGTATCCAAAGTCCTGACATTGTCCTGAGCTAATATCCTGACCTATGTCTTTCCAAGGTCCTGAAACTGTCCCAAATTAAGCCCTGACGCTGTCCCTAAGTGAAGACCTGAGGCTGTCCCTAACTCAGGCCCTGAAGCTTTCTTTAACCGAAGCCTTGAAGCTGAGACTAACTCAGGCCCTGGTCATGTGTCTAATGAAGATCTTAATGCTGATCCAGCAAAGAAATTGATGCTACTCCAAAGTCATGCCCTGACAGTGTGCCCAGCTAAGGGCCTGACGCTAGGCCTCACTCAAGCCATGTCCCTTTCCCTAAGTCAGGACCTGACACTGTCATTAACTAAGGCCATGACTCTACTCCCAAATCAGTCCCGCACATTGTACCTAACAAAGGTTCTGATGCTAGTCGTAACTCAGGGCCTGACACTGTCTCTAACTAAGGGCTGCTGCCATCAACATCTAAAGACCTGACATTATCCGGAGACAATAACATGACCCATGTCTTAGCAAGGTCCTGAAAGTTTCCCAGAATAAGCCCTGACGCTGTCCTTAAGTGAGGCCCTGAAGCTTTCCCTAACTAACTCAGGCCTTGATGCTGTGACTAACACTGACCCTGATCAAGTCTTTAACTAAGACCCTAAGGCTGATCCAGCAGAGGCCCTAATGCTGCTCCTAAGTCATGCCCTGACAGTGTCCCCCACTAAGTGTCTGATGCTAGGCCTCACTGAGACCCTATCGCTCTCCCTAAGTCAGGCTCTGATGCTGTCCCTACCTGAAGCCCTAACACTGGTTCTGAATAAGGCCCTGAGAGTCTCAGTAACAAAGGTCTTCACACTATCCTTAGGTCATTTCCTGACACTATCCCTAGATGTTAAACTGACACGGTCACTAGCTAATGTCCTGCCTCTTATGCTAACTGAAGCCCTTAGGCTGTGCCTACCTCAGGCACTGAATTTAGTCCCAAGACCATAAAACTGTTCCGAACTAAGGCCTAGATGCTCGCCCTACATCCGGCCCTGACACTGTCCCTAACTAAGGCCCTAACACGATTGTCAACTGTGGACCCGACAGTGGAACTATCAGATGCCCGCTACTCCTAACTAACGCCTTCACACTGTCCCTAACTTAGGCCCTGCTACGATCAATATCTAAAGTCCTGACATTATCCTGAGCTAATATCCTGACCCATGTCTTACCAAGGTCCTGAAACTCTCCCAAAGTTAGCCCTGACACTGTCCCTAAGTGAGGCCCTGAGGCTGTCCCTCACAGAGGTCCTGATAATGTCTTAAACTAAGACCCTAATGCTGACCCTACAGAGAACCTTATGCTGATCCTATGTCATGCCCTGACGCTGTCCGTAGCTAAGGCCCTGACTCTAGGCATCACTCAGGCCCTGTTGCTCTCCCTAAGTCAGGCTAAGATTCTATCCCTGGGCCTAAATTAGGCACTGATGCTCTAATTAGCTATGGTCTTGACAGAATCCCTAGGTCATTTCCTGACACTATCCCTAGATCTTAACCTAAACTTGTCTTTAGCTATTGTCGAACCTCTTATGCTAACTAAATCCCTGACGTTGTCTCTAACTAAGAGCCTGAAATTAGTCCTGAGGCCGTCAACCTGTCCCTAACTGAAGTTTGGAGGATCATCCTAACTGAGGCGCTGACACTGTCCCTAACTAAAGCCCTGACATTACACCTAACTCAGTCCCTGACACTGTACTTTACAAGGGCTGTGATGCTAGTCCTAACTCAGGCCCTGACACTGTCTCTAAGTAAGGCTCAGAATTTGCCCCTAATATAGGCCCTGCTCTCAGCAATAACTAAAAACTGGACACTAGCCTGAGTTAATATCCTGACATATTTCTAACCAAGGTCCTGACACTGTCCCTAAGAAAGCCCTATCACTGTCCCTAAGTTAAGAACTGAGGCTGTCCCTAACTCAGGCCCTGAAGCTTTACCTAACTGAGGCCTTCACGCTGTGACTAACTGAGGACCTGATGATGTCTGTATCTAAGACGCTAAAGTCGATCCAACAGAGGAGCTGATGCTGTTCCTAAATCATGCCCTGACATTGTCCTCATCTAAGGGCCTGACGCTAGGCCTCACTCAGGCCCTAACGCTCTCCCTAAGTCAGGCTCTGATGCTGTCCCTACCTGAAGCCCTGACCCTGGTTCTAAATAAGGATCTGATACTCTCAGTAACTAAGGTTTTGACACTATGCTTAGGTCCTTTCCTGACACTATCCCTAGAGCGTAACCTGACCCTGGCCCTAGCAAATGTCGTGCCTCTTATGCTAACTACAGCCCTGCTGCTGTCCTTAACTAAGGGCCTAAAATTACTCTCGAGGCTGTGACCCTGTCCGTACCTAAGGCCTCGATGTTCGTCCTAATTCAGGGCCTGACACTGTCCCTGACTAAGGCCCTGCTGCCGTCAATATCTAACGTCCTGACACTATCCTGAGCTAATTTCTTGACCCATCTCTTACCAAGGTCCTGAAACTGTCCCTAAGGAAGCCCTGATGCTGTCTCTAAGTGAGGCCTTGAGGCTGTCCCTAACAGAGGCCCTGATAATATCTGTAACATAGCCCCTGAGGCTGATCCTACCGTGGCTCTTATGCTGCTCCTAAGTCATGCCCTGACACTGTCTCTAGCTAAGGCCCTGACGCTAGGCCTCACTCAGGCCCTGTCCCACTCCCTAAGTCAGGCTCTGACGCTGTTCCTACCCGAAGCCCTGACACTCACTGCTCCTAAATTAGGTCCTGATGTGCTAAGTAACTAAGGTCTTGACACTATCCCTAGGTCATTTCCTGACACTCTCCCTAGACCTTAACCTAACCTTCTCTTTAGCTAATGTCGAGATGAGCTAAAGAGATTCTTTAGAACGAGATTCTTTCATCTTCTGAATATAGTTTTCTTCAAAACATAATTTTTATAGTGTTACTAACTTTAAACAAAATGTACTCAACTGCTGTGGAATATTCCTTCATAGGAGCGTGCATGGTTCACTTGTGCCTCTGCTTGTGGTGGTGTTCAGGTTGCTTTCAGCTGTAGATCCCCTTATGCTAGCTAAATCCTTGATTCTGTCCCTAAATGAGGCCCTGAATTTAGGTCCGAGGCCGTGAACCTGTCCCTAACTGAGGCCTGGAGGCTCGTCCTAATGCAGGCCCTGACACTGTCCCTAACTAAGGCTCTGACACTACACCTAACTCAGTCACTGACACTGTACCTAACAAAGGCTCTGATGCTAGTCCTAACTTAGGCGCTGACACTGCCTCTAACTAAGGCCCTGCTGCCGTCAATATCTGAACACCTGATATTATCCTGAGCTAATAGCCTGACCCATGTCTTACCAAGGTCCTGAAACTTTCCCAAAGTAAGCCCTGACGCTGTCCCTAAGTGAGGCCTTGAGGCTATCCCTAACGGAGGCCCTGATAATAGCTTTAACCAAGACTCTAATGCTGATCCTACAGAGGCCTTTATGCTGCTTCTAAGTCATGCCCTGATACTGTCCCTTACTCAGGCCCTAAAGATAGGCCTCACTTAGGCCCTGTTGCTGTACCTTAGTTAGGCTCTGATGCTGTCCATACATCAAGCCCTGGCACTGGTCCTGATTAAGGTGCTCACGCTGCTTCTAACTAAGGCCCTGATGCTCTCAATAACTAAGGTCTTCTCGTTATCCCTTGGTCATTTCCTTTCACTGTCTCTGGCCTGGAACCTGACTCTGTCCCGAGATAATCTCCTGCACCTTATGCTAACTGAAACCCTAATGCTCTCCCTAACTAAGGCCCTGACTACTCCTAACTAAGGCCATGACACTGAATCTAACAAAGGCCCGGAATCTGTCCTTAATATAGGCCCTGCTGCCAGCAATGACTAAAATCCTGACACTCTCCTGAGCTAATATCCTGACTCATTTCTAACCAAGGTCCTGACACTGTCCCTAAGAAAGCCCTGTTGCTGTCTTTAAGTGAAGACATGAGGCTGTCTGTAACTCAGACCCTGAAGCTTTCCCTAACTGAGGCCTTGACGCTGTGACTAACTAGGGCTCCGGTCATGTCTTTAACTAAGAACCTAAAGCTGATCCAACAAAGGCACTGATGCTGCTCCTAAGTCATTCCCTGACAGTGTCCCCAGCTAAGGGCCTGACATTAGGCCTCACTCAGGCCCTGTCGCTCTCCCTAAGTCAGGCCCTGATGCTGTCCCGACCTGAAGCCCTAACACTGCTTCTGAATAAGTCCCTGAGAGTCTCAGTAACAAAGGTCTTCACACTATCCTTAGGTCATTTCCTGACACGATTCCAAGCCTTTACCCTAACCCTGTCCCGAGCTAATGTCCTACCTCTTATGCTAACTAAAGACCTTATGCTGTGCCTAATTCAGGCACTGAATTTAGTCCCAAGGCCGCTAGACTGTCCCTAACTCGGCTCGATGCCCTTATCGTCACAATGTTCCATGACCACTGTCATCACAATGCTCCATGCCCTTATCATCACAATGCTCCATCACCCCTGTCATCCCAATGCTCCATGAGCCTTGTCTAAAATGCTACATGCCTGTAAAATCACAAAGCTCCATGCCCCCTGTCATCACAAGTCTCCATGACTCTTGTCATCACAATGCTTCATGGCCCCTGTCATTCAAAATGCCATATGACCACTATCATCAAAGTGTTCCATGGCCCTTGTCATCACAATGCCCCGTGACCCCTGTCATCACAATGTTCCAGGCCCCCTGTCATCACAATGAGCCATGACCCCTTTCATCACAATGCTCCAGGTCCGTTTTCAGCACAATGCTCCATGACCCCTGTCATCACAATGTTCTCTGGCCTTTGTCATCACAATTCTCCATGGCCAATGTAATCACAGTGCTCCATGACAACGTTCATCACATTGCTCTATGACCACTGTCATCATAATGCCACATGAGCCCTGTCATCACACTTCTCCATGGCCCTTGTCATCACAATGCTCCATGATCCTTGTAATCAAAATGCTACTTGACCCTTTCATCACAATGTTACAGTACCCCTTTCTTCACAATGCTCCATGCCGCTGGTCACCACAATGCTCCATGACCACTGTCATCACAACGCTCCATGTCCCTTGTCATTAAAATGCTCCATGGCCTCTGTCATCACAATGCTGCATCATCCTTATAATCTCAATGCTCGATGGTCCTCGTCATCACAAATCTCCACGCATTTGTCATCACAATGCTCCATGACCCCTGTCATCCCAATGCTCCATAGCACTTTTCATCACAATGCTACATGACCACTTTTATCACAATGTTCCATGACCACTTTAATCACAATGCTCCTTGACCACTTTTATCACAATGTTCCATGACCACTTTAATCACAATGCTCCATGACCACTTTCATCACAATGCCCCATGACCCCTGTCATCAAAATGCTCCATGGCCCTTGTCACCACAATGCTCCAGGACCCGTCATCACAATTCTCCATGGCCCTTGTCATCACAATGATCCAGAGCCTTAGTGCTTGAGTTGGGAGTAGTATCATTGCCTCAGTTAGGGACACTGTCATTGCCTGAAATGGGAGTAGTGTCAGAGCCTTAGTTAGGGACAGAGCCAGGGCGAGTTGGGAGTAGTGCCAGTGCCTTAGTTAGGGACAGCGCCAGTGCTTGCATTGGGAGTAGTGTCAGGGCTATAGTTAGGGACAGTGTCAGTGGCTGAGATGGGAATAATGTCAGGACCTTAGTTACGGACATTGTCAGTGCCTATGTTGGGATTTTTGTCAGCTTTCAGAATCAAACCTCAGTCATATTCCCAGGCCACATGGTTCCAGAATCAAACCTCAGTCGTGTTCCCAGGACCCAGGGTTCCAGAATAAAACCTCAGTCATGTTCCCTGGACACACATTTCAAAAATAAAATCCCAGTCATGTTCCGAGGCCAAAGGGTTCCACAATTAAACCTCAGTCATATTCCCAGGACAGAGGGTTCCACAATCAAACCTCAGTCCTATTGCCAGGCCACGGTTCCACCATCAGGCCTCAGTCATATTCCCAGGCCAGAGTGTTCCACAATCAAACTTAAGTCATCTTGCCAGGCAAAAGGGTTCCACCATCAAACCTCAGTCATGTTGCCAGGCCACAGGGTTCAACCATCAAACCTCAGTCGTGTTCCCAGGAAACAGGTTTCAAGAATCAAACCAATGGCATGTTCCCACGCCACGAGGTTCCAGTATCAGGCCTCAGTCATGTTCCCAGTGCACAGGGTTCAACCATCAAACCTCAGTCAAGTTCCCAGGGCACAGGGTTCCAGAATCAAGCCTCAGTCATGTTGCCAGGCCACAGGGTACCACCATCAAACATCAGTCATGTTCCCAGGCCACAAGGTTCCTCCATCAAACCTCAATCATGTTCCCAGGACACAGGGCTCCAGAATCAAACCAATGTCAAGTTCCTAGGCCATGGGTTTCCAGTACCAGGCCACAGTCATGTTTCCAGGGCACAGGGTTCCACAATCAAACCTCAGTCATGTTGCCAGTCCACAGGTTTCTGCCATCAAACCTCAGGCAAGTGCCCAGGCCATAGGGTTCCAGAAATAAGCCTCTGTCATTTTGCCAGGCCAGAGTGTTCCACCATCAAACCTCAGTCATGATCGTAGGACACATGCTGCCACGATGAAACCTCAGACATTTTCACAGGGCACAGGTTTCCAGCATCAAACCTCAGTCATGTTCCCAGGACACATGCTTCCAGAATGAAACCTCAGTCATGTTTGCAGGCCACAGCTTTCAACAATCAAAGCTCAGTCATGTTCCCAGGACACAGGTGTCCAGAATCAAACCTCAGTAATGTTCCCAGGGAACAGGCTTCCAGAAAGAAACCTCAGTCATGTTCCCAGGCCACAGGTTTCCAGATTCAAACCACAGTCATATTCCCAGGCCAGAGGGTTCCACAATCAAACCTCAGCCATGCTCCCAGGCCACAGGGTCTCAGAATAAAACAGATGTCATGTTCCCAGGCCACAGGGTTCCAGATTCAAACCACAGTCATGTTCCCAGTTCAGAGGGTCCCACATTCAAACCTCAGTCATGTTCCCAAGCCACAGGGTCCCAGAATACAACCGATGTCATGTTCCCAGGCCACAGGGTTCCAGAAGCAAACCTCAGTCTTGTTCCCAGGACATAGGTTTCCAAAATCAACCTGATATCATGTTCCCTGACCACAGCCTTCCAGAATCAAACCTCAGACATGTTCCCAGGCCACAGGGTTGCAGAATCAATCCTCAGTTATGTTCCCAGGCCACAGGGTTCCACCATCAAACCTCAGTCATGTTGCCAGGCCACAAGGTTCAAGAATCAAACCTCAGCCATGTTCCCAGGAAACAGGATTCCAGAATCAAACCAATGACATGTTCCCACCCCACGGGGTTCCTGTATCAGGCCTCAGTCATGTTCCCAGTGAACAGGGTTCCACCATCAAACCTCAGTCATTTTGCCAGTCCACAGCATTCTGCTATCAAACCAGAGTCAAGTTCCCAGGCCACAGGGTTCCAGAATCAAGCCTCAGTCATGATGCCAGGCCACAGGGTACCACCATCAAACCTCAGTCATGTTCCCAGGCCACAGGGTTCCTCCATCAAACCTCAATCATGTTCCCAGTGCACAGGGTTCCAGAATCAAACCAATGTCAAGTTCCCAGGCCATGGGTTTCCAGTACCAGGCCACAGTCATGTTTCCAGGGCACAGTGTTCCACAATTAAACCTCAGCCATGTTGCAGTCCACAGGTTTCTGCCATAAAACCTCACTCAAGTTCCCAGGCCACAGGGTTCCCGAATCAAGCCTCAGTAATTTTGCCAGGCCAGAGTGTTCCACCATCAAACCTCAGTCATGATCCCAGGCCACATGTTTCCACACTGAAACCTCAGACATTTTCCCAGGCCACAGGTTTCCAGAATCAAACCTCAGTCATATTCCCAGGCCACATGGTTCCAGAATCAAACCGCAGTCGTGTTCCCAGGACCCAGGGTTCCAGAATAAAACCTGTCATGTTCCCTGGACACAGGTTTCAAAAATAAAATCCCATTCATGATCCAAGGCCACAGGGTCCACAATTAAACCTCAGTCATATTCCCAGGCCAGAGGGTTCCACAATCAAACCTCAGTCCTATTGCCAGGCCACGGTTCCACCATCAAGCCTCAGTCATGTTCCTAGGCCACAGTGTTCCAGAATCAAACTTAAGTCATCTTGCCAGGCCACAGGGTTCCACCATCAAACCTCAGTCATGTTGCCAGGCCACAGGGTTCAACCATCAAACCTCAGTCATGTTCGCAGGAAAGAGGGTTCAAAAATCAAACCAATGGCATGTTCCCACGCCACGAGGTTCCAGTATCAGGCCTCAGTCATGTTCCCAGTGCACAGGGTTCAACCATCAAACCTCAGTCAAGTTCCCAGGCCTCAGAGTTCCAGAATCAAGCTTCAGTCATGTTGCCAGGCCACAGGGTACCACCATCAAACCTCAGTCATGTTCCCAGGACACAGGTTTCCTCCATCAAACCTCAATCATGTTCCCAGGACACAGGTTTCCAGAATCAAACCAATGTCAAGTTCCCAGAACATGGGTTTCCAGTACCAGGCCACAGTCATGTTTCCAGGGCACAGGGTTCCACAATCAAACCTCAGTCATGTTGCCAGTCCACAGGTTTCTGCCATCAAACCTCAGTCAAGTTACTAGGCCACAGGGTTCCAGAATGAAGCCTCAGTCATTTTGCCAGGGCACAGTGTTCCACCACGAAACCTCAGTCATGATCCCAGGCCACATGTTTCCACAATGAAACCTCAGAAATTTTCCCAAGCCACAGGTTTCCAGAATCAAACCTCAGTCATATTCCCAGGACACATGGTTCCAGAATCAAACCTGAGTCATGTTCGCAGGCCACAGCTTTCAACAATCAAACCTCAGTCATGTTCCCAGGACACAGGTGTCCAGAATCAAACCTCAGTAATGTTCCCAGGGAACAGGCTTCCAGAAAGAAACCTCAGTCATGTTCCCAGGCCACAGGGTTCCAGATTAAAACCACAGTCATGTTCCCAGTCCAGAGGGTTCCACAATCAAACCTCAGCCATTTTCCCAGGCCACAGGGTCCCAGAATACAAACGATGTCATGTTCCCAGGCCACAGGGTTCCAGATTCAAACCACAGTCATGTTCCCAGGCCAGAGGGTTCCACAATAAAACCTCATCCATTTTGCCAGGCCACAGGGTCCCAGAATACAACCGATGTCATGTTCCCAGGCCACAGGGTTCCAGAAGCAAACCTCAGTCTTGTTCCCAGGACACAGGTTTCCAGAATCAACCTGATATCATGTTCCCTCGCCACAGTCTTCCAGAATCAAACCTCAGACATGTTCCCAGGCCACAGGTTTCCAGAATCCAACCGATTTCATGTTCCCAGGCAACAGGGTACCAGAATACAAATCGATATTATTTTTCAAGGACACAGGATGCCACAATCTAACATCAGTCATGTTCACAGGCCAATGGTTTCCAGAATCAAACCTCAGTCATATTCCCAGGCCACATGGTTCCAGAATCAAACCTCAGTTGTGTTCGCAGGACCCAGGATCCCAGAATAAAACCTCAGTCATGTTCCCTGCACACAGGTTTCAAAAATAAAATTCCCGTCATGTTCCCAGGCCACAGGGTTCCACAATTAAACCTCAGTCATATTCCCAGGCCAGAGGGTTCCACAATAAAACCTCAGTCCTATTGCCAGGCCACGGTTCCACCATCAAGCCTCAGTCATGTTCCCAGGCCAGAGTGTTCCACAGTTAAACCTAAGTCATCTTGCCAGGCCACAGGTTTCCACCATCAAACCTCAGTCATGTTGCCAGGCCACAATGTTCAACCATCAAACCTCAGTCATGTTCCCAGGAAACAGGATTCCAGAATCAAACCAATGACATGTTCCCACCCCACGGGGTTCCAGTATCAGGCCTCAGTCATGTTCTCAGTGCACAGGGTTCCACCATCAAACCTCAGTCATGTTGCCAGTCCATAGATTTCTGCTATCAAACCACACTCAAGTTCCCAGGACACAGGGTTCCAGAATCAAGCCTCAGTCATGGTGCCAGGCCACAGGATACCACCATCAAACCTCAGTCATGTTCCCAGGCCACAGGGTTCCTCCATCAAACCTCAATCATCTTCGCAGGACACAGGGTTCCAGAATCAAACCAATGTCAAATTCCCAGGCCATGGTTTTCCATTACCAGGCCACCGTCATGTTTCCAGGGCACAGGGTTCCACAATCAAACCTCAGTCATGTTGCAGTCCACAGGTTTCTGCCATCAAACCTCACTCAAGTTCCCAGGCCACAGGGTTCCAGAATCAAGCCTCAGTAATTTTGCCAGGCCAGAGTGTTCCACCATCAATCCTCAGTCATTATCCCAGGCCACATGTTTCCACAATGAAACCTCAGACATTTTCCCAGGCCACAGGTTTCCAGAATCAAACCTCAGTCATATTCCCAGGCCACATGGTTCCCGAATAAAACCTCAGTCATGTTCCCTGGACACAGATTTCAAAAATAAAATCCCAGTCATGTTCCCAGGCCAAAGGGTTCCACAATTAAACCTCAGTCATATTCACAGGACAGAGGGTTCCACAATCAAACCTCAGTCCTATTGCCAGGCCACGGTTCCACCATCAAGCCTCAGTCATGTTCCCAGGCCAGAGTGTTCCACAATCAAACTTAAGTCATCTTGCCAGGCAAAAGGGTTCCACCATCAAACCTCAGTCATGTTCCCAGGACACAGGTGTCCAGAATCAAACCTCAGTAATGTTCCCAGTTCAGAGGGTCCCACAATCCAACCTCAGTCATGTTCCCAGGCAACAGGGTCCCAGAATACAACCGATGTCATGTTCCCAGGCCACAGGGTTGCAGAAGCAAACCTCAGTCTTGTTGCCTGGACACAAGTTTCCAAAATCAAACTGATATCATGTTCCCTGTCCACAGTCTTCCAGAATCAAACCTCAGACATGTTCCCAAGCCACAGGTTTCCAGAATCAAACCGTTCTCATGTTCCCAGGCCAAAGGGTTCCGGAATGCACCGATGTCATGTTCCCAGGCCTCAGGGTTCCACAATCAAACCTCAGCCATGTTCCCAAGACACAGGGTCCCAGAATACAACCGATGTCATGTTCACAGGCCACAGGGTTCCACAATCAATCCTCAGTTATGTTCCCAGGCCACATGGTTCCAGAATCAAACCTCAGTCGTGTTCCCAGGACCCAGGGTTCCAGAATAAAACCTCAGTCATGTTCCCTGGACACAGGTTTCAAAAATAAAACCCCAGTCATCATCCAAGGCCACAGGGTCCACAATTAAACCTCAGTCATATTCCCAGGCCAGAGGGTTCAACAATCAAACCTCAGTCCTATTGCCAGGCCACGGTTCCACCATCAAGCCTCAGTCATGTTCCCAGGCCAGAGTGTTCCAGAATCAAACTTAAGTCATCATGCCAGGCCACAGGGTTACGCCATCAAACCTCAGTCATGTTGCCAGGAAACAGGGTTCAAAAATTAAAAAAATGGCATGTTCCCACGCCACGAGGTTCCAGTATCAGGCCTCAGTCATGTTCCCAGTGCACAGGGTTCAACCATCAAACCTCAGTCAAGTTCCCAGGCCTCAGAGTTTCAGAATCAAGCCTCAGTCATGTTGCCAGGGCACAGGGTTACACCATCAAACCTCAGTCATGTTGCCAGTCCATAGATTTCTGCTATCAAACCACACTCAAGTTCCCAGGACACAGGGTTCCAGAATCAAGCCTCAGTCATGGTGCCAGGACACAGGATACCACCATCAATCCTCAGTCATGTTCCCAGGCCACAGGGTTCCTCCATCAAACCTGAATCATCTTCGCAGGACACAGGGTTCCAGAATCAACCCAATGTCAAGTTCCCAGGCCATGGTTTTCCATTACCAGGCCACAGTCATGTTTCCAGGGCACAGGGTTCCACAATCAAACCTCAGTCATGTTGCAGTCCACAGGTTTCTGCCATCAAACCTCACTCAAGTTCCTAGGCCACAGGGTTCCAGAATCAAGCCTCAGTAATTTTGCCAGGCCAGAGTGTTCCACCATCAATCCTCAGTCATGTTCCCAGGCCACATGTTTCCACAATGAAACCTCAGACATTTTCCCAGGCCACAGGTTTCCAGAATCAAACCTCAGTCATATTCCCAGGCCACATGGTTCCAGAATCAAACCTCAGTCGTGTTCCCAGGACCCAGGGTTCCAGAATAAAACCTCAGTCATGTTCCCTGGACACAGATTTCAAAAATAAAATCCCAGTCATGTTCCCAGGCCAAAGGGTTCCACAATTAAACCTCAGTCATATTCCCAGAACAGAGGGTTCCACAGTCAAACCTCAGTCCTATTGCCAGGCCACGGTTCCACCATCAAGCCTCAGTCATGTTCCCAGGCCAGAGTGTTCCACAATCAAACTTAAGTCATCTTGCCAGGCAAAAGGTTTCCACCATCAAACCTAAGTCATGTTGCCAGGCCACAGTGTTCAACCATCAAACCTCAGTCATGTTCCCAGGAAACAGGGTTTAAGAATCAAACCAATGGCATGTTCCCACGCCAAGAGGTTCCAGTATCAGGCCTCAGTCATGTTCCCAGTGCACAGGGTTCAACCATCAAACCTCAGTCAAGCTCCCAGGCCACAGGGTTCCAGAATCAAGCCTCAGTCATGTTGCCAGGCCACAGGGTACCACCATCAAACCTCAGTCATGTTCCCAGGCCACAGGGTTCCTCCATCAAACCTCAATCATGTTCCCAGGACACAGGGTTCCAGAATCAAACCAATGTCAAGTTCCCAGGCCATGGGTTTCCAGTACCAGGCCACAGTTATGTTTCCAGGGCACAGGGTTCCACAATCAAACCTCAGTCATGTTGCCAGTCCACAGGTTTCTGCCATCAAACCTCAGTCAAGTTCCCAGTCCACAGGGTTCAAGAATCAAGCCTCAGTCATTTTGCCAGGGCACAGTTTTCCACCATCAAACCTCAGTCATGATCCCAGGCCACATGTTTCCGCAATGAAACCTCAGACATTTTCCCAAGCCACAGGTTTCCAGAATCAAACCTCAGTCATATTCCCAGGACACATGGTTCCAGAATCAAACCTGAGTCATGTTCGCAGGCCACAGCTTTCAACAATCAAACCTCAGTCATGTTCCCAGGACACAGGTGTCCAGAATCAAACCTCAGTTATGTTCCCAGGGAACAGGCTTCCAGAAAGAAACCTCAGTCATGTTCCCAGGCCACAGGGTTCCAGATTCAAACCACAGTCATGTTCCCAGTCCAGAGGGTTCCACAATCAAAACTCAGCCATGTTCCAAGGCCACAGGGTCCCAGAATACAAACGATGTCATGTTCCCAAGCCACAGGGTTCCAGATTCAAACCACAGTCATGTTCCCAGGCCAGAGGGTTCCACAATAAAACCTCAGCCATGGTCCCAGGCCACAGGGTCCCAGAATACAACCGATGTCATGTTCCCAGGCCACAGGGTTCCAGAATCAAACCGTTCTCATGTTCCCAGGCCAAAGGGTTCCAGAATCCACTGATGCCATGTTCCCAGGCCACAGGGTTCCACAATCAAACCTCAGCCATATTACCAGGGCACAGGGTCCCAAAATACAACCGATGTCATGTTCCCAGGACACAGGGTTCCAGAACCACGGCTCAGTCAGGTTCCCGTTGCACAGTATTCCACAATCTAAACAGATGTCATGTTCCCAGGCCACAGGTTTCCAGAATCACGCCTCAGTCATGTTCCCGGGCACAGGGATCCAGAATCAATCCTCAGTCATGTTGCCAGGCCATAGAGTACAACCATGAAACCTCATTCATATTCCCAGGCCACAGGTTTCCAGAATCAAACCGATTTCATGTTCCCAGGCAACAGGGTACCAGAATCCAAACCGATATCATTTTCCAAGGCAACAGGATGCCACAATCTAACATCAGTCATGTTTCCAGGCCAATGGTTTCCAGAATCAAACCGCGGTCATATTCCCAGGCTACATGGTTCCAGAATCAAACCTCAGTCGTGTTCGGAGGACCCAGGGTCCCAGAATAAAACCTCAGTCATGTTCCCTGGAAACAGGTTTCAAAAATAAAATTCCAGTCATATTCCTAGGCCACAGGGTTCCACAATTAAACCTCAGTCATATTCCCAGGCCAGAGGGTTCCACAATAAAACCTCAGTCCTATTGCCAGGCCACGGTTCCACCATCAAGCCTCAGTCATGTTCGCAGGCCACAAGGTTCCACCATCAAACCTCAGTCATGTTCCCAGGAAACAGGATACCAGAATCAAACCAATGACATGTTCCCACGCCAAGGGGTTCCAGTATCAGGCCTCAGTCATGTTCCCAGTGCACCGGGTTCCACCATCATACCTCAGTCATGTTGCCAGTCCACAGCTTTCTGCTATCAAACCACAGTCAAGTTCCCAGGCCACAGGGTTCCAGAATCAAGCCTCAGTCATCGTGCCAGGACACAGGGTACCACCATCAAACCTCAGTCATGTTCCCAGGCCACAGGGTTCCTCCATCAAACCTCAATCATCTTCCCAGGACACAGGGTTCCAGAATCAAGCCAATGTCAAGTTCCCAGGCCATGGTTTTCCATTACCAGGCCACAGTCATGTTTCCAGGGCACAGAGTTCCACAATCAAACCTCAGTCATGTTGCAGTCCACAGGTTTCTGCCATCAAACCTCACTCAAGTTCCCAGGCCACAGGGTCCCAGAATCAAGCGTCAGTAATTTTGCCAGGCCAGAGTGTTCCACCATCAAACCTCAGTCATGATCCCAGGCCACATATTTCCACAATGAAACCTCAGACACTTTCCCAGGCCACAGGTTTCCAGAATCAAACCTCAGTCATATTCCCAGGCTACATGGTTCCAGAATCAAACCTCAGTCGTGTTCCCAGGACTCAGGGTTCCAGAATAAAACCTTAGTCATGTTCCCTGGACACAGGTTTCAAAAATAAAATCCCAGTCATTTTCCAAGGCCACACGGTTCCACAATTAAACCTCAGTCATATTCCCAGGACAGAGGGTTCCACAATCAAACCTCAGTCCTATTGCCAGGCCACGGTTCCACCATCAAGCCTCAGTCATGTTGCCAGGCCACAGTGTTCAACCATCAAACCTCAGTCATGTTCCCAGGAAACAGGGTTCAAGAATCAAACCAATGGCATATTCCCACGCCACAAGGTTCCAGTATCAGGCCTCAGTCATGTTCCCAGTGCACAGGGTTCAACCATCAAACCTCAGTCAAGTTCCCAGGCCACAGGTTTCCAGAATCAAGCCTCAGTCATGTTGCCAGGCCACAGGGTACCACCATCAAACCTCAGTCATGTTCCCAGGCCACAGGGTTCCTCCATCAAAGCTCAATCATGTTCCCAGGAAACAGGGTTTCAGAATCAAACCAATGTCAAGTTCCCAGGCCATGGGTTTCCAGTACCAGGCCACAGTCATGTTTCCAGGGCACAGGGTTCCACAATCAAACCTCAGTCATGTGGGCAGTCCACAGATTTCTGCCATCAAACCTCAGTCAATTGCCCAGGCCACAGGGTTCCAGAATTAAGCCTCAGTCATGTTGGCAGGCAACAGGTTTCCACCATCAAACCTCAGACATGTCCCCAGGCCACAGGGTTCCAGAATCAAACCGTTCTCATATTCCAAGGCCACAGGGATCCAGAATCCACCGATGTCATGTTCCCAGGCCACAGGGTTCCAGAATCAATCCTCAGTTATGTTCCCAGTCTACAGGGTTCCAGAATAAAATCTCAGTCCTGTTCCCAGTCCACAGGGTTCCAGAACCAAGGCTCAGGAAGGATCCTAGCGCACACTTTCCCACAATCTAAACAGATGTCATGTTTCCAGGTCACAGTTTTCCAAAATAATGCCTCAGGCATGTTCGCAGGCCACAGGGATCCAGAATCAAACCTCAATCATATTGCCAGGCCGCAGGGCACCACCATCAAACCTCAGTCATATTCCCAGGCCACAGGTTTCCAGAATCAAACCGATTGCATGTTCCAAGGCAACAGTGTATCAGAATCCAAACCGATGTCATGTTACCAGGCCACAGGATTACACAATCTAAAATCAGTCATGTTCCCAGGCCAATGGTTTCCAGAATCAAACCTCAGTCATATTCCCAGGCCACAGGGTTTCAGAATCAAACCACAGTCATGTTCCCAGGCAAGAGTGTTCCACAATCAAACCTCAGTCATCTTCCCAGGACACAGGTGTCCAGATTCAAACAACAGTCATGTTCCCAGGCCAAAGGGTTCCACAATCAAACCTGAGTCATGTTCCCAGGCCACAGCGTTACAGAACCCAACCAATGTCATGTTCTAGGGCCACAGGGTTCCTGAAGTAAACCTCAGTCTTTTTCACAGAAGACAGGTTTCCAGAATCAACCCGATATCATGTTCCCTGGCTACAGTCTTCTAGAATCAAACCTCAGAGATGTTGCCAGGCCCCAGGTTTGCAGCATCAAACCTCAGACATGTTCTCAGGCCACAGGTTTCCATAATCCACCGATGAAATGTTCTCAGGCCACAGGGTTCCAGAATCACGCCTCAGTCATGTTCCCAGGCATCAGGGTTCCAGAATCAAGCCTCAGTCATGATGAAAGGCCACAGGGTACAAACATCAAACCTCAGTCATGTTCCCAGGCCACAGGTTTCCTCCATCAAAACTCAATCATGTTCCCAGGACACAGGGTTCCAGAATCAAGCCTCAGTTATTTTGCCAGGCAAGAGTGTTCCACCATCAAACTTCAGTCATGATCCCAGGCCACATGTTTCCACAATGAAACCTCAGACATTTTCCCAGGACACAGGTTTCCAGAATCAAACATCAGTCATATTCCCAGGACACATGGTTCCAGAATCAAACCTCAGTCATGTTTGCAGCCCACAAGTTTCAACAATCCAATCTCAGTCATGTTCCCAGGCCACAAGGTTCCAAATTCAAACCACAGTCATATTCCCAGGCCAGAGGTTTCCACAATCAAACCTCAGCCATGTTCCCAAGCCACAGGGTCCCAGAATACAATCGATGTCATGTTCCCAGGCCACAGGGTTCCAGAAGCAAACCTCAGTCTTGTTCCCAGCACACAGGTTTCCAGAATAAACCTGATATCATGTTCCCTGGGCACAGTCTTCCAGAATCAAGCCTCAGACATATTCCCAGGTCAAAGGGTTCCAGAATCAAACCGTTCTCATGTTCCCAGGCCAAAGGGTTCCAGAATCCACCAATGTCATGTTCCCAGGCCACAGGGTTCCTGAATCAATCCTCAGTTATGTTCCCAGGCTACAGGGTTCCAGAATAAAACCTCAGTCATGTTCCCAGGCCACACAGTTCCAGAAACAAGGTTCAGTCAGGTTCCCATTGCACAGTATTCCACAATCTCAACAGATGTCATATTCCCAGGCCACAGGTTTCCAGAATCACGACTCAGTCATGTTCCCAGGCCACAGGGATCCACAATCAAACCTCAGTCATGTTGCCAGGCCATAGGGTACCACCAGCAAACCTCTGTCATATTCCCAGGCCACAGATTTCCGGAATCAAACCGATTTCATGTTCCCAGGCAATAGGGTACCAGAATACAAACCGATGTCATGTTCCAAGGCTACAGGATGCCTCAATCTAATATCAGTCATGTTCCCAGGACAATGGTTTCCAAAATCAATCCTCAGTCATATTCCTAGGCCACATGGTTCCAGAATCAAACCTCAGTCATATTCCCAGGACACACGGTTCCAGAATCAAACCTCAGTCATGTTCACAGGAGACAGGTTTCAACAATCAAACCCCAGTCATGTTCCCAGCACACAGGTGTCCATAATCAAACCTCAGTAATGTTCCCAGGGAACAGGCTTCCAGAAAGAAATCTCAGTCATGTTCCCAGGCCACAGGGTTCCAGATTCAAACCACAGTCATGTTCCCAGGCCAGAGGGTTCCACAATCAAACCTCAGCCATGTTCCCAGGCCACAGGTTCCCAGAATACAACGTATGTCATGTTCACAGGCCACAGGGTTCCAGATTCAAACCACAGTCATGTTCCCAGTTCAGAGGGTCCCACAATCCAACCTCAGTCATGTTCCCAGGCAACAGGGTCCCAGAATACAACCGATGTCAAGTTCCCAGGCCACAGGGTTCCAGAAGCAAACCTCAGTCTTGTTCCCAGGACACAGGTTTCCAGAATCAACATGATATCATGTTCCCTGGCCACAGTCTTCCAGAATCAAACCTCAGACATGTTCCCTGTCCACAGGGTTCCAGAATGAAACCGTTCTCATGTTCCCATTCCTAAGGGTTCCAGAATCCACTGATGTCATGTTCCCAGGCCACAGGGTTCCGGAATCCAACCTCAGTCATATTCCCAGGCCACATGGTTCCAGAATCAAACCTCAGTCGTGTTCCTAGGACCCAGGCTCCTAGTATAAAACCTCAGTAATATTCCCTGGACACAGGTTTCAAAAATAAAATTCCAGTCATGTCCCTAGGCCACAGGGTTCCACAATTAAACCTCAGTCATATTCCCAGGCCAGAGGGTTCCACAATAAAACCTCAGTCCTATTGCCAGGCTACGGTTCCACCATCAAGCCTCAGTCATGTTCCCAGGACAGAGTGTTCACCAATTAAACCTAAGTCATCTTGCCAGGCCACAGGGTTCCACCATCAAACCTCAGTCATGTTGATAGGGCAAAAGGTTCAACCATCAAACCTCAGTCATATTCCCAGGAAACCCGATTCCAGAATCAAACCAATGACATGTTCTCACACCACGGGGTTCCACTCTCAGGCTCAGTCATGTTCCCACTGAACAGGGTTCCACCATCAAGCCTCAGTCATGTTGCCAGGCCACAGGATACCACCATCAAACCTCAGTCACGTTCCCAGGCCACAGGGTTCCTCCATCAAACCTCAATCATGTTCCCAGGACACAGGGTTCCAGAATCAAACCAATGTTAAGTTCCCAGACCATGGGTTTCCAGTACCAGGCCACAGTCATGTTTCCAGGGTACAGGGTTCAACAATCAACCCTCATTCATGTTGCCAATCCACAGGTTTCTGCCATCAAACCTCAGGCAAGTGCCCAGGCCACATGGTTCCAGAATCAATCTTCAGTCGTGTTCCCAGGACACAGGGTTCCAGAATAAAAAATCAGACATGTTCCCTGGACACAGGTTTCAAATATAAAATCCCAGTCATGTTCCCAGCTCACAGGTTTCCACAATTAAACCTCAGTCATATTCCCAGGCCAGAGGGTTCCACAATCAAACCTCAGTCCTATTGCCAGGCCACGGTTCCACCATCAAGCCTCAGTCATGTTCCCAGGCCAGAGTGTTCCACAATCAAACCTATGTCATCTTGCCAGGCAACAGGGTTCCACCATCAAACCTCAGTCATCTTCCCAGGCCACAGGGTTCCACCATCAAGCCTCAGTCATGTTCCCAAACCTGAGGGTTCCACAATCAAACCTCAATCATGTTGCCAGGCCACAGGGTTCAACCATCAAACCTCAGTCATGTTCCCAGGAAACAGGGTTCCAGAATCAAACCAATGGCATGTTCCCACGCCACGGGGTTCCAGTATCAGGCCTAAGTCATGTTCCCAGTGCACAGGGTTCCACCATCAAACCTCATTCATGTTGCCAGTCCACAGGTTTGTGCGATTAAACCACATTCAAGTTCCCAGGTCACAGGGTTCCAGATTCAAGCCTCAGTCATATTGCCAGGCCACAGGGTTCCTCCATCAAACCTCAGTCATGTTCCCAGGCCACAGGGTTCTTCCATCAAACCTCAATCATGTTCCCAGGACACAGGGTTCCAGAATCAAACCAATGTCAAGTTCCCAGGCCATGGGTTTCCAGTACCAGGCCACAGTCATGTTTCCAGGGCACAGGGTTCCACAATCAAACCTCACCCATGTTCCCAGGCCACAGGGTCCCAGAATACAATCGATGTCATGTTCCCAGGGCACAGGGTTCCAGAAGCAAACCTCAGTCATTTTGCCAGGCCACAGGTGTCCAGAATCAAACCTCAGTCATGTTTCCAGGGAACAGGCTTCCAGAAATAAATCTCTGTCATGTTCCCAGGCAACAGGGTTCCAGAATCCAAGCGAAGTCATATTCCCAGGCCACAGGGCTCCACAATCAAACCTCAGTCATGTTCCCAGGCCACAGGCTTCCAGAATCCAACAGATGTCATGTTCACAGGCCACAGGTTTCCAGATTCAAACCACAGTCATGTTCAAAGGCCAGAGGTTTCCACAATCAAACCTCAGTTATGTTCCCAGGCAACAGAGATCCAGAACCAAACCTCAGGCATGTTGCCAGGCCATGGGGTACCACCATCAAACCTCAGTCATGTTGCCAGTCCACAGGTTTCTGCCGTCAAACCTCAGTCAAGTTCCCTGGCCACAGGGTTCCAGAATCAAACCTCAGTCATTTTGCCATGCCAGAGTGTTCTGCCATAAAACCTCAGTCATGATCCCAGGCCACATGTTTCCACAATGAAACCTAAGTCATTTTCCCAGGCCACAGGTTTCCAGAATCAAACCTCAGCCATATTCCCAGGACATATGGTTCCAGAATCAAACCTCAGTCATGTTCGAAGGCCACAGGTTTCAACAATCAAACCTAAGTCATGTTCCCAGGACCCAGGTGTGCAGAATCAAACCTCAGTCATGTTCCCAGGGAACAGGCTTCCAGAAACAAACCTCAGTCATGTTCCCAGGCCAGAGGGGTACAGTATCCAACAGATGTCATGTTCCCACTCCACAAGTTTCCAGAAGCAAACCTCAGTCTTGTTCCCATGACACAGGTTTCCAGAATCAACCCGATATCATGTTCCCTGGCAACAGTCTTCCAGAATCAAACCTCAGTCATGTTACAAGGCCACAGGTTTCCACCATCAAACCGCAGACATGTTCCAAAGGCCACAGGGTTAAAGAATCAAACCGTTCTCATGTTCCCAGGACACAGGGTTGCAGAATCCACCGAGGTCATGTTCCCAGGCAATAGCGTTCCAGAATCAATCCTCAGTTATGTGCCCAGGCTACAGGGTTCCAAAATAAAACCTCAGTCATGTTCCCAGTCCACAGGGTTCCAGAACAAGGCTCAGTCAGGATCCCAGGGCACAGTATTCCACTATCTAAACAGATGTCATGTTTCCAGGCCACAGTTTTCCAGAATCACTCCTCAGTCATTTTCCCAGGCCACAGGGATCCAGAATCAAAACTCACTCTTGTTGCCAGGCCATAGGGTACCACCATCAAACCTCAGTCATATACCCAGGCCACAGGTTTCCAGAATCAAACCGATTTCATGTTCCCAGGCAACAGGATTCCACAATCAAACATCAGTCATGTTCCCAGGCCAATGGTTTCCAGAATCAAACCTCAGTCATATTCCCAAGACACATGGTTCCAGAATCAAACCTCAGTCATATTCGCAGGCCACAGGTTTCAACAATCAAACCTCAGTCTTGTTCCTAGGACACAGGTGTCCAGAATCAAATCTCTGTCATGTTCCCAGGCCACAGGGTTCCACAATGAAACCTCATTCATGTTCCCAGGCGACAGGGTTCCAGAATCAAGCCTCAGTCATGTTGCCAGTCCACAGGTTTCTGCAATCAAACCTCAGTCAAGTTCTCAGGCCACAGGGTTCCAGAATCAAGCCTTAGTCATTTTGCCAGGCCAGAGTGTTCCGCCATCAAACCACACACATGATTCCAGGACACATGTTTCCACAATGAAACCTCAGTCATTTTCCAAGGTCACAGGTTTCCAGAATCAAACCTCAGTCATATTCCCAGGACACATGGTTCCAGAATCAAACCTCAGTCATGTTCGCAGGCCACAGGTTTCAACAATCAAACCTCAGTCATGTTCCCAGGACACAGGTGTGCAGAATCAAAACTCAGTCATGTTCCCAGGGAACAGGGTTCCAGAAGCAAACCTCAGTCTTGTTCTCCGGACACAGGGTTACAGAATCAACCCGATATCATATTCCCTGGCCACAGTCTTCCAGAATCAAACCTCAGTCTTGTTGCCAGGACATAGGGTACCACGGTCAAACCTCAGTCATATTCCCAGGCCACGGGTTTCCAGAATCAAAACGATTTCATGTTCCCAGGCAACAGGGTACCAAAATCCAAACCGATGTCATGTTCCCAGGCCACAGGATTCCACAATCTAACATCAGTCATGTTCCCAGGCCAATGGTTTCCATAATCAAATTTCAGTCATATTCCCAGGGCACATGGTTCCAGAATTAAACCTCAGTCATGTTCCCAGGCCATAGGTTTCAAAAATCAGACCTCAGTCATGTTCCCAAGTGACAGGTGTCCAGAATCAAACCTCAGTCATGTTCCCAGGGAACAGGCATCCAGAAAGAAACCTCAGTCATGTTCCCAGGCCACAGGGTTCCAGAAGCAAACCTCAGTCTTGTTCCCAGGACACAGGTTTCCACAATCAACCCGATATCATGTTCCGTGGCAAGAGTCTTCCAGGATCAAACGTCAGTCATGTTGCCAGGCCACAAGTTTCCACCATCAAACCTCAGACATGTTCCCAGGCCACAGGGTTAAAGAATCAAACTGTTCTCATGTTTCCAGGCCACAGGGTTCCAGAATCCACCGATGTCATGTTCCCAGGCCACAGGATTCCACAATCTAACATCAGTCATGTTCCCAGGCCAATGGTTTCCAGAATCAAACCTCAGTCATATTCCCAGGCAACATGGTTCCAGAATCAAACCTCAGTCATGTTCCCAGGGAACAGGCTTCCAGAAACAAACCTCAGTCATGTTCCCAGGCCACAGGGTTCCAGAATCCAACCGATGTCATGTTCCCAGCCCACAGGCGTCCAGAAGCAAACCTCAGTCTTGTTCCCAGGACACAGGGTTCCAGAATCAAACCGATATCATGTTCCTTGGCCACAGTCTTCCAGAATCAAACCTCAGTCATGTTACCAGGCCACAGGTTTCCACCATCAAACCGCAGACATGTTCCAAAGGCCACAGGTTTCCAGAATCAAACCGTTCTCATGTTCCCAGGACACAGGGTTCCATCATCAAGCCTCATTCATGTTCCCAGGCCTGAGTGTTCCACAATCAAACCTAAGTCATCTTACCAGGCCATAGGGTACCACCATCAAACCTCAGTCATATTTCCAGGCCACAGGTTTCCAGAATCAAACCGATTTCATATTCCCAGGCAACAGGGTACCAGAATCCAAACCGATGTCATGTTCCCAGGCCACAGTATTCCACAATCTAACATCAGTCATGTTCACAGGTCAATGGTTTCCATAATCAAACCTCAGTCATATTCCCAGGACACAGGGTTCCAGAATAAAACCTCAGTCATGTTCCCTAGACACAGGTTTCAAAAATATATCCCAGTCATGTTCACAGCCCACAGGTTCCACAATTAAAGCTCAGTCATATTCCCAGGCCAGAGGGATCCACAATCAAACCTCAGTCCTATTGCCATGCCACGGTTTCACCATAAAGCCTCAGTCATGTTCCCAGGCCAGAGTGTTCCACAATCAAACCTAAGTCATCTTGCCAGGCAACAGGGTTCCACCATCAAACCTCAGTCCTGTTGCCAGGCCACAGGGTTCCACCATCAAGCCTCAGTCATGTTCCCTGCACACAGGGTTCCTCCATCAAACCTCAATCATGTTCCTAGGACACAGGGTTCCAGAATCAAACCAATGTCAAGTTCCCAGGCCATGGTTTTCAAGTACCAGACCACAGTCATGTTTCCAGGACACAGGGTTCCACAGTCAATCCTCAGTCATGTTGCCAGTCCACAGGTTTCTGCCATCAAACCTCAGTCAAGTTCCCAGGCCATAGGGTTCCAGAATCAAGCCTCAGTCATTTTGCCAGGCCAGGGTTTTCCACCATCAAACCTCAGTCATGATCCCAGGCCAAATGTTTCGACAATGAATCCTAAGTGATTTTCCCAGGCCACAGGTTTCCAGAATCAAACCTCAGTCATATTCCCAGGACACATGGATCCAGAATCAAACCTCAGTCATGTTCGCAGGCCAAAGGTTTCAACAATCAAACCTCAGACATATTCCCAGGCCACAGGTGTCCAGAATCAAACCTCAGTCATGTTCTCAGGGAACAGGCTTCCAGAAACAAATCTCTGTCATGTTCCCAGGCAACAGGGTTCCACAATGAAACCTCAGTCATATTCCCCGGCCAGAGGGTTCCACAATCAAGCCTCAGTCCTATTGCCAGGTCACGGTTCCACCATCAAGCCTCAGTCATGTTCCCAGGCCAGAGTGTTCCAGAATCAAACTTAAGTCATCTTGCCAGGCCACAGGGTTCCACCATCAAACCTCAGTCATGTTGCCAGGCCACAGGGTTCAACCATCAAACCTCAATCATGTTCCCAGGAAACAGGCTTCAAGAATCAAACCTCAGTCATGTTAGCAGGCCCAGGTTTCTACAATCAAACCTCAGTCATATTCCCAGGACACAGGTAACCAGAATCAAACCTAAGTCATTTTCTCAGGGAACAGGCTTTAAGAAACAAACCTCAGTCATGTTGCCAGGCCACAGGGTTCCACGATCAAGCCTCACTCATGTTCCCAAGCCTGAGGTTTCCACAGTGAAACCTCAATCATGTTGCCAGGCCACAGGGTTCAACCATCAAACCTCAGTCATATTCCCAGGAAAACCGATTCCAGAATCAAACCAATGACATGTTCCCACACCACGGGTTTCCACTCTCAGGCTCAGTCATGTTCCCACTGAACAGGGTTCCACCATCAAGCCTCAGTCATGTTGCCAGGCCACAGGATACCACCATCAAACCTCAGTCACGTTCCCAGGCCACAGGGTTCCTCCATCAAACCTCAATCATGTTCCCAGGACACAGGGTTCCAGAATCAAACCAATGTTAAGTTCCCAGACCATGGGTTTCCAGTACCAGGCCACAGTCATGTTTCCAGGGTACAGGGTTCAACAATCAACCCTCATTCATGTTGCCAATCCACAGGTTTCTGCCATCAAACCTCAGGCAAGTGCCCAGGCCACATGGTTCCAGAATCAATCTTCAGTCGTGTTCCCAGGACACAGGGTTCCAGAATAAAAAATCAGACATGTTCCCTGGACACAGGTTTCCCAGTCATGTTCCCAGCTCACAGGTTTCCACAATTAAACCTCAGTCATATTCCCAGGCCAGAGGGTTCCACAATCAAACCTCAGTCCTATTGCCAGGCCACGGTTCCACCATCAAGCCTCAGTCATGTTCCCAGGCCAGAGTGTTCCACAATCAAACCTATGTCATCTTGCCAGGCAACAGGGTTCCACCATCAAACCTCAGTCATCTTCCCAGGCCACAGGGTTCCACCATCAAGCCTCAGTCATGTTCCCAAACCTGAGGGTTCCACAATCAAACCTCAATCATGTTGCCAGGCCACAGGGTTCAACCATCAAACCTCAGTCATGTTCCCAGGAAACAGGGTTCCAGAATCAAACCAATGGCATGTTCCCACGCCACGGGGTTCCAGTATCAGGCCTAAGTCATGTTCCCAGTGCACAGGGTTCCACCATCAAACCTCATTCATGTTGCCAGTCCACAGGTTTGTGCGATTAAACCACATTCAAGTTCCCAGGTCACAGGGTTCCAGATTCAAGCCTCAGTCATATTGCCAGGCCACAGGGTTCCTCCATCAAACCTCAGTCATGTTCCCAGGCCACAGGGTTCTTCCATCAAACCTCAATCATGTTCCCAGGACACAGGGTTCCAGAATCAAACCAATGTCAAGTTCCCAGGCCATGGTTTTCCAGTACCACGCCACAGTCATGTTTCCAGGGCACAGGGTTCCACAATCAAACCTCACCCATGTTCCCAGGCCACAGGGTCCCAGAATACAATCGATGTCATGTTCCCAGGGCACAGGGTTCCAGAAGCAAACCTCAGTCATTTTGCCAGGCCACAGGTGTCCAGAATCAAACCTCAGTCATGTTTCCAGGGAACAGGCTTCCAGAAATAAATCTCTGTCATGTTCCCAGGCAACAGGGTTCCAGAATCCAAGCGAAGTCATGTTCCCAGGCCACAGGGCTCCACAATCAAACCTCAGTCATGTTCCCAGGCCACAGGCTTCCAGAATCCAACAGATGTCATGTTCACAGGCCACAGGTTTCCAGATTCAAACCACAGTCATGTTCAAAGGCCAGAGGTTTCCACAATCAAACCTCAGTTATGTTCCCAGGCAACAGGGATCCAGAACCAAACCTAAGGCATGTTGCCAGGCCATGGGGTACCACCATCAAACCTCAGTCATGTTGCCAGTCCACAAGTTTCTGCCGTCAAACCTCAGTCAAGTTCCCTGGCCACAGGGTTCCAGAATCAAGCCTCAGTCATTTTGCCAGGCCAGAGTGTTCTGCCATCAAACCTCAGTCATGATCCCCGGCCACATGTTTCCACAATGAAACCTCAGTCATTTTCCCAGGCCACAGGTTTCCAGAATCAAACCTCAGTCATATTCCCAGGACATATGGTTCCAGAATCAAACCTCAGTCATGTTCGAAGGCCACAGGTTTCAACAATCAAACCTAAGACATGTTCCCAGGACCCAGGTGTGCAGAATCAAACCTCAGTCATGTTCCCAGGGAACAGGCTTCCAGAAACAAACCTCAGTCATGTTCCCAGGCCAGAGGTGTCCAGTATCCAACAGATGTCATGTTCCCACTCCACAAGTTTCCAGAAGCAAACCTCAGTCTTGTTCCCATGACACAGGTTTCCAGAATCAACCCGATATCATGTTCCCTGGCAACAGTCTTCCAGAATCAAACCTCAGTCATGTTACAAGGCCACAGGTTTCACAATCAAACCGCAGACATGTTCCAAAGGCCAAAGGGTTAAAGAATCAAACCGTTCTCATGTTCCCAGGACACAGGGTTGCAGAATCCACCGAGGTCATGTTCCTAGGCCATAGCGTTCCAGAATCAATCCTCAGTTATGTGCCCAGGCTACAGAGTTCCAAAATAAAACCTCAGTCATGTTCCCAGTCCACAGGGTTCCAGAACCAAGGCTCAGTCAGGATCCCAGGGCACAGTATTCCACTATCTAAACAGATGTCATGTTTCCAGGCCACAGTTTTCCAGAATCACTCCTCAGTCATGTTCCCAGGCCACAGGGATCCAGAATCAAAACTCACTCTTGTTGCCAGGCCATAGGGTACCACCATCAAACCTCAGTCATATACCCAGGCCACAGGTTTCCAGAATCAAACCGATTTCATGTTCCCAGGCAACAGGATTCCAGAATCAAACATCAGTCATGTTCCCAGGCCAATGGTTTCCAGAATCAAACCTCAGTCATATTCCCAAGACACATGGTTCCAGAATCAAACCTCAGTCATATTCGCAGGCCACAGGTTTCAACAATCAAACCTCAGTCTTGTTCCTAGGACACAGGTGTCCAGAATCAAATCTCTGTCATGTTCCCAGGCCACAGGGTTCCACAATGAAACCTCATTCATGTTCCCAGGCGACAGGGTTCCAGAATCAAGCCTCAGTCATGTTGCCAGTCCACAGGTTTCTGCAATCAAACCTCAGTCAAGTTCTCAGGCCACAGGGTTCCAGAATCAAGCCTTAGTCATTTTGCCAGGCCAGAGTGTTCCGCCATCAAACCACACACATGATTCCAGGACACATGTTTCCACAATGAAACCTCAGTCATTTTCCCAGGCCACAGGTTTCCAGAATCAAACCTCAGTCATATTCCCAGGACACATGGTTCCACAATCAAACCTCAGTCATGTTCGCAGGCCACAGGTTTCAACAATCAAACCTCAGTCATGTTCCCAGGACACAGGTGTGCAGAATCAAAACTCAGTCATGTTCCCAGGGAACAGGGTTCCAGAAGCAAACCTCAGTCTTGTTCCCCGGACACAGGGTTCCAGAATCAACCCGATATCATATTCCCTGGCCACAGTCTTCCAGAATCAAACCTCAGTCTTGTTGCCAGGACATGGGTACCACGGTCAAACCTCAGTCATATTCCCAGGCCACGGGTTTCCAGAATCAAAACGATTTCATGTTCCCAGGCAACAGGGTACCAAAATCCAAACCGATGTCATGTTCCCAGGCCACAGGATTCCACAATCTAACATCAGTCATGTTCCCAGGCCAATGGTTTCCATAATCAAATTTCAGTCATATTCCCAGGGCACATGGTTCCAGAATCAAACCTCAGTCATGTTCCCAGGCCATAGGTTTCAAAAATCAGACGTCAGTCATGTTCCCAAGAGACAGGTGTCCAGAATCAAACCTCAGTCATGTTCCCAGGGAACAGGCATCCAGAAAGAAACCTCAGTCATGTTCCCAGGCCACAGGGTTCCAGAAGCAAACCTCAGTCTTGTTCCCAGGACACAGGTTTCCACAATCAACCCGATATCATGTTCCGTGGCAAGAGTCTTCCAGGATCAAACGTCAGTCATGTTGCCAGCCCACAGGTTTCCACCAACAAACCTCAGACATGTTCCCAGGCCACAGGGTTCCAGAGTCAAACCGTTCTCATGTTCCCAGGCCACAGGATTCCAGAATCCACCGAGGTCATGTTCCCAGGCCATAGCGTTCCAGAATCAATCCTCAGTTATGTTCCCAGGCTACAGGGTTCCAAAATAAAACCTCAGTCATGTTCCCAGTCCACAGGGTTCCAGAACCAAGGCTCAGTCAGGATCCCAGGGCACAGTATTCCACTATCTAAACAGATGTCATGTTTCCAGGCCACAGTTTTCCAGAATCACGCCTCAGTCATGTTCCCAGGCCACAGGGATCCAGAATCAAAACTCACTCTTGTTGCCAGGCCATAGGGTACCACCATCAAACCTCAGTCATATACCCAGGCCACAGGTTTCCAGAATCAAACCGATGTCATGTTCCCAGGCAACAGGGTACCAGGATCCAAACCGATGTCATGTTCCAAGGCCACATGTTTCCACAATGAAACCTCAGTCATGTTCCCAGGCCACAGGTTTCCAGAATCAAACCTCAGTCATATTCCCAAGACACATGGTTCCAGAATCAAACCTCAGTCATATTCGCAGGCCACAGGTTTCAACAATCAAACCTCAGTCTTGTTCCTAGGACACAGGTGTCCAGAATCAAATCTCTGTCATGTTCCCAGGCCACAGGGTTCCACAATCAAACCTCATTCATGTTCCCAGGCGACAGGGTTCCAGAATCAAGCCTCAGTCATGTTGCCAGTCCACAGGTTTCTGCAATCAAACCTCAGTCAAGTTCTCAGGCCACAGGTTTCCAGAATCAAACCTCAATCATATTCCCAGGACACATGGTTCCAGAATCAAACCTCAGTCATGTTCGCAGGCCACAGGTTTCAACAATCAAACCTCAGTCATGTTCCCAGGACACAGGTGTGCAGAATCAAAACTCAGTAATGTTCCCAGGGAACAGGGTTCCAGAATCAAACCTCAGTCATGTTCCCAGGCCATAGGTTTCAAAAATCAGACCTCAGTCATGCTCCCAAGAGACAGGTGTCCAGAATCAAACCTCAGTCATGTTCCCAGGGAACAGGCATCCAGAAAGAAACCTCAGTCATGTTCCCAGGCCACAGGGTTCCAGAAGCAAACCTCAGTCTTGTTCCCAGGACACAGGTTTCCACAATCAACCCGATATCATGTTCCGTGGCAAGAGTCTTCCAGGATCAAACGTCAGTCATGTTGCCAGGCCACAAGTTTCCACCATCAAACCTCAGACATGTTCCCAGGCCTCTGGGTTAAAGAATCAAACCGTTCTCATGTTTCCAGGCCACAGGGTTCCAGAATCCACCGATGTCATGTTCCCAGGCCACAGGATTCCACAATCTAACATCAGTCATGTTCCCAGGCCAATGGTTTCCAGAATCAAACCTCAGTCATATTCCCAGGACACATGGTTCCAGAATCAAACCTCAGTCATGTTCCCAGGGAACAGGCTTCCAGAAACAAACCTCAGTCATGTTCCCAGGCCACAGGGTTCCAGAATCCAACCGATGTCATGTTCCCAGCCCACAGGCGTCCAGAAGCAAACCTCAGTCTTGTTCCCAGGACACAGGGTTCCAGAATCAAACCGATATCATGTTCCTTGGCCACAGTCTTCCAGAATCAAACCTCAGTCATCTTACCAGGCCACAGGTTTCCACCATCAAACCGCAGACATGTTCCAAAGGCCACAGGTTTCCAGAATCAAACCGTTCTCATGTTCCCAGGACACAGGGTTCCACCATCAAGCCTCAGTCATGTTCCCAGGCCTGAGTGTTCCACAATCAAACCTAAGTCATCTTGCCAGGCCATAGGGTACCACCATCAAACCTCAGTCATATTTCCAGGCCACAGGTTTCCAGAATCAAACCGATTTCATATTCCCAGGCAACAGGGTACCAGAATCCAAACCGATGTCATGTTCCCAGGCCACAGTATTCCACAATCTAACATCAGTCATGTTCACAGGTCAATGGTTTCCATAATCAAACCTCAGTCATATTCGCAGGACACAGGGTTCCAGAATAAAACCTCAGTCATGTTCCCTAGACACAGGTTTCAAAAATATATCCCAGTCATGTTCACAGCCCACAGGTTCCACAATTAAAGCTCAGTCATATTCCCAGGCCAGAGGGATCCACAATCAAACCTCAGTCCTATTGCCATGCCACGGTTTCACCATAAAGCCTCAGTCATGTTCCCAGGCCAGAGTGTTCCACAATCAAACCTAAGTCATCTTGCCAGGCAACAGGGTTCCACCATCAAACCTCAGTCCTGTTGCCAGGCCACAGGGTTCCACCATCAAGCCTCAGTCATGTTCCCTGCACACAGGGTTCCTCCATCAAACCTCAATCATGTTCCTAGGACACAGGGTTCCAGAATCAAACCAATGTCAAGTTCCCAGGCCATGGTTTTCAAGTACCAGACCACAGTCATGTTTCCAGGACACAGGGTTCCACAGTCAATCCTCAGTCATGTTGCCAGTCCACAGGTTTCTGCCATCAAACCTCAGTCAAGTTCCCAGGCCATAGGGTTCCAGAATCAAGCCTCAGTCATTTTGCCAGGCCAGGGTTTTCCACCATCAAACCTCAGTCATGATCCCAGGCCAAATGTTTCGACAATGAATCCTAAGTGATTTTCCCAGGCCACAGGTTTCCAGAATCAAACCTCAGTCATATTCCCAGGACACATGGATCCAGAATCAAACCTCAGTCATGTTCGCAGGCCAAAGGTTTCAACAATCAAACCTCAGACATATTCCCAGGCCACAGGTGTCCAGAATCAAACCTCAGTCATGTTCTCAGGGAACAGGCTTCCAGAAACAAATCTCTGTCATGTTCCCAGGCAACAGGGTTCCACAATGAAACCTCAGTCATATTCCCCGGCCAGAGGGTTCCACAATCAAGCCTCAGTCCTATTGCCAGGTCACGGTTCCACCATCAAGCCTCAGTCATGTTCCCAGGCCAGAGTGTTCCAGAATCAAACTTAAGTCATCTTGCCAGGCCACAGGGTTCCACCATCAAACCTCAGTCATGTTGCCAGGCCACAGGGTTCAACCATCAAACCTCAATCATGTTCCCAGGAAACAGGGTTCAAGAATCAAACCTCAGTCATGTTAGCAGGCCCAGGTTTCTACAATCAAACCTCAGTCATATTCCCAGGACACAGGTAACCAGAATCAAACCTAAGTCATTTTCTCAGGGAACAGGCTTTAAGAAACAAACCTCAGTCATGTTGCCAGGCCACAGGGTTCCACGATCAAGCCTCACTCATGTTCCCAAGCCTGAGGTTTCCACAGTGAAACCTCAATCATGTTGCCAGGCCACAGGGTTCAACCATCAAACCTCAGTCATATTCCCAGGAAAACCGATTCCAGAATCAAACCAATGACATGTTCCCACACCACGGGTTTCCACTCTCAGGCTCAGTCATGTTCCCACTGAACAGGGTTCCACCATCAAGCCTCAGTCATGTTGCCAGGCCACAGGATACCACCATCAAACCTCAGTCACGTTCCCAGGCCACAGGGTTCCTCCATCAAACCTCAATCATGTTCCCAGGACACAGGGTTCCAGAATCAAACCAATGTTAAGTTCCCAGACCATGGGTTTCCAGTACCAGGCCACAGTCATGTTTCCAGGGTACAGGGTTCAACAATCAACCCTCATTCATGTTGCCAATCCACAGGTTTCTGCCATCAAACCTCAGGCAAGTGCCCAGGCCACATGGTTCCAGAATCAATCTTCAGTCGTGTTCCCAGGACACAGGGTTCCAGAATAAAAAATCAGACATGTTCCCTGGACACAGGTTTCCCAGTCATGTTCCCAGCTCACAGGTTTCCACAATTAAACCTCAGTCATATTCCCAGGCCAGAGGGTTCCACAATCAAACCTCAGTCCTATTGCCAGGCCACGGTTCCACCATCAAGCCTCAGTCATGTTCCCAGGCCAGAGTGTTCCACAATCAAACCTATGTCATCTTGCCAGGCAACAGGGTTCCACCATCAAACCTCAGTCATCTTCCCAGGCCACAGGGTTCCACCATCAAGCCTCAGTCATGTTCCCAAACCTGAGGGTTCCACAATCAAACCTCAATCATGTTGCCAGGCCACAGGGTTCAACCATCAAACCTCAGTCATGTTCCCAGGAAACAGGGTTCCAGAATCAAACCAATGGCATGTTCCCACGCCACGGGGTTCCAGTATCAGGCCTAAGTCATGTTCCCAGTGCACAGGGTTCCACCATCAAACCTCATTCATGTTGCCAGTCCACAGGTTTGTGCGATTAAACCACATTCAAGTTCCCAGGTCACAGGGTTCCAGATTCAAGCCTCAGTCATATTGCCAGGCCACAGGGTTCCTCCATCAAACCTCAGTCATGTTCCCAGGCCACAGGGTTCTTCCATCAAACCTCAATCATGTTCCCAGGACACAGGGTTCCAGAATCAAACCAATGTCAAGTTCCCAGGCAATGGTTTTCCAGTACCACGCCACAGTCATGTTTCCAGGGCACAGGGTTCCACAATCAAACCTCACCCATGTTCCCAGGCCACAGGGTCCCAGAATACAATCGATGTCATGTTCCCAGGGCACAGGGTTCCAGAAGCAAACCTCAGTCATTTTGCCAGGCCACAGGTGTCCAGAATCAAACCTCAGTCATGTTTCCAGGGAACAGGCTTCCAGAAATAAATCTCTGTCATGTTCCCAGGCAACAGGGTTCCAGAATCCAAGCAGAGTCATGTTCCCAGGCCACAGGGCTCCACAATCAAACCTCAGTCATGTTCGCAGGCCACAGGCTTCCAGAATCCAACAGATGTCATGTTCACAGGCCACAAGTTTCCAAATTCAAACCACAGTCATGTTCAAAGGCCAGAGGTTTCCACAATCAAACCTCAGTTATGTTCCCAGGCAACAGGGATGCAGAACCAAACCTCAGGCATGTTGCCAGGCCATGGGGTACCACCATCAAACCTCAGTCATGTTGCCAGTCCACAGGTTTCTGCCGTCAAACCTCAGTCAAGTTCCCTGGCCACAGGGTTCCAGAATCAAGCCTCAGTCATTTTACCAGGCCAGAGTGTTCTGCCATCAAACCTCAGTCATGATCCCAGGACACATGTTTCCACAATGAAACCTAAGTCATTTTCCCAGGCCACAGGTTTCCAGAATCAAACCTCAGTCATATTCCCAGGACATATGGTTCCAGAATCAAACCTCAGTCATGTTCGAAGGTCACAGGTTTCAACAATCAAACCTAAGTCATGTTCCCAGGACCCAGGTGTGCAGAATCAAACCTCAGTCATGTTCCCAGGGAACAGGCTTCCAGAAACAAACCTCAGTCATGTTCCCAGGCCAGAGGGGTCCAGTATCCAACAGATGTCATGTTCCCACTCCACAAGTTTCCAGAAGCAAACCTCAGTCTTGTTCCCATGACACAGGTTTCCAGAATCAACCCGATATCATGTTCCCTGGCAACAGTCTTCCAGAATCAAACCTCAGTCATGTTACAAGGCCACAGGTTTCCACCATCAAACCGCAGACATGTTCCAAAGGCCACAGGTTTCCAGAATCAAACCGTTCTCATGTTCCCAGGACACAGGGTTCCACCATCAAGCCTCAGTCATGTTCCCAGGCCTGAGTGTTCCACAATCAAACCTAAGTCATCTTGCCAGGCTATAGGGTACCACCATCAAACCTCAGTCATATTTCCAGGCCACAGGTTTCCAGAATCAAACCGATTTCATATTCCCAGGCAACAGGGTACCAGAATCCAAACCGATGTCATGTTCCCAGGCCACAGTATTCCACAATCTAACATCAGTCATGTTCACAGGTCAATGGTTTCCATAATCAAACCTCAGTCATATTCCCAGGACACAGGGTTCCAGAATAAAACCTCAGTCATGTTCCCTAGACACAGGTTTCAAAAATATATCCCAGTCATGTTCACAGCCCACAGGTTCCACAATTAAAGCTCAGTCATATTCCCAGGCCAGAGGGATCCACAATCAAACCTCAGTCCTATTGCCATGCCACGGTTTCACCATAAAGCCTCAGTCATGTTCCCAGGCCAGAGTGTTCCACAATCAAACCTAAGTCATCTTGCCAGGCAACAGGGTTCCACCATCAAACCTCAGTCCTGTTGCCAGGCCACAGGGTTCCACCATCAAGCCTCAGTCATGTTCCCTGCACACAGGGTTCCTCCATCAAACCTCAATCATGTTCCTAGGACACAGGGTTCCAGAATCAAACCAATGTCAAGTTCCCAGGCCATGGTTTTCAAGTACCAGACCACAGTCATGTTTCCAGGACACAGGGTTCCACAGTCAATCCTCAGTCATGTTGCCAGTCCACAGGTTTCTGCCATCAAACCTCAGTCAAGTTCCCAGGCCATAGGGTTCCAGAATCAAGCCTCAGTCATTTTGCCAGGCCAGGGTTTTCCACCATCAAACCTCAGTCATGATCCCAGGCCAAATGTTTCGACAATGAATCCTAAGTGATTTTCCCAGGCCACAGGTTTCCAGAATCAAACCTCAGTCATATTCCCAGGACACATGGATCCAGAATCAAACCTAAGTCATGTTCGCAGGCCAAAGGTTTCAACAATCAAACCTCAGACATATTTCCAGGCCACAGGTGTCCAGAATCAAACCTCAGTCATGTTCTCAGGGAACAGGCTTCCAGAAACAAATCTCTGTCATGTTCCCAGGCAACAGGGTTCCACAATGAAACCTCAGTCATATTCCCCGGCCAGAGGGTTCCACAATCAAGCCTCAGTCCTGTTGCCAGGTCACGGTTCCACCATCAAGCCTCAGTCATGTTCCCAGGCCAGAGTGTTCCAGAATCAAACTTAAGTCATCTTGCCAGGCCACAGGGTTCCACCATCAAACCTCAGTCATGTTGCCAGGCCACAGGGTTCAACCATCAAACCTCAATCATGTTCCCAGGAAACAGGGTTCAAGAATCAAACCTCAGTCATGTTAGCAGGCCCAGGTTTCTACAATCAAACCTCAGTCATATTCCCAGGACACAGGTAACCAGAATCAAACCTAAGTCATTTTCTCAGGGAACAGGCTTTAAGAAACAAACCTCAGTCATGTTGCCAGGCCACAGGGTTCCACGATCAAGCCTCACTCATGTTCCCAAGCCTGAGGTTTCCACAGTGAAACCTCAATCATGTTGCCAGGCCACAGGGTTCAACCATCAAACCTCAGTCATATTCCCAGGAAAACCGATTCCAGAATCAAACCAATGACATGTTCCCACACCACGGGTTTCCACTCTCAGGCTCAGTCATGTTCCCACTGAACAGGGTTCCACCATCAAGCCTCAGTCATGTTGCCAGGCCACAGGATACCACCATCAAACCTCAGTCACGTTCCCAGGCCACAGGGTTCCTCCATCAAACCTCAATCATGTTCCCAGGACACAGGGTTCCAGAATCAAACCAATGTTAAGTTCCCAGACCATGGGTTTCCAGTACCAGGCCACAGTCATGTTTCCAGGGTACAGGGTTCAACAATCAACCCTCATTCATGTTGCCAATCCACAGGTTTCTGCCATCAAACCTCAGGCAAGTGCCCAGGCCACATGGTTCCAGAATCAATCTTCAGTCGTGTTCCCAGGACACAGGGTTCCAGAATAAAAAATCAGACATGTTCCCTGGACACAGGTTTCCCAGTCATGTTCCCAGCTCACAGGTTTCCACAATTAAACCTCAGTCATATTCCCAGGCCAGAGGGTTCCACAATCAAACCTCAGTCCTATTGCCAGGCCACGGTTCCACCATCAAGCCTCAGTCATGTTCCCAGGCCAGAGTGTTCCACAATCAAACCTATGTCATCTTGCCAGGCAACAGGGTTCCACCATCAAACCTCAGTCATCTTCCCAGGCCACAGGGTTCCACCATCAAGCCTCAGTCATGTTCCCAAACCTGAGGGTTCCACAATCAAACCTCAATCATGTTGCCAGGCCACAGGGTTCAACCATCAAACCTCAGTCATGTTCCCAGGAAACAGGGTTCCAGAATCAAACCAATGGCATGTTCCCACGCCACGGGGTTCCAGTATCAGGCCTAAGTCATGTTCCCAGTGCACAGGGTTCCACCATCAAACCTCATTCATGTTGCCAGTCCACAGGTTTGTGCGATTAAACCACATTCAAGTTCCCAGGTCACAGGGTTCCAGATTCAAGCCTCAGTCATATTGCCAGGCCACAGGGTTCCTCCATCAAACCTCAGTCATGTTCCCAGGCCACAGGGTTCTTCCATCAAACCTCAATCATGTTCCCAGGACACAGGGTTCCAGAATCAAACCAATGTCAAGTTCCCAGGCCATGGTTTTCCAGTACCAGGCCACAGTCATGTTTCCAGGGCACAGGGTTCCACAATCAAACCTCACCCATGTTCCCAGGCCACAGGGTCCCAGAATACAATCGATGTCATGTTCCCAGGGCACAGGGTTCCAGAAGCAAACCTCAGTCATTTTGCCAGGCCACAGGTGTCCAGAATCAAACCTCAGTCATGTTTCCAGGGAACAGGCTTCCAGAAATAAATCTCTGTCATGTTCCCAGGCAACAGGGTTCCAGAATCCAAGCGAAGTCATGTTCCCAGGCCACAGGGCTCCACAATCAAACCTCAGTCATGTTCCCAGGCCACAGGCTTCCAGAATCCAACAGATGTCATGTTCACAGGCCACAAGTTTCCAAATTCAAACCACAGTCATGTTCAAAGGCCAGAGGTTTCCACAATCAAACCTCAGTTATGTTCCCAGGCAACAGGGATGCAGAACCAAACCTCAGGCATGTTGCCAGGCCATGGGGTACCACCATCAAACCTCAGTCATGTTGCCAGTCCACAGGTTTCTGCCGTCAAACCTCAGTCAAGTTCCCTGGCCACAGGGTTCCAGAATCAAGCCTCAGTCATTTTACCAGGCCAGAGTGTTCTGCCATCAAACCTCAGTCATGATCCCAGGCCACATGTTTCCACAATGAAACCTAAGTCATTTTCCCAGGCCACAGGTTTCCAGAATCAAACCTCAGTCATATTCCCAGGACATATGGTTCCAGAATCAAACCTCAGTCATGTTCGAAGGTCACAGGTTTCAACAATCAAACCTAAGTCATGTTCCCAGGACCCAGGTGTGCAGAATCAAACCTCAGTCATGTTCCCAGGGAACAGGCTTCCAGAAACAAACCTCAGTCATGTTCCCAGGCCAGAGGGGTCCAGTATCAAACTTAAGTCATCTTGCCAGGCCACAGGGTTCCACCATCAAACCTCAGTCATGTTGCCAGGCCACAGGGTTCAACCATCAAACCTCAATCATGTTCCCAGGAAACAGGGTTCAAGAATCAAACCTCAGTCATGTTAGCAGGCCCAGGTTTCTACAATCAAACCTCAGTCATATTCCCAGGACACAGGTAACCAGAATCAAACCTAAGTCATTTTCTCAGGGAACAGGCTTTAAGAAACAAACCTCAGTCATGTTGCCAGGCCACAGGGTTCCACGATCAAGCCTCACTCATGTTCCCAAGCCTGAGGTTTCCACAGTGAAACCTCAATCATGTTGCCAGGCCACAGGGTTCAACCATCAAACCTCAGTCATATTCCCAGGAAAACCGATTCCAGAATCAAACCAATGACATGTTCCCACACCACGGGTTTCCACTCTCAGGCTCAGTCATGTTCCCACTGAACAGGGTTCCACCATCAAGCCTCAGTCATGTTGCCAGGCCACAGGATACCACCATCAAACCTCAGTCACGTTCCCAGGCCACAGGGTTCCTCCATCAAACCTCAATCATGTTCCCAGGACACAGGGTTCCAGAATCAAACCAATGTTAAGTTCCCAGACCATGGGTTTCCAGTACCAGGCCACAGTCATGTTTCCAGGGTACAGGGTTCAACAATCAACCCTCATTCATGATGCCAATCCACAGGTTTCTGCCATCAAACCTCAGGCAAGTGCCCAGGCCACATGGTTCCAGAATCAATCTTCAGTCGTGTTCCCAGGACACAGGGTTCCAGAATAAAAAATCAGACATGTTCCCTGGACACAGGTTTCCCAGTCATGTTCCCAGCTCACAGGTTTCCACAATTAAACCTCAGTCATATTCCCAGGCCAGAGGGTTCCACAATCAAACCTCAGTCCTATTGCCAGGCCACGGTTCCACCATCAAGCCTCAGTCATGTTCCCAGGCCAGAGTGTTCCACAATCAAACCTATGTCATCTTGCCAGGCAACAGGGTTCCACCATCAAACCTCAGTCATCTTCCCAGGCCACAGGGTTCCACCATCAAGCCTCAGTCATGTTCCCAAACCTGAGGGTTCCACAATCAAACCTCAATCATGTTGCCAGGCCACAGGGTTCAACCATCAAACCTCAGTCATGTTCCCAGGAAACAGGGTTCCAGAATCAAACCAATGGCATGTTCCCACGCCACGGGGTTCCAGTATCAGGCCTAAGTCATGTTCCCAGTGCACAGGGTTCCACCATCAAACCTCATTCATGTTGCCAGTCCACAGGTTTGTGCGATTAAACCACATTCAAGTTCCCAGGTCACAGGGTTCCAGATTCAAGCCTCAGTCATATTGCCAGGCCACAGGGTTCCTCCATCAAACCTCAGTCATGTTCCCAGGCCACAGGGTTCTTCCATCAAACCTCAATCATGTTCCCAGGACACAGGGTTCCAGAATCAAACCAATGTCAAGTTCCCAGGCCATGGTTTTCCAGTACCAGGCCACAGTCATGTTTCCAGGGCACAGGGTTCCACAATCAAACCTCACCCATGTTCCCAGGCCACAGGGTCCCAGAATACAATCGATGTCATGTTCCCAGGGCACAGGGTTCCAGAAGCAAACCTCAGTCATTTTGCCAGGCCACAGGTGTCCAGAATCAAACCTCAGTCATGTTTCCAGGGAACAGGCTTCCAGAAATAAATCTCTGTCATGTTCCCAGGCAACAGGGTTCCAGAATCCAAGCGAAGTCATGTTCCCAGGCCACAGGGCTCCACAATCAAACCTCAGTCATGTTCCCAGGCCACAGGCTTCCAGAATCCAACAGATGTCATGTTCACAGGCCACAAGTTTCCAAATTCAAACCACAGTCATGTTCAAAGGCCAGAGGTTTCCACAATCAAACCTCAGTTATGTTCCCAGGCAACAGGGATGCAGAACCAAACCTCAGGCATGTTGCCAGGCCATGGGGTACCACCATCAAACCTCAGTCATGTTGCCAGTCCACAGGTTTCTGCCGTCAAACCTCAGTCAAGTTCCCTGGCCACAGGGTTCCAGAATCAAGCCTCAGTCATTTTACCAGGCCAGAGTGTTCTGCCATCAAACCTCAGTCATGATCCCAGGCCACATGTTTCCACAATGAAACCTAAGTCATTTTCCCAGGCCACAGGTTTCCAGAATCAAACCTCAGTCATATTCCCAGGACATATGGTTCCAGAATCAAACCTCAGTCATGTTCGAAGGTCACAGGTTTCAACAATCAAACCTAAGTCATGTTCCCAGGACCCAGGTGTGCAGAATCAAACCTCAGTCATGTTCCCAGGGAACAGGCTTCCAGAAACAAACCTCAGTCATGTTCCCAGGCCAGAGGGGTCCAGTATCAAACTTAAGTCATCTTGCCAGGCCACAGGGTTCCACCATCAAACCTCAGTCATGTTGCCAGGCCACAGGGTTCAACCATCAAACCTCAATCATGTTCCCAGGAAACAGGGTTCAAGAATCAAACCTCAGTCATGTTAGCAGGCCCAGGTTTCTACAATCAAACCTCAGTCATATTCCCAGGACACAGGTAACCAGAATCAAACCTAAGTCATTTTCTCAGGGAACAGGCTTTAAGAAACAAACCTCAGTCATGTTGCCAGGCCACAGGGTTCCACGATCAAGCCTCACTCATGTTCCCAAGCCTGAGGTTTCCACAGTGAAACCTCAATCATGTTGCCAGGCCACAGGGTTCAACCATCAAACCTCAGTCATATTCCCAGGAAAACCGATTCCAGAATCAAACCAATGACATGTTCCCACACCACGGGTTTCCACTCTCAGGCTCAGTCATGTTCCCACTGAACAGGGTTCCACCATCAAGCCTCAGTCATGTTGCCAGGCCACAGGATACCACCATCAAACCTCAGTCACGTTCCCAGGCCACAGGGTTCCTCCATCAAACCTCAATCATGTTCCCAGGACACAGGGTTCCAGAATCAAACCAATGTTAAGTTCCCAGACCATGGGTTTCCAGTACCAGGCCACAGTCATGTTTCCAGGGTACAGGGTTCAACAATCAACCCTCATTCATGTTGCCAATCCACAGGTTTCTGCCATCAAACCTCAGGCAAGTGCCCAGGCCACATGGTTCCAGAATCAATCTTCAGTCGTGTTCCCAGGACACAGGGTTCCAGAATAAAAAATCAGACATGTTCCCTGGACACAGGTTTCCCAGTCATGTTCCCAGCTCACAGGTTTCCACAATTAAACCTCAGTCATATTCCCAGGCCAGAGGGTTCCACAATCAAACCTCAGTCCTATTGCCAGGCCACGGTTCCACCATCAAGCCTCAGTCATGTTCCCAGGCCAGAGTGTTCCACAATCAAACCTATGTCATCTTGCCAGGCAACAGGGTTCCACCATCAAACCTCAGTCATCTTCCCAGGCCACAGGGTTCCACCATCAAGCCTCAGTCATGTTCCCAAACCTGAGGGTTCCACAATCAAACCTCAATCATGTTGCCAGGCCACAGGGTTCAACCATCAAACCTCAGTCATGTTCCCAGGAAACAGGGTTCCAGAATCAAACCAATGGCATGTTCCCACGCCACGGGGTTCCAGTATCAGGCCTAAGTCATGTTCCCAGTGCACAGGGTTCCACCATCAAACCTCATTCATGTTGCCAGTCCACAGGTTTGTGCGATTAAACCACATTCAAGTTCCCAGGTCACAGGGTTCCAGATTCAAGCCTCAGTCATATTGCCAGGCCACAGGGTTCCTCCATCAAACCTCAGTCATGTTCCCAGGCCACAGGGTTCTTCCATCAAACCTCAATCATGTTCCCAGGACACAGGGTTCCAGAATCAAACCAATGTCAAGTTCCCAGGCCATGGTTTTCCAGTACCAGGCCACAGTCATGTTTCCAGGGCACAGGGTTCCACAATCAAACCTCACCCATGTTCCCAGGCCACAGGGTCCCAGAATACAATCGATGTCATGTTCCCAGGGCACAGGGTTCCAGAAGCAAACCTCAGTCATTTTGCCAGGCCACAGGTGTCCAGAATCAAACCTCAGTCATGTTTCCAGGGAACAGGCTTCCAGAAATAAATCTCTGTCATGTTCCCAGGCAACAGGGTTCCAGAATCCAAGCGAAGTCATGTTCCCAGGCCACAGGGCTCCACAATCAAACCTCAGTCATGTTCCCAGGCCACAGGCTTCCAGAATCCAACAGATGTCATGTTCACAGGCCACAGGTTTCCAGATTCAAACCACAGTCATGTTCAAAGGCCAGAGGTTTCCACAATCAAACCTCAGTTATGTTCCCAGGCAACAGGGATCCAGAACCAAACCTAAGGCATGTTGCCAGGCCATGGGGTACCACCATCAAACCTCAGTCATGTTGCCAGTCCACAAGTTTCTGCCGTCAAACCTCAGTCAAGTTCCCTGGCCACAGGGTTCCAGAATCAAGCCTCAGTCATTTTGCCAGGCCAGAGTGTTCTGCCATCAAACCTCAGTCATGATCCCCGGCCACATGTTTCCACAATGAAACCTAAGTCATTTTCCCAGGCCACAGGTTTCCAGAATCAAACCTCAGTCATATTCCCAGGACATATGGTTCCAGAATCAAACCTCAGTCATGTTCGAAGGCCACAGGTTTCAACAATCAAACCTAAGACATGTTCCCAGGACCCAGGTGTGCAGAATCAAACCTCAGTCATGTTCCCAGGGAACAGGCTTCCAGAAACAAACCTCAGTCATGTTCCCAGGCCAGAGGTGTCCAGTATCCAACAGATGTCATGTTCCCACTCCACAAGTTTCCAGAAGCAAACCTCAGTCTTGTTCCCATGACACAGGTTTCCAGAATCAACCCGATATCATGTTCCCTGGCAACAGTCTTCCAGAATCAAACCTCAGTCATGTTACAAGGCCACAGGTTTCACAATCAAACCGCAGACATGTTCCAAAGGCCAAAGGGTTAAAGAATCAAACCGTTCTCATGTTCCCAGGACACAGGGTTGCAGAATCCACCGAGGTCATGTTCCTAGGCCATAGCGTTCCAGAATCAATCCTCAGTTATGTGCCCAGGCTACAGAGTTCCAAAATAAAACCTCAGTCATGTTCCCAGTCCACAGGGTTCCAGAACCAAGGCTCAGTCAGGATCCCAGGGCACAGTATTCCACTATCTAAACAGATGTCATGTTTCCAGGCCACAGTTTTCCAGAATCACTCCTCAGTCATGTTCCCAGGCCACAGGGATCCAGAATCAAAACTCACTCTTGTTGCCAGGCCATAGGGTACCACCATCAAACCTCAGTCATATACCCAGGCCACAGGTTTCCAGAATCAAACCGATTTCATGTTCCCAGGCAACAGGATTCCAGAATCAAACATCAGTCATGTTCCCAGGCCAATGGTTTCCAGAATCAAACCTCAGTCATATTCCCAAGACACATGGTTCCAGAATCAAACCTCAGTCATATTCGCAGGCCACAGGTTTCAACAATCAAACCTCAGTCTTGTTCCTAGGACACAGGTGTCCAGAATCAAATCTCTGTCATGTTCCCAGGCCACAGGGTTCCACAATGAAACCTCATTCATGTTCCCAGGCGACAGGGTTCCAGAATCAAGCCTCAGTCATGTTGCCAGTCCACAGGTTTCTGCAATCAAACCTCAGTCAAGTTCTCAGGCCACAGGGTTCCAGAATCAAGCCTTAGTCATTTTGCCAGGCCAGAGTGTTCCGCCATCAAACCACACACATGATTCCAGGACACATGTTTCCACAATGAAACCTCAGTCATTTTCCCAGGCCACAGGTTTCCAGAATCAAACCTCAGTCATATTCCCAGGACACATGGTTCCAGAATCAAACCTCAGTCATGTTCGCAGGCCACAGGTTTCAACAATCAAACCTCAGTCATGTTCCCAGGACACAGGTGTGCAGAATCAAAACTCAGTCATGTTCCCAGGGAACAGGGTTCCAGAAGCAAACCTCAGTCTTGTTCCCCGGACACAGGGTTCCAGAATCAACCCGATATCATATTCCCTGGCCACAGTCTTCCAGAATCAAACCTCAGTCTTGTTGCCAGGACATAGGGTACCACGGTCAAACCTCAGTCATATTCCCAGGCCACGGGTTTCCAGAATCAAAACGATTTCATGTTCCCAGGCAACAGGGTACCAAAATCCAAACCGATGTCATGTTCCCAGGCCACAGGATTCCACAATCTAACATCAGTCATGTTCCCAGGCCAATGGTTTCCATAATCAAATTTCAGTCATATTCCCAGGGCACATGGTTCCAGAATCAAACCTCAGTCATATTCCCAGGCCATAGGTTTCAAAAATCAGACGTCAGTCATGTTCCCAAGAGACAGGTGTCCAGAATCAAACCTCAGTCATGTTCCCAGGGAACAGGCATCCAGAAAGAAACCTCAGTCATGTTCCCAGGCCACAGGGTTCCAGAAGCAAACCTCAGTCTTGTTCCCAGGACACAGGTTTCCACAATCAACCCGATATCATGTTCCGTGGCAAGAGTCTTCCAGGATCAAACGTCAGTCATGTTGCCAGCCCACAGGTTTCCACCAACAAACCTCAGACATGTTCACAGGCCACAGGGTTCCAGAGTCAAACCGTTCTCATGTTCCCAGGCCACAGGATTCCAGAATCCACCGAGGTCATGTTCCCAGGCCATAGCGTTCCAGAATCAATCCTCAGTTATGTTCCCAGGCTACAGGGTTCCAAAATAAAACCTCAGTCATGTTCCCAGTCCACAGGGTTCCAGAACCAAGGCTCAGTCAGGATCCCAGGGCACAGTATTCCACTATCTAAACAGATGTCATGTTTCCAGGCCACAGTTTTCCAGAATCACGCCTCAGTCATGTTCCCAGGCCACAGGGATCCAGAATCAAAACTCACTCTTGTTGCCAGGCCATAGGGTACCACCATCAAACCTCAGTCATATACCCAGGCCACAGGTTTCCAGAATCAAACCGATGTCATGTTCCCAGGCAACAGGGTACCAGGATCCAAACCGATGTCATGTTCCAAGGCCACATGTTTCCACAATGAAACCTCAGTCATGTTCCCAGGCCACAGGTTTCCAGAATCAAACCTCAGTCATATTCCCAAGACACATGGTTCCAGAATCAAACCTCAGTCATATTCGCAGGCCACAGGTTTCAACAATCAAACCTCAGTCTTGTTCCTAGGACACAGGTGTCCAGAATCAAATCTCTGTCATGTTCCCAGGCCACAGGGTTCCACAATCAAACCTCATTCATGTTCCCAGGCGACAGGGTTCCAGAATCAAGCCTCAGTCATGTTGCCAGTCCACAGGTTTCTGCAATCAAACCTCAGTCAAGTTCTCAGGCCACAGGTTTCCAGAATCAAACCTCAGTCATATTCCCAGGACACATGGTTCCAGAATCAAACCTCAGTCATGTTCGCAGGCCACAGGTTTCAACAATCAAACCTCAGTCATGTTCCCAGGACACAGGTGTGCAGAATCAAAACTCAGTAATGTTCCCAGGGAACAGGGTTCCAGAATCAAACCTCAGTCATGTTCCCAGGCCATAGGTTTCAAAAATCAGACCTCAGTCATGCTCCCAAGAGACAGGTGTCCAGAATCAAACCTCAGTCATGTTCCCAGGGAACAGGCATCCAGAAAGAAACCTCAGTCATGTTCCCAGGCCACAGGGTTCCAGAAGCAAACCTCAGTCTTGTTCCCAGGACACAGGTTTCCACAATCAACCCGATATCATGTTCCGTGGCAAGAGTCTTCCAGGATCAAACGTCAGTCATGTTGCCAGCCCACAGGTTTCCACCATCAAACCTCAGACATGTTCCCAGGCCTCTGGGTTAAAGAATCAAACCGTTCTCATGTTTCCAGGCCACAGGGTTCCAGAATCCACCGATGTCATGTTCCCAGGCCACAGGATTCCACAATCTAACATCAGTCATGTTCCCAGGCCAATGGTTTCCAGAATCAAACCTCAGTCATATTCCCAGGACACATGGTTCCAGAATCAAACCTCAGTCATGTTCCCAGGGAACAGGCTTCCAGAAACAAACCTCAGTCATGTTCCCAGGCCACAGGGTTCCAGAATCCAACCGATGTCATGTTCCCAGCCCACAGGCGTCCAGAAGCAAACCTCAGTCTTGTTCCCAGGACACAGGGTTCCAGAATCAAACCGATATCATGTTCCTTGGCCACAGTCTTCCAGAATCAAACCTCAGTCATGTTACCAGGCCACAGGTTTCCACCATCAAACCGCAGACATGTTCCAAAGGCCACAGGTTTCCAGAATCAAACCGTTCTCATGTTCCCAGGACACAGGGTTCCACCATCAAGCCTCAGTCATGTTCCCAGGCCTGAGTGTTCCACAATCAAACCTAAGTCATCTTGCCAGGCCATAGGGTACCACCATCAAACCTCAGTCATATTTCCAGGCCACAGGTTTCCAGAATCAAACCGATTTCATATTCCCAGGCAACAGGGTACCAGAATCCAAACCGATGTCATGTTCCCAGGCCACAGTATTCCACAATCTAACATCAGTCATGTTCACAGGTCAATGGTTTCCATAATCAAACCTCAGTCATATTCGCAGGACACAGGGTTCCAGAATAAAACCTCAGTCATGTTCCCTAGACACAGGTTTCAAAAATATATCCCAGTCATGTTCACAGCCCACAGGTTCCACAATTAAAGCTCAGTCATATTCCCAGGCCAGAGGGATCCACAATCAAACCTCAGTCCTATTGCCATGCCACGGTTTCACCATAAAGCCTCAGTCATGTTCCCAGGCCAGAGTGTTCCACAATCAAACCTAAGTCATCTTGCCAGGCAACAGGGTTCCACCATCAAACCTCAGTCCTGTTGCCAGGCCACAGGGTTCCACCATCAAGCCTCAGTCATGTTCCCTGCACACAGGGTTCCTCCATCAAACCTCAATCATGTTCCTAGGACACAGGGTTCCAGAATCAAACCAATGTCAAGTTCCCAGGCCATGGTTTTCAAGTACCAGACCACAGTCATGTTTCCAGGACACAGGGTTCCACAGTCAATCCTCAGTCATGTTGCCAGTCCACAGGTTTCTGCCATCAAACCTCAGTCAAGTTCCCAGGCCATAGGGTTCCAGAATCAAGCCTCAGTCATTTTGCCAGGCCAGGGTTTTCCACCATCAAACCTCAGTCATGATCCCAGGCCAAATGTTTCGACAATGAATCCTAAGTGATTTTCCCAGGCCACAGGTTTCCAGAATCAAACCTCAGTCATATTCCCAGGACACATGGATCCAGAATCAAACCTCAGTCATGTTCGCAGGCCAAAGGTTTCAACAATCAAACCTCAGACATATTCCCAGGCCACAGGTGTCCAGAATCAAACCTCAGTCATGTTCTCAGGGAACAGGCTTCCAGAAACAAATCTCTGTCATGTTCCCAGGCAACAGGGTTCCACAATGAAACCTCAGTCATATTCCCCGGCCAGAGGGTTCCACAATCAAGCCTCAGTCCTATTGCCAGGTCACGGTTCCACCATCAAGCCTCAGTCATGTTCCCAGGCCAGAGTGTTCCAGAATCAAACTTAAGTCATCTTGCCAGGCCACAGGGTTCCACCATCAAACCTCAGTCATGTTGCCAGGCCACAGGGTTCAACCATCAAACCTCAATCATGTTCCCAGGAAACAGGGTTCAAGAATCAAACCTCAGTCATGTTAGCAGGCCCAGGTTTCTACAATCAAACCTCAGTCATATTCCCAGGACACAGGTAACCAGAATCAAACCTAAGTCATTTTCTCAGGGAACAGGCTTTAAGAAACAAACCTCAGTCATGTTGCCAGGCCACAGGGTTCCACGATCAAGCCTCACTCATGTTCCCAAGCCTGAGGTTTCCACAGTGAAACCTCAATCATGTTGCCAGGCCACAGGGTTCAACCATCAAACCTCAGTCATATTCCCAGGAAAACCGATTCCAGAATCAAACCAATGACATGTTCCCACACCACGGGTTTCCACTCTCAGGCTCAGTCATGTTCCCACTGAACAGGGTTCCACCATCAAGCCTCAGTCATGTTGCCAGGCCACAGGATACCACCATCAAACCTCAGTCACGTTCCCAGACCACAGGGTTCCTCCATCAAACCTCAATCATGTTCCCAGGACACAGGGTTCCAGAATCAAACCAATGTTAAGTTCCCAGACCATGGGTTTCCAGTACCAGGCCACAGTCATGTTTCCAGGGTACAGGGTTCAACAATCAACCCTCATTCATGTTGCCAATCCACAGGTTTCTGCCATCAAACCTCAGGCAAGTGCCCAGGCCACATGTTTCCAGAATCAATCTTCAGTCGTGTTCCCAGGACACAGGGTTCCAGAATAAAAAATCAGACATGTTCCCTGGACACAGGTTTCCCAGTCATGTTCCCAGCTCACAGGTTTCCACAATTAAACCTCAGTCATATTCCCAGGCCAGAGGGTTCCACAATCAAACCTCAGTCCTATTGCCAGGCCACGGTTCCACCATCAAGCCTCAGTCATGTTCCCAGGCCAGAGTGTTCCACAATCAAACCTATGTCATCTTGCCAGGCAACAGGGTTCCACCATCAAACCTCAGTCATCTTCCCAGGCCACAGGGTTCCACCATCAAGCCTCAGTCATGTTCCCAAACCTGAGGGTTCCACAATCAAACCTCAATCATGTTGCCAGGCCACAGGGTTCAACCATCAAACCTCAGTCATGTTCCCAGGAAACAGGGTTCCAGAATCAAACCAATGGCATGTTCCCACGCCACGGGGTTCCAGTATCAGGCCTAAGTCATGTTCCCAGTGCACAGGGTTCCACCATCAAACCTCATTCATGTTGCCAGTCCACAGGTTTGTGCGATTAAACCACATTCAAGTTCCCAGGTCACAGGGTTCCAGATTCAAGCCTCAGTCATATTGCCAGGCCACAGGGTTCCTCCATCAAACCTCAGTCATGTTCCCAGGCCACAGGGTTCTTCCATCAAACCTCAATCATGTTCCCAGGACACAGGGTTCCAGAATCAAACCAATGTCAAGTTCCCAGGCCATGGTTTTCCAGTACCACGCCACAGTCATGTTTCCAGGGCACAGGGTTCCACAATCAAACCTCACCCATGTTCCCAGGCCACAGGGTCCCAGAATACAATCGATGTCATGTTCCCAGGGCACAGGGTTCCAGAAGCAAACCTCAGTCATTTTGCCAGGCCACAGGTGTCCAGAATCAAACCTCAGTCATGTTTCCAGGGAACAGGCTTCCAGAAATAAATCTCTGTCATGTTCCCAGGCAACAGGGTTCCAGAATCCAAGCGAAGTCATGTTCCCAGGCCACAGGGCTCCACAATCAAACCTCAGTCATGTTCCCAGGCCACAGGCTTCCAGAATCCAACAGATGTCATGTTCACAGGCCACAAGTTTCCAAATTCAAACCACAGTCATGTTCAAAGGCCAGAGGTTTCCACAATCAAACCTCAGTTATGTTCCCAGGCAACAGGGATGCAGAACCAAACCTCAGGCATGTTGCCAGGCCATGGGGTACCACCATCAAACCTCAGTCATGTTGCCAGTCCACAGGTTTCTGCCGTCAAACCTCAGTCAAGTTCCCTGGCCACAGGGTTCCAGAATCAAGCCTCAGTCATTTTACCAGGCCAGAGTGTTCTGCCATCAAACCTCAGTCATGATCCCAGGCCACATGTTTCCACAATGAAACCTAAGTCATTTTCCCAGGCCACAGGTTTCCAGAATCAAACCTCAGTCATATTCCCAGGACATATGGTTCCAGAATCAAACCTCAGTCATGTTCGAAGGTCACAGGTTTCAACAATCAAACCTAAGTCATGTTCCCAGGACCCAGGTGTGCAGAATCAAACCTCAGTCATGTTCCCAGGGAACAGGCTTCCAGAAACAAACCTCAGTCATGTTCCCAGGCCAGAGGGGTCCAGTATCCAACAGATGTCATGTTCCCACTCCACAAGTTTCCAGAAGCAAACCTCAGTCTTGTTCCCATGACACAGGTTTCCAGAATCAACCCGATATCATGTTCCCTGGCAACAGTCTTCCAGAATCAAACCTCAGTCATGTTACAAGGCCACAGGTTTCCACCATCAAACCGCAGACATGTTCCAAAGGCCACAGGTTTCCAGAATCAAACCGTTCTCATGTTCCCAGGACACAGGGTTCCACCATCAAGCCTCAGTCATGTTCCCAGGCCTGAGTGTTCCACAATCAAACCTAAGTCATCTTGCCAGGCTATAGGGTACCACCATCAAACCTCAGTCATATTTCCAGGCCACAGGTTTCCAGAATCAAACCGATTTCATATTCCCAGGCAACAGGGTACCAGAATCCAAACCGATGTCATGTTCCCAGGCCACAGTATTCCACAATCTAACATCAGTCATGTTCACAGGTCAATGGTTTCCATAATCAAACCTCAGTCATATTCCCAGGACACAGGGTTCCAGAATAAAACCTCAGTCATGTTCCCTAGACACAGGTTTCAAAAATATATCCCAGTCATGTTCACAGCCCACAGGTTCCACAATTAAAGCTCAGTCATATTCCCAGGCCAGAGGGATCCACAATCAAACCTCAGTCCTATTGCCATGCCACGGTTTCACCATAAAGCCTCAGTCATGTTCCCAGGCCAGAGTGTTCCACAATCAAACCTAAGTCATCTTGCCAGGCAACAGGGTTCCACCATCAAACCTCAGTCCTGTTGCCAGGCCACAGGGTTCCACCATCAAGCCTCAGTCATGTTCCCTGCACACAGGGTTCCTCCATCAAACCTCAATCATGTTCCTAGGACACAGGGTTCCAGAATCAAACCAATGTCAAGTTCCCAGGCCATGGTTTTCAAGTACCAGACCACAGTCATGTTTCCAGGACACAGGGTTCCACAGTCAATCCTCAGTCATGTTGCCAGTCCACAGGTTTCTGCCATCAAACCTCAGTCAAGTTCCCAGGCCATAGGGTTCCAGAATCAAGCCTCAGTCATTTTGCCAGGCCAGGGTTTTCCACCATCAAACCTCAGTCATGATCCCAGGCCAAATGTTTCGACAATGAATCCTAAGTGATTTTCCCAGGCCACAGGTTTCCAGAATCAAACCTCAGTCATATTCCCAGGACACATGGATCCAGAATCAAACCTCAGTCATGTTCGCAGGCCAAAGGTTTCAACAATCAAACCTCAGACAAATTTCCAGGCCACAGGTGTCCAGAATCAAACCTCAGTCATGTTCTCAGGGAACAGGCTTCCAGAAACAAATCTCTGTCATGTTCCCAGGCAACAGGGTTCCACAATGAAACCTCAGTCATATTCCCCGGCCAGAGGGTTCCACAATCAAGCCTCAGTCCTGTTGCCAGGTCACGGTTCCACCATCAAGCCTCAGTCATGTTCCCAGGCCAGAGTGTTCCAGAATCAAACTTAAGTCATCTTGCCAGGCCACAGGGTTCCACCATCAAACCTCAGTCATGTTGCCAGGCCACAGGGTTCAACCATCAAACCTCAATCATGTTCCCAGGAAACAGGGTTCAAGAATCAAACCTCAGTCATGTTAGCTGGCCCAGGTTTCTACAATCAAACCTCAGTCATATTCCCAGGACACAGGTAACCAGAATCAAACCTAAGTCATTTTCTCAGGGAACAGGCTTTAAGAAACAAACCTCAGTCATGTTGCCAGGCCACAGGGTTCCACGATCAAGCCTCACTCATGTTCCCAAGCCTGAGGTTTCCACAGTGAAACCTCAATCATGTTGCCAGGCCACAGGGTTCAACCACCAAACCTCAGTCATATTCCCAGGAAAACCGATTCCAGAATCAAACCAATGACATGTTCCCACACCACGGGTTTCCACTCTCAGGCTCAGTCATGTTCCCACTGAACAGGGTTCCACCATCAAGCCTCAGTCATGTTGCCAGGCCACAGGATACCACCATCAAACCTCAGTCACGTTCCCAGGCCACAGGGTTCCTCCATCAAACCTCAATCATGTTCCCAGGACACAGGGCTCCAGAATCAAACCAATGTTAAGTTCCCAGACCATGGGTTTCCAGTACCAGGCCACAGTCATGTTTCCAGGGTACAGGGTTCAACAATCAACCCTCATTCATGTTGCCAATCCACAGGTTTCTGCCATCAAACCTCAGGCAAGTGCCCAGGCCACATGGTTCCAGAATCAATCTTCAGTCGTGTTCCCAGGACACAGGGTTCCAGAATAAAAAATCAGACATGTTCCCTGGACACAGGTTTCCCAGTCATGTTCCCAGCTCACAGGTTTCCACAATTAAACCTCAGTCATATTCCCAGGCCAGAGGGTTCCACAATCAAACCTCAGTCCTATTGCCAGGCCACGGTTCCACCATCAAGCCTCAGTCATGTTCCCAGGCCAGAGTGTTCCACAATCAAACCTATGTCATCTTGCCAGGCAACAGGGTTCCACCATCAAACCTCAGTCATCTTCCCAGGCCACAGGGTTCCACCATCAAGCCTCAGTCATGTTCCCAAACCTGAGGGTTCCACAATCAAACCTCAATCATGTTGCCAGGCCACAGGGTTCAACCATCAAACCTCAGTCATGTTCCCAGGAAACAGGGTTCCAGAATCAAACCAATGGCATGTTCCCACGCCACGGGGTTCCAGTATCAGGCCTAAGTCATGTTCCCAGTGCACAGGGTTCCACCATCAAACCTCATTCATGTTGCCAGTCCACAGGTTTGTGCGATTAAACCACATTCAAGTTCCCAGGTCACAGGGTTCCAGATTCAAGCCTCAGTCATATTGCCAGGCCACAGGGTTCCTCCATCAAACCTCAGTCATGTTCCCAGGCCACAGGGTTCTTCCATCAAACCTCAATCATGTTCCCAGGACACAGGGTTCCAGAATCAAACCAATGTCAAGTTCCCAGGCCATGGTTTTCCAGTACCACGCCACAGTCATGTTTCCAGGGCACAGGGTTCCACAATCAAACCTCACCCATGTTCCCAGGCCACAGGGTCCCAGAATACAATCGATGTCATGTTCCCAGGGCACAGGGTTCCAGAAGCAAACCTCAGTCATTTTGCCAGGCCACAGGTGTCCAGAATCAAACCTCAGTCATGTTTCCAGGGAACAGGCTTCCAGAAATAAATCTCTGTCATGTTCCCAGGCAACAGGGTTCCAGAATCCAAGCGAAGTCATGTTCCCAGGCCACAGGGCTCCACAATCAAACCTCAGTCATGTTCCCAGGCCACAGGCTTCCAGAATCCAACAGATGTCATGTTCACAGGCCACAAGTTTCCAGATTCAAACCACAGTCATGTTCAAAGGCCAGAGGTTTCCACAATCAAACCTCAGTTATGTTCCCAGGCAACAAGGATGCAGAACCAAACCTCAGGCATGTTGCCAGGCCATGGGGTACCACCATCAAACCTCAGTCATGTTGCCAGTCCACAGGTTTCTGCCGTCAAACCTCAGTCAAGTTCCCTGGCCACAGGGTTCCAGAATCAAGCCTCAGTCATTTTACCAGGCCAGAGTGTTCTGCCATCAAACCTCAGTCATGATCCCAGGCCACATGTTTCCACAATGAAACCTAAGTCATTTTCCCAGGCCACAGGTTTCCAGAATCAAACCTCAGTCATATTCCCAGGACATATGGTTCCAGAATCAAACCTCAGTCATGTTCGAAGGTCACAGGTTTCAACAATCAAACCTAAGTCATGTTCCCAGGACCCAGGTGTGCAGAATCAAACCTCAGTCATGTTCCCAGGGAACAGGCTTCCAGAAACAAACCTCAGTCATGTTCCCAGGCCAGAGGGGTCCAGTATCAAACTTAAGTCATCTTGCCAGGCCACAGGGTTCCACCATCAAACCTCAGTCATGTTGCCAGGCCACAGGGTTCAACCATCAAACCTCAATCATGTTCCCAGGAAACAGGGTTCAAGAATCAAACCTCAGTCATGTTAGCAGGCCCAGGTTTCTACAATCAAACCTCAGTCATATTCCCAGGACACAGGTAACCAGAATCAAACCTAAGTCATTTTCTCAGGGAACAGGCTTTAAGAAACAAACCTCAGTCATGTTGCCAGGCCAGAGGGTTCCACGATCAAGCCTCACTCATGTTCCCAAGCCTGAGGTTTCCACAGTGAAACCTCAATCATGTTGCCAGGCCACAGGGTTCAACCATCAAACCTCAGTCATATTCCCAGGAAAACCGATTCCAGAATCAAACCAATGACATGTTCCCACACCACGGGTTTCCACTCTCAGGCTCAGTCATGTTCCCACTGAACAGGGTTCCACCATCAAGCCTCAGTCATGTTGCCAGGCCACAGGATACCACCATCAAACCTCAGTCACGTTCCCAGGCCACAGGGTTCCTCCATCAAACCTCAATCATGTTCCCAGGACACAGGGTTCCAGAATCAAACCAATGTTAAGTTCCCAGACCATGGGTTTCCAGTACCAGGCCACAGTCATGTTTCCAGGGTACAGGGTTCAACAATCAACCCTCATTCATGATGCCAATCCACAGGTTTCTGCCATCAAACCTCAGGCAAGTGCCCAGGCCACATGGTTCCAGAATCAATCTTCAGTCGTGTTCCCAGGACACAGGGTTCCAGAATAAAAAATCAGACATGTTCCCTGGACACAGGTTTCCCAGTCATGTTCCCAGCTCACAGGTTTCCACAATTAAACCTCAGTCATATTCCCAGGCCAGAGGGTTCCACAATCAAACCTCAGTCCTATTGCCAGGCCACGGTTCCACCATCAAGCCTCAGTCATGTTCCCAGGCCAGAGTGTTCCACAATCAAACCTATGTCATCTTGCCAGGCAACAGGGTTCCACCATCAAACCTCAGTCATCTTCCCAGGCCACAGGGTTCCACCATCAAGCCTCAGTCATGTTCCCAAACCTGAGGGTTCCACAATCAAACCTCAATCATGTTGCCAGGCCACAGGGTTCAACCATCAAACCTCAGTCATGTTCCCAGGAAACAGGGTTCCAGAATCAAACCAATGGCATGTTCCCACGCCACGGGGTTCCAGTATCAGGCCTAAGTCATGTTCCCAGTGCACAGGGTTCCACCATCAAACCTCATTCATGTTGCCAGTCCACAGGTTTGTGCGATTAAACCACATTCAAGTTCCCAGGTCACAGGGTTCCAGATTCAAGCCTCAGTCATATTGCCAGGCCACAGGGTTCCTCCATCAAACCTCAGTCATGTTCCCAGGCCACAGGGTTCTTCCATCAAACCTCAATCATGTTCCCAGGACACAGGGTTCCAGAATCAAACCAATGTCAAGTTCCCAGGCCATGGTTTTCCAGTACCAGGCCACAGTCATGTTTCCAGGGCACAGGGTTCCACAATCAAACCTCACCCATGTTCCCAGGCCACAGGGTCCCAGAATACAATCGATGTCATGTTCCCAGGGCACAGGGTTCCAGAAGCAAACCTCAGTCATTTTGCCAGGCCACAGGTGTCCAGAATCAAACCTCAGTCATGTTTCCAGGGAACAGGCTTCCAGAAATAAATCTCTGTCATGTTCCCAGGCAACAGGGTTCCAGAATCCAAGCGAAGTCATGTTCCCAGGCCACAGGGCTCCACAATCAAACCTCAGTCATGTTCCCAGGCCACAGGCTTCCAGAATCCAACAGATGTCATGTTCACAGGCCACAAGTTTCCAAATTCAAACCACAGTCATGTTCAAAGGCCAGAGGTTTCCACAATCAAACCTCAGTTATGTTCCCAGGCAACAGGGATGCAGAACCAAACCTCAGGCATGTTGCCAGGCCATGGGGTACCACCATCAAACCTCAGTCATGTTGCCAGTCCACAGGTTTCTGCCGTCAAACCTCAGTCAAGTTCCCTGGCCACAGGGTTCCAGAATCAAGCCTCAGTCATTTTACCAGGCCAGAGTGTTCTGCCATCAAACCTCAGTCATGATCCCAGGCCACATGTTTCCACAATGAAACCTAAGTCATTTTCCCAGGCCACAGGTTTCCAGAATCAAACCTCAGTCATATTCCCAGGACATATGGTTCCAGAATCAAACCTCAGTCATGTTCGAAGGTCACAGGTTTCAACAATCAAACCTAAGTCATGTTCCCAGGACCCAGGTGTGCAGAATCAAACCTCAGTCATGTTCCCAGGGAACAGGCTTCCAGAAACAAACCTCAGTCATGTTCCCAGGCCAGAGGGGTCCAGTATCCAACAGATGTCATGTTCCCACTCCACAAGTTTCCAGAAGCAAACCTCAGTCTTGTTCCCATGACACAGGTTTCCAGAATCAACCCGATATCATGTTCCCTGGCAACAGTCTTCCAGAATCAAACCTCAGTCATGTTACAAGGCCACAGGTTTCCACCATCAAACCGCAGACATGTTCCAAGGCCACAGGTTTCCAGAATCAAACCGTTCTCATGTTCCCAGGACACAGGGTTGCAGAATCCACCGAGGTCATGTTCCCAGGCCATAGCGTTCCAGAATCAATCCTCAGTTATGTGCCCAGGCTACAGGGTTCCAAAATAAAACCTCAGTCATGTTCCCAGTCCACAGGGTTCCATAACCAAGGCTCAGTCAGGATCCCAGGGCAAAGTATTCCACTATCTAAACAGATGTCATGTTTCCAGGCCACAGTTTTCCAGAATCACTCCTCAGTCATGTTCCCAGGCCACAGGGATCCAGAATCAAAACTCACTCTTGTTGCCAGGCCATAGGGTACCACCATCAAACCTCAGTCATATACCCAGGCCACAGGTTTCCAGAATCAAACCGATTTCATGTTCCCAGGCAACAGGATTCCACAATCAAACATCAGTCATGTTCCCAGGCCAATGGTTTCCAGAATCAAACCTCAGTCATATTCCCAAGACACATGGTTCCAGAATCAAACCTCAGTCATATTCGCAGGCCACAGGTTTCAACAATCAAACCTCAGTCTTGTTCCTAGGACACAGGTGTCCAGAATCAAATCTCTGTCATGTTCCCAGGCCACAGGGTTCCACAATCAAACCTCATTCATGTTCCCAGGCGACAGGGTTCCAGAATCAAGACTCAGTCATGTTGCCAGTCCACAGGTTTCTGCAATCAAACCTCAGTCAAGTTCTCAGGCCACAGGGTTCCAGAATCAAGCCTTAGTCATTTTGCCAGGCCAGAGTGTTCCGCCATCAAACCACACACATGATTCCAGGACACATGTTTCCACAATGAAACCTCAGTCATTTTCCCAGGCCACAGGTTTCCAGAATCAAACCTCAGTCATATTCCCAGGACACATGGTTCCAGAATCAAACCTCAGTCATGTTCACAGGCCACAGGTTTCAACAATCAAACCTCAGTCATGTTCCCAGGACACAGGTGTGCAGAATCAAAACTCAGTCATGTTCCCAGGCCACAGGGTTCCACAAGCAAACCTCAGTCTTGTTCCCAGGACACAGGTTTCCACAATCAACCCGATATCATGTTCCGTGGCAAGAGTCTTCCAGGATCAAACGTCAGTCATGTTGCCAGGCCACAAGTTTCCACCATCAAACCTCAGACATGTTCCCAGGCCTCTGGGTTAAAGAATCAAACCGTTCTCATGTTTCCAGGCCACAGGGTTCCAGAATCCACCGATGTCATGTTCCCAGGCCACAGGATTCCACAATCTAACATCAGTCATGTTCCCAGGCCAATGGTTTCCAGAATCAAACCTCAGTCATATTCCCAGGACACATGGTTCCAGAATCAAACCTCAGTCATGTTCCCAGGGAACAGGCTTCCAGAAACAAACCTCAGTCATGTTCCCAGGCCACAGGGTTCCAGAATCCAACCGATGTCATGTTCCCAGCCCACAGGCGTCCAGAAGCAAACCTCAGTCTTGTTCCCAGGACACAGGGTTCCAGAATCAAACCGATATCATGTTCCTTGGCCACAGTCTTCCAGAATCAAACCTCAGTCATGTTACCAGGCCACAGGTTTCCACCATCAAACCGCAGACATGTTCCAAAGGCCACAGGTTTCCAGAATCAAACCGTTCTCATGTTCCCAGGACACAGGGTTCCACCATCAAGCCTCAGTCATGTTCCGAGGCCTGAGTGTTCCACAATCAAACCTAAGTCATCTTGCCAGGCCATAGGGTACCACCATCAAACCTCAGTCATATTTCCAGGCCACAGGTTTCCAGAATCAAACCGATTTCATATTCCCAGGCAACAGGGTACCAGAATCCAAACCGATGTCATGTTCCCAGGCCACAGTATTCCACAATCTAACATCAGTCATGTTCACAGGTCAATGGTTTCCATAATCAAACCTCAGTCATATTCGCAGGACACAGGGTTCCAGAATAAAACCTCAGTCATGTTCCCTAGACACAGGTTTCAAAAATATATCCCAGTCATGTTCACAGCCCACAGGTTCCACAATTAAAGCTCAGTCATATTCCCAGGCCAGAGGGATCCACAATCAAACCTCAGTCCTATTGCCATGCCACGGTTTCACCATAAAGCCTCAGTCATGTTCCCAGGCCAGAGTGTTCCACAATCAAACCTAAGTCATCTTGCCAGGCAACAGGGTTCCACCATCAAACCTCAGTCCTGTTGCCAGGCCACAGGGTTCCACCATCAAGCCTCAGTCATGTTCCCTGCACACAGGGTTCCTCCATCAAACCTCAATCATGTTCCTAGGACACAGGGTTCCAGAATCAAACCAATGTCAAGTTCCCAGGCCATGGTTTTCAAGTACCAGACCACAGTCATGTTTCCAGGACACAGGGTTCCACAGTCAATCCTCAGTCATGTTGCCAGTCCACAGGTTTCTGCCATCAAAAATCAGTCATGTTCCCAGGCCATAGGGTTCCAGAATCAAGCCTCAGTCATTTTGCCAGGCCAGAGTTTTCCACCATCAAACCTCAGTCATGATCCCAGGCCAAATGTTTCGACAATGAATCCTAAGTGATTTTCCCAGGCCACAGGTTTCCAGAATCAAACCTCAGTCATATTCCCAGGACACATGGATCCAGAATCAAACCTCAGTCATGTTCGCAGGCCACAGGTTTCAACAATCAAACCTCAGACATATTCCCAGGCCACAGGTGTCCAGAATCAAACCTCAGTCATGTTCTCAGGGAACAGGCTTCCAGAAACAAATCTCTGTCATGTTCCCAGGCAACAGAGTTCCACAATCAAACCTCAGTCATGTTCCCAGGCTACAGGGTTCCAAAATCCAACCGATGTCATGTTCCGAGGCCACAGGGTTCCAGAAGCAAACCTCAGTCTTGTTCCCAGGATACAGGTTTCCAGAATCAACCCAATATCATGTTCCCTGGCCACAGTCTTCCAGACTCAAACCTCAGTCATGTTGCCAGCCCAGAGGTTTCCACCAACAAACCTCAGACATGTTCCCAGGCCACAGGGTTCCAGAGTCAAACCGTTCTCATGTTCCCAGGCCACAGGATTGCAGAATCCACCGAGGTCATGTTCCCAGGCCATAGCGTTCCAGAATCAATCCTCAGTTATGTTCCCAGGCTACAGGGTTCCAAAATAAAACCTCAGTCATGTTCCCAGTCCACAGGGTTCCAGAACCAAGGCTCAGTCAGGATCCCAGGGCACAGTATTCCACTATCTAAACAGATGTCATGTTTCCAGGCCACAATTTTCCAGAATCACGCCTCAGTCATGTTCCCAGGCCACAGGGATCCAGAATCAAAACTCACTCTTGTTGCCAGGCCATAGGGTACCACCATCAAACCTCAGTCATATACCCAGGCCACAGGTTTCCAGAATCAAACCGATTTCATGTTCCCAGGCAACAGGGTACCAGGATCCAAACCGATGTCATGTTCCAAGGCCACAGGATTCCACAATCTAACATCAGTCATGTTCCCAGGCCAATGGTTTCCAGAATCAAACCTCAGTCATATTCCCAAGACACATGGTTCCAGAATCAAACCTCAGTCATATTCGCAGGCCACAGGTTTCAACAATCAAACCTCAGTCTTGTTCCTAGGACACAGGTGTCCAGAATCAAATCTCTGTCATGTTCCCAGGCCACAGGGTTCCACAATCAAACCTCATTCATGTTCCCAGGCGACAGGGTTACAGAATCAAGCCTCAGTCATGTTGCCAGTCCACAGGTTTCTGCAATCAAACCTCAGTCAAGTTCTCAGGCCACAGGGTTCCAGAATCAAGCCTTAGTCATTTTGCCAGGCCAGAGTGTTCCGCCATCAAACCACACACATGATTCCAGGACACATGTTTCCACAATGAAACCTCAGTCATTTTCCCAGGCCACAGGTTTCCAGAATCAAACCTCAGTCATATTCCCAGGACACATGGTTCCAGAATCAAACCTCAGTCATGTTCGCAGGCCACAGGTTTCAACAATCAAACCTCAGTCATGTTCCCAGGACACAGGTGTGCAGAATCAAAACTCAGTCATGTTCCCAGGGAACAGGGTTCCAGAAGCAAACCTCAGTCTTGTTCCCCGGACACAGGGTTCCAGAATCAACCCGATATCATATTCCCTGGCCACAGTCTTCCAGAATCAAACCTCAGTCTTGTTGCCAGGACATAGGGTACCACGGTCAAACCTCAGTCATATTCCCAGGCCACGGGTTTCCAGAATCAAAACGATTTCATGTTCCCAGGCAACAGGGTACCAAAATCCAAACCAATGTCATGTTCCCAGGCCACAGGATTCCACAATCTAACATCAGTCATGTTCCCAGGCCAATGGTTTCCATAATCAAATTTCAGTCATATTCCCAGGGCACATGGTTCCAGAATCAAACCTCAGTCATGTTCCCAGGCCATAGGTTTCAAAAATCAGACCTCAGTCATGCTGCCAAGAGACAGGTGTCCAGAATCAAACCTCAGTCATGTTCCCAGGGAACAGGCATCCAGAAAGAAACCTCAGTCATGTTCCCAGGCCACAGGGTTCCAGAAGCAAACCTCAGTCTTGTTCCCAGGACACAGGTTTCCACAATCAACCCGATATCATGTTCCGTGGCAAGAGTCTTCCAGGATCAAACGTCAGTCATGTTGCCAGCCCACAGGTTTCCACCAACAAACCTCAGACATGTTCCCAGGCCACAGGGTTCCAGAGTCAAACCGTTCTCATGTTCCCAGGCCACAGGATTCCAGAATCCACCGAGGTCATGTTCCCAGGCCATAGCGTTCCAGAATCAATCCTCAGTTATGTTCCCAGGCTAGAGGGTTCCAAAATAAAACCTCAGTCATGTTCCCAGTCCACAGGGTTCCAGAACCAAGGCTCAGTCAGGATCCCAGGGCACAGTATTCCACTATCTAAACAGATGTCATGTTTCCAGGCCACAGTTTTCCAGAATCACGCCTCAGTCATGTTCCCAGGCCACAGGGATCCAGAATCAAAACTCACTCTTGTTGCCAGGCCATAGGGTACCACCATCAAACCTCAGTCATATACCCAGGCCACAGGTTTCCAGAATCAAACCGATTTCATGTTCCCAGGCAACAGGGTACCAGGATCCAAACCGATGTCATGTTCCAAGGCCACATGTTTCCACAATGAAACCTCAGTCATGTTCCCAGGCCACAGGTTTCCAGAATCAAACCTCAGTCATATTCCCAAGACACATGGTTCCAGAATCAAACCTCAGTCATATTCGCAGGCCACAGGTTTCAACAATCAAACCTCAGTCTTGTTCCTAGGACACAGGTGTCCAGAATCAAATCTCTGTCATGTTCCCAGGCCACAGGGTTCCACAATCAAACCTCATTCATGTTCCCAGGCGACAGGGTTCCAGAATCAAGCCTCAGTCATGTTGCCAGTCCACAGGTTTCTGCAATCAAACCTCAGTCAAGTTCTCAGGCCACAGGTTTCCAGAATCAAACCTCAGTCATATTCCCAGGACACATGGTTCCAGAATCAAACCTCAGTCATGTTCGCAGGCCACAGGTTTCAACAATCAAACCTCAGTCATGTTCCCAGGACACAGGTGTGCAGAATCAAAACTCAGTAATGTTCCCAGGGAACAGGGTTCCAGAATCAAACCTCAGTCATGTTCCCAGGCCATAGGTTTCAAAAATCAGACCTCAGTCATGCTCCCAAGAGACAGGTGTCCAGAATCAAACCTCAGTCATGTTCCCAGGGAACAGGCATCCAGAAAGAAACCTCAGTCATGTTCCCAGGCCACAGGGTTCCAGAAGCAAACCTCAGTCTTGTTCCCAGGACACAGGTTTCCACAATCAACCCGATATCATGTTCCGTGGCAAGAGTCTTCCAGGATCAAACGTCAGTCATGTTGCCAGGCCACAAGTTTCCACCATCAAACCTCAGACATGTTCCCAGGCCTCTGGGTTAAAGAATCAAACCGTTCTCATGTTTCCAGGCCACAGGGTTCCAGAATCCACCGATGTCATGTTCCCAGGCCACAGGATTCCACAATCTAACATCAGTCATGTTCCCAGGCCAATGGTTTCCAGAATCAAACCTCAGTCATATTCCCAGGACACATGGTTCCAGAATCAAACCTCAGTCATGTTCCCAGGGAACAGGCTTCCAGAAACAAACCTCAGTCATGTTCCCAGGCCACAGGGTTCCAGAATCCAACCGATGTCATGTTCCCAGCCCACAGGCGTCCAGAAGCAAACCTCAGTCTTGTTCCCAGGACACAGGGTTCCAGAATCAAACCGATATCATGTTCCTTGGCCACAGTCTTCCAGAATCAAACCTCAGTCATGTTACCAGGCCACAGGTTTCCACCATCAAACCGCAGACATGTTCCAAAGGCCACAGGTTTCCAGAATCAAACCGTTCTCATGTTCCCAGGACACAGGGTTCCACCATCAAGCCTCAGTCATGTTCCCAGGCCTGAGTGTTCCACAATCAAACCTAAGTCATCTTGCCAGGCCATAGGGTACCACCATCAAACCTCAGTCATATTTCCAGGCCACAGGTTTCCAGAATCAAACCGATTTCATATTCCCAGGCAACAGGGTACCAGAATCCAAACCGATGTCATGTTCCCAGGCCACAGTATTCCACAATCTAACATCAGTCATGTTCACAGGTCAATGGTTTCCATAATCAAACCTCAGTCATATTCGCAGGACACAGGGTTCCAGAATAAAACCTCAGTCATGTTCCCTAGACACAGGTTTCAAAAATATATCCCAGTCATGTTCACAGCCCACAGGTTCCACAATTAAAGCTCAGTCATATTCCCAGGCCAGAGGGATCCACAATCAAACCTCAGTCCTATTGCCATGCCACGGTTTCACCATAAAGCCTCAGTCATGTTCCCAGGCCAGAGTGTTCCACAATCAAACCTAAGTCATCTTGCCAGGCAACAGGGTTCCACCATCAAACCTCAGTCCTGTTGCCAGGCCACAGGGTTCCACCATCAAGCCTCAGTCATGTTCCCTGCACACAGGGTTCCTCCATCAAACCTCAATCATGTTCCTAGGACACAGGGTTCCAGAATCAAACCAATGTCAAGTTCCCAGGCCATGGTTTTCAAGTACCAGACCACAGTCATGTTTCCAGGACACAGGGTTCCACAGTCAATCCTCAGTCATGTTGCCAGTCCACAGGTTTCTGCCATCAAAAATCAGTCATGTTCCCAGGCCATAGGGTTCCAGAATCAAGCCTCAGTCATTTTGCCAGGCCAGAGTTTTCCACCATCAAACCTCAGTCATGATCCCAGGCCAAATGTTTCGACAATGAATCCTAAGTGATTTTCCCAGGCCACAGGTTTCCAGAATCAAACCTCAGTCATATTCCCAGGACACATGGATCCAGAATCAAACCTCAGTCATGTTCGCAGGCCACAGGTTTCAACAATCAAACCTCAGACATATTCCCAGGCCACAGGTGTCCAGAATCAAACCTCAGTCATGTTCTCAGGGAACAGGCTTCCAGAAACAAATCTCTGTCATGTTCCCAGGCAACAGAGTTCCACAATCAAACCTCAGTCATGTTCCCAGGCTACAGGGTTCCAAAATCCAACCGATGTCATGTTCCGAGGCCACAGGGTTCCAGAAGCAAACCTCAGTCTTGTTCCCAGGATACAGGTTTCCAGAATCAACCCAATATCATGTTCCCTGGCCACAGTCTTCCAGACTCAAACCTCAGTCATGTTGCCAGCCCAGAGGTTTCCACCAACAAACCTCAGACATGTTCCCAGGCCACAGGGTTCCAGAGTCAAACCGTTCTCATGTTCCCAGGCCACAGGATTGCAGAATCCACCGAGGTCATGTTCCCAGGCCATAGCGTTCCAGAATCAATCCTCAGTTATGTTCCCAGGCTACAGGGTTCCAAAATAAAACCTCAGTCATGTTCCCAGTCCACAGGGTTCCAGAACCAAGGCTCAGTCAGGATCCCAGGGCACAGTATTCCACTATCTAAACAGATGTCATGTTTCCAGGCCACAGTTTTCCAGAATCACGCCTCAGTCATGTTCCCAGGCCACAGGGATCCAGAATCAAAACTCACTCTTGTTGCCAGGCCATAGGGTACCACCATCAAACCTCAGTCATATACCCAGGCCACAGGTTTCCAGAATCAAACCGATTTCATGTTCCCAGGCAACAGGGTACCAGGATCCAAACCGATGTCATGTTCCAAGGCCACAGGATTCCACAATCTAACATCAGTCATGTTCCCAGGCCAATGGTTTCCAGAATCAAACCTCAGTCATATTCCCAAGACACATGGTTCCAGAATCAAACCTCAGTCATATTCGCAGGCCACAGGTTTCAACAATCAAACCTCAGTCTTGTTCCTAGGACACAGGTGTCCAGAATCAAATCTCTGTCATGTTCCCAGGCCACAGGGTTCCACAATCAAACCTCATTCATGTTCCCAGGCGACAGGGTTCCAGAATCAAGCCTCAGTCATATTGCCAGTCCACAGGTTTCTGCAATCAAACCTCAGTCAAGTTCTCAGGCCACAGGGTTCCAGAATCAAGCCTTAGTCATTTTGCCAGGCCAGAGTGTTCCGCCATCAAACCACACACATGATTCCAGGACACATGTTTCCACAATGAAACCTCAGTCATTTTCCCAGGCCACAGGTTTCCAGAATCAAACCTCAGTCATATTCCCAGGACACATGGTTCCAGAATCAAACCTCAGTCATGTTCGCAGGCCACAGGTTTCAACAATCAAACCTCAGTCATGTTCCCAGGACACAGGTGTGCAGAATCAAAACTCAGTCATGTTCCCAGGGAACAGGGTTCCAGAAGCAAACCTCAGTCTTGTTCCCCGGACACAGGGTTCCAGAATCAACCCGATATCATATTCCCTGGCCACAGTCTTCCAGAATCAAACCTCAGTCTTGTTGCCAGGACATAGGGTACCACGGTCAAACCTCAGTCATATTCCCAGGCCACGGGTTTCCAGAATCAAAACGATTTCATGTTCCCAGGCAACAGGGTACCAAAATCCAAACCAATGTCATGTTCCCAGGCCACAGGATTCCACAATCTAACATCAGTCATGTTCCCAGGCCAATGGTTTCCATAATCAAATTTCAGTCATATTCCCAGGGCACATGGTTCCAGAATCAAACCTCAGTCATGTTCCCAGGCCATAGGTTTCAAAAATCAGACCTCAGTCATGCTGCCAAGAGACAGGTGTCCAGAATCAAACCTCAGTCATGTTCCCAGGGAACAGGCATCCAGAAAGAAACCTCAGTCATGTTCCCAGGCCACAGGGTTCCAGAAGCAAACCTCAGTCTTGTTCCCAGGACACAGGTTTCCACAATCAACCCGATATCATGTTCCGTGGCAAGAGTCTTCCAGGATCAAACGTCAGTCATGTTGCCAGCCCACAGGTTTCCACCAACAAACCTCAGACATGTTCCCAGGCCACAGGGTTCCAGAGTCAAACCGTTCTCATGTTCCCAGGCCACAGGATTCCAGAATCCACCGAGGTCATGTTCCCAGGCCATAGCGTTCCAGAATCAATCCTCAGTTATGTTCCCAGGCTAGAGGGTTCCAAAATAAAACCTCAGTCATGTTCCCAGTCCACAGGGTTCCAGAACCAAGGCTCAGTCAGGATCCCAGGGCACAGTATTCCACTATCTAAACAGATGTCATGTTTCCAGGCCACAGTTTTCCAGAATCACGCCTCAGTCATGTTCCCAGGCCACAGGGATCCAGAATCAAAACTCACTCTTGTTGCCAGGCCATAGGGTACCACCATCAAACCTCAGTCATATACCCAGGCCACAGGTTTCCAGAATCAAACCGATTTCATGTTCCCAGGCAACAGGGTACCAGGATCCAAACCGATGTCATGTTCCAAGGCCACATGTTTCCACAATGAAACCTCAGTCATGTTCCCAGGCCACAGGTTTCCAGAATCAAACCTCAGTCATATTCCCAAGACACATGGTTCCAGAATCAAACCTCAGTCATATTCGCAGGCCACAGGTTTCAACAATCAAACCTCAGTCTTGTTCCTAGGACACAGGTGTCCAGAATCAAATCTCTGTCATGTTCCCAGGCCACAGGGTTCCACAATCAAACCTCATTCATGTTCCCAGGCGACAGGGTTCCAGAATCAAGCCTCAGTCATGTTGCCAGTCCACAGGTTTCTGCAATCAAACCTCAGTCAAGTTCTCAGGCCACAGGTTTCCAGAATCAAACCTCAGTCATATTCCCAGGACACATGGTTCCAGAATCAAACCTCAGTCATGTTCGCAGGCCACAGGTTTCAACAATCAAACCTCAGTCATGTTCCCAGGACACAGGTGTGCAGAATCAAAACTCAGTAATGTTCCCAGGGAACAGGGTTCCAGAATCAAACCTCAGTCATGTTCCCAGGCCATAGGTTTCAAAAATCAGACCTCAGTCATGCTCCCAAGAGACAGGTGTCCAGAATCAAACCTCAGTCATGTTCCCAGGGAACAGGCATCCAGAAAGAAACCTCAGTCATGTTCCCAGGCCACAGGGTTCCAGAAGCAAACCTCAGTCTTGTTCCCAGGACACAGGTTTCCACAATCAACCCGATATCATGTTCCGTGGCAAGAGTCTTCCAGGATCAAACGTCAGTCATGTTGCCAGGCCACAAGTTTCCACCATCAAACCTCAGACATGTTCCCAGGCCTCTGGGTTAAAGAATCAAACCGTTCTCATGTTTCCAGGCCACAGGGTTCCAGAATCCACCGATGTCATGTTCCCAGGCCACAGGATTCCACAATCTAACATCAGTCATGTTCCCAGGCCAATGGTTTCCAGAATCAAACCTCAGTCATATTCCCAGGACACATGGTTCCAGAATCAAACCTCAGTCATGTTCCCAGGGAACAGGCTTCCAGAAACAAACCTCAGTCATGTTCCCAGGCCACAGGGTTCCAGAATCCAACCGATGTCATGTTCCCAGCCCACAGGCGTCCAGAAGCAAACCTCAGTCTTGTTCCCAGGACACAGGGTTCCAGAATCAAACCGATATCATGTTCCTTGGCCACAGTCTTCCAGAATCAAACCTCAGTCATGTTACCAGGCCACAGGTTTCCACCATCAAACCGCAGACATGTTCCAAAGGCCACAGGTTTCCAGAATCAAACCGTTCTCATGTTCCCAGGACACAGGGTTCCACCATCAAGCCTCAGTCATGTTCCCAGGCCTGAGTGTTCCACAATCAAACCTAAGTCATCTTGCCAGGCCATAGGGTACCACCATCAAACCTCAGTCATATTTCCAGGCCACAGGTTTCCAGAATCAAACCGATTTCATATTCCCAGGCAACAGGGTACCAGAATCCAAACCGATGTCATGTTCCCAGGCCACAGTATTCCACAATCTAACATCAGTCATGTTCACAGGTCAATGGTTTCCATAATCAAACCTCAGTCATATTCGCAGGACACAGGGTTCCAGAATAAAACCTCAGTCATGTTCCCTAGACACAGGTTTCAAAAATATATCCCAGTCATGTTCACAGCCCACAGGTTCCACAATTAAAGCTCAGTCATATTCCCAGGCCAGAGGGATCCACAATCAAACCTCAGTCCTATTGCCATGCCACGGTTTCACCATAAAGCCTCAGTCATGTTCCCAGGCCAGAGTGTTCCACAATCAAACCTAAGTCATCTTGCCAGGCAACAGGGTTCCACCATCAAACCTCAGTCCTGTTGCCAGGCCACAGGGTTCCACCATCAAGCCTCAGTCATGTTCCCTGCACACAGGGTTCCTCCATCAAACCTCAATCATGTTCCTAGGACACAGGGTTCCAGAATCAAACCAATGTCAAGTTCCCAGGCCATGGTTTTCAAGTACCAGACCACAGTCATGTTTCCAGGACACAGGGTTCCACAGTCAATCCTCAGTCATGTTGCCAGTCCACAGGTTTCTGCCATCAAAAATCAGTCATGTTCCCAGGCCATAGGGTTCCAGAATCAAGCCTCAGTCATTTTGCCAGGCCAGAGTTTTCCACCATCAAACCTCAGTCATGATCCCAGGCCAAATGTTTCGACAATGAATCCTAAGTGATTTTCCCAGGCCACAGGTTTCCAGAATCAAACCTCAGTCATATTCCCAGGACACATGGATCCAGAATCAAACCTCAGTCATGTTCGCAGGCCACAGGTTTCAACAATCAAACCTCAGACATATTCCCAGGCCACAGGTGTCCAGAATCAAACCTCAGTCATGTTCTCAGGGAACAGGCTTCCAGAAACAAATCTCTGTCATGTTCCCAGGCAACAGAGTTCCACAATCAAACCTCAGTCATGTTCCCAGGCTACAGGGTTCCAAAATCCAACCGATGTCATGTTCCGAGGCCACAGGGTTCCAGAAGCAAACCTCAGTCTTGTTCCCAGGATACAGGTTTCCAGAATCAACCCAATATCATGTTCCCTGGCCACAGTCTTCCAGACTCAAACCTCAGTCATGTTGCCAGCCCAGAGGTTTCCACCAACAAACCTCAGACATGTTCCCAGGCCACAGGGTTCCAGAGTCAAACCGTTCTCATGTTCCCAGGCCACAGGATTGCAGAATCCACCGAGGTCATGTTCCCAGGCCATAGCGTTCCAGAATCAATCCTCAGTTATGTTCCCAGGCTACAGGGTTCCAAAATAAAACCTCAGTCATGTTCCCAGTCCACAGGGTTCCAGAACCAAGGCTCAGTCAGGATCCCAGGGCACAGTATTCCACTATCTAAACAGATGTCATGTTTCCAGGCCACAGTTTTCCAGAATCACGCCTCAGTCATGTTCCCAGGCCACAGGGATCCAGAATCAAAACTCACTCTTGTTGCCAGGCCATAGGGTACCACCATCAAACCTCAGTCATATACCCAGGCCACAGGTTTCCAGAATCAAACCGATTTCATGTTCCCAGGCAACAGGGTACCAGGATCCAAACCGATGTCATGTTCCAAGGCCACAGGATTCCACAATCTAACATCAGTCATGTTCCCAGGCCAATGGTTTCCAGAATCAAACCTCAGTCATATTCCCAAGACACATGGTTCCAGAATCAAACCTCAGTCATATTCGCAGGCCACAGGTTTCAACAATCAAACCTCAGTCTTGTTCCTAGGACACAGGTGTCCAGAATGAAATCTCTGTCATGTTCCCAGGCCACAGGGTTCCACAATCAAACCTCATTCTTGTTCCCAGGCGACAGGTTTCCAGAATCAAGCCTCAGTCATGTTGCCAGTCCACAGGTTTCTGCAATCAAACCTCAGTCAAGTTCTCAGGCCACAGGGTTCCAGAATTAAGCCTTAGTCATTTTGCCAGGCCAGAGTGTTCCGCCATCAAACCAAACACATGATTCCAGGACACATGTTTCCACAATGAAACCTCAGTCATTTTCCCAGGCCACAGGTTTCCAGAATCAAACCTCAGTCATATTCCCAGGACACATGGTTCCAGAATCAAACCTCAGTCATGTTCGCAGGCCACAGGTTTCAACAATCAAACCTCAGTCATGTTCCCAGGACACAGGTGTGCAGAATCAAAACTCAGTCATGTTCCCAGGGAACAGGGTTCCAGAAGCAAACCTCAGTCTTGTTCCCCGGACACAGGGTTCCAGAATCAACCCGATATCATATTCCCTGGCCACAGTCTTCCAGAATCAAACCTCAGTCTTGTTGCCAGGACATAGGGTACCACGGTCAAACCTCAGTCATATTCCCAGGCCACGGGTTTCCAGAATCAAAACGATTTCATGTTCCCAGGCAACAGGGTACCAAAATCCAAACCAATGTCATGTTCCCAGGCCACAGGATTCCACAATCTAACATCAGTCATGTTCCCAGGCCAATGGTTTCCATAATCAAATTTCAGTCATATTCCCAGGGCACATGGTTCCAGAATCAAACCTCAGTCATGTTCCCAGGCCATAGGTTTCAAAAATCAGACCTCAGTCATGCTGCCAAGAGACAGGTGTCCAGAATCAAACCTCAGTCATGTTCCCAGGGAACAGGCATCCAGAAAGAAACCTCAGTCATGTTCCCAGGCCACAGGGTTCCAGAAGCAAACCTCAGTCTTGTTCCCAGGACACAGGTTTCCACAATCAACCCGATATCATGTTCCGTGGCAAGAGTCTTCCAGGATCAAACGTCAGTCATGTTGCCAGCCCACAGGTTTCCACCAACAAACCTCAGACATGTTCCCAGGCCACAGGGTTCCAGAGTCAAACCGTTCTCATGTTCCCAGGCCACAGGATTCCAGAATCCACCGAGGTCATGTTCCCAGGCCATAGCGTTCCAGAATCAATCCTCAGTTATGTTCCCAGGCTAGAGGGTTCCAAAATAAAACCTCAGTCATGTTCCCAGTCCACAGGGTTCCAGAACCAAGGCTCAGTCAGGATCCCAGGGCACAGTATTCCACTATCTAAACAGATGTCATGTTTCCAGGCCACAGTTTTCCAGAATCACGCCTCAGTCATGTTCCCAGGCCACAGGGATCCAGAATCAAAACTCACTCTTGTTGCCAGGCCATAGGGTACCACCATCAAACCTCAGTCATATACCCAGGCCACAGGTTTCCAGAATCAAACCGATTTCATGTTCCCAGGCAACAGGGTACCAGGATCCAAACCGATGTCATGTTCCAAGGCCACATGTTTCCACAATGAAACCTCAGTCATGTTCCCAGGCCACAGGTTTCCAGAATCAAACCTCAGTCATATTCCCAAGACACATGGTTCCAGAATCAAACCTCAGTCATATTCGCAGGCCACAGGTTTCAACAATCAAACCTCAGTCTTGTTCCTAGGACACAGGTGTCCAGAATCAAATCTCTGTCATGTTCCCAGGCCACAGGGTTCCACAATCAAACCTCATTCATGTTCCCAGGCGACAGGGTTCCAGAATCAAGCCTCAGTCATGTTGCCAGTCCACAGGTTTCTGCAATCAAACCTCAGTCAAGTTCTCAGGCCACAGGTTTCCAGAATCAAACCTCAGTCATATTCCCAGGACACATGGTTCCAGAATCAAACCTCAGTCATGTTCGCAGGCCACAGGTTTCAACAATCAAACCTCAGTCATGTTCCCAGGACACAGGTGTGCAGAATCAAAACTCAGTAATGTTCCCAGGGAACAGGGTTCCAGAATCAAACCTCAGTCATGTTCCCAGGCCATAGGTTTCAAAAATCAGACCTCAGTCATGCTCCCAAGAGACAGGTGTCCAGAATCAAACCTCAGTCATGTTCCCAGGGAACAGGCATCCAGAAAGAAACCTCAGTCATGTTCCCAGGCCACAGGGTTCCAGAAGCAAACCTCAGTCTTGTTCCCAGGACACAGGTTTCCACAATCAACCCGATATCATGTTCCGTGGCAAGAGTCTTCCAGGATCAAACGTCAGTCATGTTGCCAGGCCACAAGTTTCCACCATCAAACCTCAGACATGTTCCCAGGCCTCTGGGTTAAAGAATCAAACCGTTCTCATGTTTCCAGGCCACAGGGTTCCAGAATCCACCGATGTCATGTTCCCAGGCCACAGGATTCCACAATCTAACATCAGTCATGTTCCCAGGCCAATGGTTTCCAGAATCAAACCTCAGTCATATTCCCAGGACACATGGTTCCAGAATCAAACCTCAGTCATGTTCCCAGGGAACAGGCTTCCAGAAACAAACCTCAGTCATGTTCCCAGGCCACAGGGTTCCAGAATCCAACCGATGTCATGTTCCCAGCCCACAGGCGTCCAGAAGCAAACCTCAGTCTTGTTCCCAGGACACAGGGTTCCAGAATCAAACCGATATCATGTTCCTTGGCCACAGTCTTCCAGAATCAAACCTCAGTCATGTTACCAGGCCACAGGTTTCCACCATCAAACCGCAGACATGTTCCAAAGGCCACAGGTTTCCAGAATCAAACCGTTCTCATGTTCCCAGGACACAGGGTTCCACCATCAAGCCTCAGTCATGTTCCCAGGCCTGAGTGTTCCACAATCAAACCTAAGTCATCTTGCCAGGCCATAGGGTACCACCATCAAACCTCAGTCATATTTCCAGGCCACAGGTTTCCAGAATCAAACCGATTTCATATTCCCAGGCAACAGGGTACCAGAATCCAAACCGATGTCATGTTCCCAGGCCACAGTATTCCACAATCTAACATCAGTCATGTTCACAGGTCAATGGTTTCCATAATCAAACCTCAGTCATATTCGCAGGACACAGGGTTCCAGAATAAAACCTCAGTCATGTTCCCTAGACACAGGTTTCAAAAATATATCCCAGTCATGTTCACAGCCCACAGGTTCCACAATTAAAGCTCAGTCATATTCCCAGGCCAGAGGGATCCACAATCAAACCTCAGTCCTATTGCCATGCCACGGTTTCACCATAAAGCCTCAGTCATGTTCCCAGGCCAGAGTGTTCCACAATCAAACCTAAGTCATCTTGCCAGGCAACAGGGTTCCACCATCAAACCTCAGTCCTGTTGCCAGGCCACAGGGTTCCACCATCAAGCCTCAGTCATGTTCCCTGCACACAGGGTTCCTCCATCAAACCTCAATCATGTTCCTAGGACACAGGGTTCCAGAATCAAACCAATGTCAAGTTCCCAGGCCATGGTTTTCAAGTACCAGACCACAGTCATGTTTCCAGGACACAGGGTTCCACAGTCAATCCTCAGTCATGTTGCCAGTCCACAGGTTTCTGCCATCAAAAATCAGTCATGTTCCCAGGCCATAGGGTTCCAGAATCAAGCCTCAGTCATTTTGCCAGGCCAGAGTTTTCCACCATCAAACCTCAGTCATGATCCCAGGCCAAATGTTTCGACAATGAATCCTAAGTGATTTTCCCAGGCCACAGGTTTCCAGAATCAAACCTCAGTCATATTCCCAGGACACATGGATCCAGAATCAAACCTCAGTCATGTTCGCAGGCCACAGGTTTCAACAATCAAACCTCAGACATATTCCCAGGCCACAGGTGTCCAGAATCAAACCTCAGTCATGTTCTCAGGGAACAGGCTTCCAGAAACAAATCTCTGTCATGTTCCCAGGCAACAGAGTTCCACAATCAAACCTCAGTCATGTTCCCAGGCTACAGGGTTCCAAAATCCAACCGATGTCATGTTCCGAGGCCACAGGGTTCCAGAAGCAAACCTCAGTCTTGTTCCCAGGATACAGGTTTCCAGAATCAACCCAATATCATGTTCCCTGGCCACAGTCTTCCAGACTCAAACCTCAGTCATGTTGCCAGCCCAGAGGTTTCCACCAACAAACCTCAGACATGTTCCCAGGCCACAGGGTTCCAGAGTCAAACCGTTCTCATGTTCCCAGGCCACAGGATTGCAGAATCCACCGAGGTCATGTTCCCAGGCCATAGCGTTCCAGAATCAATCCTCAGTTATGTTCCCAGGCTACAGGGTTCCAAAATAAAACCTCAGTCATGTTCCCAGTCCACAGGGTTCCAGAACCAAGGCTCAGTCAGGATCCCAGGGCACAGTATTCCACTATCTAAACAGATGTCATGTTTCCAGGCCACAGTTTTCCAGAATCACGCCTCAGTCATGTTCCCAGGCCACAGGGATCCAGAATCAAAACTCACTCTTGTTGCCAGGCCATAGGGTACCACCATCAAACCTCAGTCATATACCCAGGCCACAGGTTTCCAGAATCAAACCGATTTCATGTTCCCAGGCAACAGGGTACCAGGATCCAAACCGATGTCATGTTCCAAGGCCACAGGATTCCACAATCTAACATCAGTCATGTTCCCAGGCCAATGGTTTCCAGAATCAAACCTCAGTCATATTCCCAAGACACATGGTTCCAGAATCAAACCTCAGTCATATTCGCAGGCCACAGGTTTCAACAATCAAACCTCAGTCTTGTTCCTAGGACACAGGTGTCCAGAATCAAATCTCTGTCATGTTCCCAGGCCACAGGGTTCCACAATCAAACCTCATTCATGTTCCCAGGCGACAGGGTTCCAGAATCAAGCCTCAGTCATATTGCCAGTCCACAGGTTTCTGCAATCAAACCTCAGTCAAGTTCTCAGGCCACAGGGTTCCAGAATCAAGCCTTAGTCATTTTGCCAGGCCAGAGTGTTCCGCCATCAAACCACACACATGATTCCAGGACACATGTTTCCACAATGAAACCTCAGTCATTTTCCCAGGCCACAGGTTTCCAGAATCAAACCTCAGTCATATTCCCAGGACACATGGTTCCAGAATCAAACCTCAGTCATGTTCGCAGGCCACAGGTTTCAACAATCAAACCTCAGTCATGTTCCCAGGACACAGGTGTGCAGAATCAAAACTCAGTCATGTTCCCAGGGAACAGGGTTCCAGAAGCAAACCTCAGTCTTGTTCCCCGGACACAGGGTTCCAGAATCAACCCGATATCATATTCCCTGGCCACAGTCTTCCAGAATCAAACCTCAGTCTTGTTGCCAGGACATAGGGTACCACGGTCAAACCTCAGTCATATTCCCAGGCCACGGGTTTCCAGAATCAAAACGATTTCATGTTCCCAGGCAACAGGGTACCAAAATCCAAACCAATGTCATGTTCCCAGGCCACAGGATTCCACAATCTAACATCAGTCATGTTCCCAGGCCAATGGTTTCCATAATCAAATTTCAGTCATATTCCCAGGGCACATGGTTCCAGAATCAAACCTCAGTCATGTTCCCAGGCCATAGGTTTCAAAAATCAGACCTCAGTCATGCTGCCAAGAGACAGGTGTCCAGAATCAAACCTCAGTCATGTTCCCAGGGAACAGGCATCCAGAAAGAAACCTCAGTCATGTTCCCAGGCCACAGGGTTCCAGAAGCAAACCTCAGTCTTGTTCCCAGGACACAGGTTTCCACAATCAACCCGATATCATGTTCCGTGGCAAGAGTCTTCCAGGATCAAACGTCAGTCATGTTGCCAGCCCACAGGTTTCCACCAACAAACCTCAGACATGTTCCCAGGCCACAGGGTTCCAGAGTCAAACCGTTCTCATGTTCCCAGGCCACAGGATTGCAGAATCCACCGAGGTCATGTTCCCAGGCCTTAGCGTTCCAGAATCAATCCTCAGTTATGTTCCCAGGCTACAGGGTTCCAAAATAAAACCTCAGTCATGTTCCCAGTCCACAGGGTTCCAGAACCAAGGCTCAGTCAGGATCCCAGGGCACAGTATTCCACTATCTAAACAGATGTCATGTTTCCAGGCCACAATTTTCCAGAATCACGCCTCAGTCATGTTCCCAGGCCACAGGGATCCAGAATCAAAACTCACTCTTGTTGCCAGGCCATAGGGTACCACCATCAAACCTCAGTCATATACCCAGGCCACAGGTTTCCAGAATCAAACCGATTTCATGTTCCCAGGCAACAGGGTACCAGGATCCAAACCGATGTCATGTTCCAAGGCCACAGGATTCCACAATCTAACATCAGTCATGTTCCCAGGCCAATGGTTTCCAGAATCAAACCTCAGTCATATTCCCAAGACACATGGTTCCAGAATCAAACCTCAGTCATATTCGCAGGCCACAGGTTTCAACAATCAAACCTCAGTCTTGTTCCTAGGACACAGGTGTCCAGAATCAAATCTCTGTCATGTCCCAGGCCACAGGCTTCCACAATCAAACCTCATTCATGTTCCCAGGCGACAGGGTTCCAGAATCAAGCCTCAGTCATGTTGCCAGTCCACAGGTTTCTGCAATCAAACCTCAGTCAAGTTCTCAGGCCACAGGGTTCCAGAATCAAGCCTTAGTAATTTTGCCAGGCCAGAGTGTTCCGCCATCAAACCACACACATGATTCCAGGACACATGTTTCCACAATGAAACCTCAGTCATTTTCCCAGGCCACAGGTTTCCAGAATCAAACCTCAGTCATATTCCCAGGACACATGGTTCCAGAATCAAACCTCAGTCATGTTCGCAGGCCACAGGTTTCAACAATCAAACCTCAGTCATGTTCCCAGGACACAGGTGTGCAGAATCAAAACTCAGTCATGTTCCCAGGGAACAGGGTTCCAGAAGCAAACCTCAGTCTTGTTCCCCGGACACAGGGTTCCAGAATCAACCCGATATCATATTCCCTGGTCACAGTCTTCCAGAATCAAACCTCAGTCTTGTTGCCAGGTCATAGGGTACCACGGTCAAACCTCAGTCATATTCCCAGGCCACGGGTTTCCAGAATCAAAACGATTTCATGTTCCCAGGCAACAGGGTACCAAAATCCAAACCGATGTCATGTTCCCAGGCCACAGGATTCCACAATCTAACATCAGTCATGTTCCCAGGCCAATGGTTTCCATAATCAAATTTCAGTCATATTCCCAGGGCACATGGTTCCAGAATCAAACCTCAGTCATGTTCCCAGGCCATAGGTTTCAAAAATCAGACCTCAGTCATGCTGCCAAGAGACAGGTGTCCAGAATCAAACCTCAGTCATGTTCCCAGGGAACAGGCATCCAGAAAGAAACCTCAGTCATGTTCCCAGGCCACAGGGTTCCAGAAGCAAACCTCAGTCTTGTTCCCAGGACACAGGTTTCCACAATCAACCCGATATCATGTTCCGTGGCAAGAGTCTTCCAGGATCAAACGTCAGTCATGTTGCCAGCCCACAGGTTTCTACCAACAAACCTCAGACATGTTCCCAGGCCACAGGGTTCCAGAGTCAAACCGTTCTCATGTTCCCAGGCCACAGGATTCCAGAATCCACCAAGGTCATGTTCCCAGGCCATAGCGTTCCAGAATCAATCCTCAGTTATGTTCCCAGGCTACAGGGTTCCAAAATAAAACCTCAGTCATGTTCCCAGTCCACAGGGTTCCAGAACCAAGGCTCAGTCAGGATCCAAGGGCACAGTATTCCACTATCTAAACAGATGTCATGTTTCCAGGCCACAGTTTTCCAGAATCACGCCTCAGTCATGTTCCCAGGCCACAGGGATCCAGAATCAAAACTCACTCTTGTTGCCAGGCCATAGGGTACCACCATCAAACCTCAGTCATATACCCAGGCCACAGGTTTCCAGAATCAAACCGATTTCATGTTCCCAGGCAACAGGGTACCAGGATTGAAACCGATGTCATGTTCCAAGGCCACATGTTTCCACAATGAAACCTCAGTCATGTTCCCAGGCCACAGGTTTCCAGAATCAAACCTCAGTCATATTCCCAAGACACATGGTTCCAGAATCAAACCTCAGTCATATTCGCAGGCCACAGGTTTCAACAATCAAACCTCAGTCTTGTTCCTAGGACACAGGTGTCCAGAATCAAATCTCTGTCATGTTCCCAGGCCACAGGGTTCCACAATCAAACCTCATTCATGTTCCCAGGCGACAGGGTTCCAGAATCAAGCCTCAGTCATGTTGCCAGTCCACAGGTTTCTGCAATCAAACCTCAGTCAAGTTCTCAGGCCACAGGGTTCCAGAATCAAGCCTTAGTCATTTTGCCAGGCCAGAGTGTTCCGCCATCAAACCACACACATGATTCCAGGACACATGTTTCCACAATGAAACCTCAGTCATTTTCCCAGGCCACAGGTTTCCAGAATCAAACCTCAGTCATATTCCCAGGACACATGGTTCCAGAATCAAACCTCAGTCATGTTCGCAGGCCACAGGTTTCAACAATCAAACCTCAGTCATGTTCCCAGGACACAGGTGTGCAGAATCAAAACTCAGTCATGTTCCCAGGGAACAGGGTTCCAGAATCAAACCTCAGTCATGTTCCCAGGCCATAGGTTTCAAAAATCAGACCTCAGTCATGCTCCCAAGAGACAGGTGTCCAGAATCAAACCTCAGTCATGTTCCCAGGGAACAGGCATCCAGAAAGAAACCTCAGTCATGTTCCTAGGCCACAGGGTTCCAGAAGCAAACCTCAGTCTTGTTCCCAGGACACAGGTTTCCACAATCAACCCGATATCATGTTCCGTGGCAAGAGTCTTCCAGGATCAAACGTCAGTCATGTTGCCAGGCCACAAGTTTCCACCATCAAACCTCAGACATGTTCCCAGGCCTCAGGGTTAAAGAATCAAACCGTTCTCATGTTTCCAGGCCACAGGGTTCCAGAATCCACCGATGTCATGTTCCCAGGCCACAGGATTCCACAATCTAACATCAGTCATGTTCCCAGGCCAATGGTTTCCAGAATCAAACCTCAGTCATATTCCCAGGACACATGGTTCCAGAATCAAACCTCAGTCATGTTCCCAGGGAACAGGCTTCCAGAAACAAACCTCAGTCATGTTCCCAGGCCACAGGGTTCCAGAATCCAACCGATGTCATGTTCCCAGCCCACAGGCGTCCAGAAGCAAACCTCAGTCTTGTTCCCAGGACACAGGGTTCCAGAATCAAACCGATATCATGTTCCTTGGCCACAGTCTTCCAGAATCAAACCTCAGTCATCTTACCAGGCCACAGGTTTCCACCATCAAACCGCAGACATGTTCCAAAGGCCACAGGTTTGCAGAATCAAACCGTTCTCATGTTCCCAGGACACAGGGTTCCACCATCAAGCCTCAGTCATGTTCCCAGGCCTGAGTGTTCCACAATCAAACCTAAGTCATCTTGCCAGGCCATAGGGTACCACCATCAAACCTCAGTCATATTTCCAGGCCACAGGTTTCCAGAATCAAACCGATTTCATATTCCCAGGCAACAGGGTACCAGAATCCAAACCGATGTCATGTTCCCAGGCCACAGTATTCCACAATCTAACATCAGTCATGTTCACAGGTCAATGGTTTCCATAATCAAACCTCAGTCATATTCCCAGGACACAGGGTTCCAGAATAAAACCTCAGTCATGTTCCCTAGACACAGGTTTCAAAAATATATCCCAGTCATGTTCACAGCCCACAGGTTCCACAATTAAAGCTCAGTCATATTCCCAGGCCAGAGGGATCCACAATCAAACCTCAGTCCTATTGTCATGCCACGGTTTCACCATAAAGCCTCAGTCATGTTCCCAGGCCAGAGTGTTCCACAATCAAACATAAGTCATCTTGCCAGGCAACAGGGTTACACCATCAAACCTCAGTCCTGTTGCCAGGCCACAGGGTTCCACCATCAAGCCTCAGTCATGTTCCCTGCACACAAGGTTCCTCCATCAAACCTCAATCATGTTCCTAGGACACAGGGTTCCAGAATCAAACAAATGTCAAGTTCCCAGGCCATGGTTTTCAAGTACCAGACCACAGTCATGTTTCCAGGACACAGGGTTCCACAGTCAATCCTCAGTCATGTTGCCAGTCCACAGGTTTCTGCCATCAAACCTCAGTCATGTTCCCAGGCCATAGGGTTCCAGAATCAAGCCTCAGTCATTTTGCCAGGCCAGAGTTTTCCACCATCAAACCTCAGTCATGATCCCAGGCCAAATGTTTCGACAATGAATCCTAAGTGATTTTCCCAGGCCACAGGTTTCCAGAATCAAACCTCAGTCATATTCCCAGGACACATGGATCCAGAATCAAACCTCAGTCATGTTCGCAGGCCACAGGTTTCAACAATCAAACCTCAGACATATTCCCAGGCCACAGGTGTCCAGAATCAAACCTCAGTCATGTTCTCAGGGAACAGGCTTCCAGAAACAAAACTCTGTCATGTTCCCAGGCAACAGGGTTCCACAATCAAACCTCATTCATGTTCCCAGGCGACAGGGTTCCAGAATCAAGCCTCAGTCATGTTGCCAGTCCACAGGTTTCTGCAATCAAACCTCAGTCAAGTTCTCAGGCCACAGGTTTCCAGAATCAAACCTCAATCATATTCCCAGGACACATGGTTCCAGAATCAAACCTCAGTCATGTTCGCAGGCCACAGGTTTCAACAATCAAACCTCAGTCATGTTCCCAGGACACAGGTGTGCAGAATCAAAACTCAGTAATGTTCCCAGGGAACAGGGTTCCAGAATCAAACCTCAGTCATGTTCCCAGGCCATAGGTTTCAAAAATCAGACCTCAGTCATGCTCCCAAGAGACAGGTGTCCAGAATCAAACCTCAGTCATGTTCCCAGGGAACAGGCATCCAGAAAGAAACCTCAGTCATGTTCCCAGGCCACAGGGTTCCAGAAGCAAACCTCAGTCTTGTTCCCAGGACACAGGTTTCCACAATCAACCCGATATCATGTTCCGTGGCAAGAGTCTTCCAGGATCAAACGTCAGTCATGTTGCCAGGCCACAAGTTTCCACCATCAAACCTCAGACATGTTCCCAGGCCTCAGGGTTAAAGAATCAAACCGTTCTCATGTTTCCAGGCCACAGGGTTCCAGAATCCACCGATGTCATGTTCCCAGGCCACAGGATTCCACAATCTAACATCAGTCATGTTCCCAGGCCAATGGTTTCCAGAATCAAACCTCAGTCATATTCCCAGGACACATGGTTCCAGAATCAAACCTCAGTCATGTTCCCAGGGAACAGGCTTCCAGAAACAAACCTCAGTCATGTTCCCAGGCCACAGGGTTCCAGAATCCAACCGATGTCATGTTCCCAGCCCACAGGCGTCCAGAAGCAAACCTCAGTCTTGTTCCCAGGACACAGGGTTCCAGAATCAAACCGATATCATGTTCCTTGGCCACAGTCTTCCAGAATCAAACCTCAGTCATCTTACCAGGCCACAGGTTTCCACCATCAAACCGCAGACATGTTCCAAAGGCCACAGGTTTCCAGAATCAAACCGTTCTCATGTTCCCAGGACACAGGGTTCCACCATCAAGCCTCAGTCATGTTCCCAGGCCTGAGTGTTCCACAATCAAACCTAAGTCATCTTGCCAGGCCATAGGGTACCACCATCAAACCTCAGTCATATTTCCAGGCCACAGGTTTCCAGAATCAAACCGATTTCATATTCCCAGGCAACAGGGTACCAGAATCCAAACCGATGTCATGTTCCCAGGCCACAGTATTCCACAATCTAACATCAGTCATGTTCACAGGTCAATGGTTTCCATAATCAAACCTCAGTCATATTCGCAGGACACAGGGTTCCAGAATAAAACCTCAGTCATGTTCCCTAGACACAGGTTTCAAAAATATATCCCAGTCATGTTCACAGCCCACAGGTTCCACAATTAAAGCTCAGTCATATTCCCAGGCCAGAGGGATCCACAATCAAACCTCAGTCCTATTGCCATGCCACGGTTTCACCATAAAGCCTCAGTCATGTTCCCAGGCCAGAGTGTTCCACAATCAAACCTAAGTCATCTTGCCAGGCAACAGGGTTCCACCATCAAACCTCAGTCCTGTTGCCAGGCCACAGGGTTCCACCATCAAGCCTCAGTCATGTTCCCTGCACACAGGGTTCCTCCATCAAACCTCAATCATGTTCCTAGGACACAGGGTTCCAGAATCAAACCAATGTCAAGTTCCCAGGCCATGGTTTTCAAGTACCAGACCACAGTCATGTTTCCAGGACACAGGGTTCCACAGTCAATCCTCAGTCATGTTGCCAGTCCACAGGTTTCTGCCATCAAAAATCAGTCATGTTCCCAGGCCATAGGGTTCCAGAATCAAGCCTCAGTCATTTTGCCAGGCCAGAGTTTTCCACCATCAAACCTCAGTCATGATCCCAGGCCAAATGTTTCGACAATGAATCCTAAGTGATTTTCCCAGGCCACAGGTTTCCAGAATCAAACCTCAGTCATATTCCCAGGACACATGGATCCAGAATCAAACCTCAGTCATGTTCGCAGGCCACAGGTTTCAACAATCAAACCTCAGACATATTCCCAGGCCACAGGTGTCCAGAATCAAACCTCAGTCATGTTCTCAGGGAACAGGCTTCCAGAAACAAATCTCTGTCATGTTCCCAGGCAACAGAGTTCCACAATCAAACCTCAGTCATGTTCCCAGGCTACAGGGTTCCAAAATCCAACCGATGTCATGTTCCGAGGCCACAGGGTTCCAGAAGCAAACCTCAGTCTTGTTCCCAGGATACAGGTTTCCAGAATCAACCCAATATCATGTTCCCTGGCCACAGTCTTCCAGACTCAAACCTCAGTCATGTTGCCAGCCCAGAGGTTTCCACCAACAAACCTCAGACATGTTCCCAGGCCACAGGGTTCCAGAGTCAAACCGTTCTCATGTTCCCAGGCCACAGGATTCCAGAATCCACCGAGGTCATGTTCCCAGGCCATAGCGTTCCAGAATCAATCCTCAGTTATGTTCCCAGGCTACAGGGTTCCAAAATAAAACCTCAGTCATGTTCCCAGTCCACAGGGTTCCAGAACCAAGGCTCAGTCAGGATCCCAGGGCACAGTATTCCACTATCTAAACAGATGTCATGTTTCCAGGCCACAATTTTCCAGAATCACGCCTCAGTCATGTTCCCAGGCCACAGGGATCCAGAATCAAAACTCACTCTTGTTGCCAGGCCATAGGGTACCACCATCAAACCTCAGTCATATACCCAGGCCACAGGTTTCCAGAATCAAACCGATTTCATGTTCCCAGGCAACAGGGTACCAGGATCCAAACCGATGTCATGTTCCAAGGCCACAGGATTCCACAATCTAACATCAGTCATGTTCCCAGGCCAATGGTTTCCAGAATCAAACCTCAGTCATATTCCCAAGACACATGGTTCCAGAATCAAACCTCAGTCATATTCGCAGGCCACAGGTTTCAACAATCAAACCTCAGTCTTGTTCCTAGGACACAGGTGTCCAGAATGAAATCTCTGTCATGTTCCCAGGCCACAGGGTTCCACAATCAAACCTCATTCATGTTCCCAGGCGACAGGGTTCCAGAATCAAGCCTCAGTCATGTTGCCAGTCCACAGGTTTCTGCAATCAAACCTCAGTCAAGTTCTCAGGCCACAGGGTTCCAGAATCAAGCCTTAGTCATTTTGCCAGGCCAGAGTGTTCCGCCATCAAACCACACACATGATTCCAGGACACATGTTTCCACAATGAAACCTCAGTCATTTTCCCAGGCCACAGGTTTCCAGAATCAAACCTCAGTCATATTCCCAGGACACATGGTTCCAGAATCAAACCTCAGTCATGTTCGCAGGCCACAGGTTTCAACAATCAAACCTCAGTCATGTTCCCAGGACACAGGTGTGCAGAATCAAAACTCAGTCATGTTCCCAGGGAACAGGGTTCCAGAAGCAAACCTCAGTCTTGTTCCCCGGACACAGGGTTCCAGAATCAACCCGATATCATATTCCCTGGCCACAGTCTTCCAGAATCAAACCTCAGTCTTGTTGCCAGGACATAGGGTACCACGGTCAAACCTCAGTCATATTCCCAGGCCACGGGTTTCCAGAATCAAAACGATTTCATGTTCCCAGGCAACAGGGTACCAAAATCCAAACCAATGTCATGTTCCCAGGCCACAGGATTCCACAATCTAACATCAGTCATGTTCCCAGGCCAATGGTTTCCATAATCAAATTTCAGTCATATTCCCAGGGCACATGGTTCCAGAATCAAACCTCAGTCATGTTCCCAGGCCATAGGTTTCAAAAATCAGACCTCAGTCATGCTGCCAAGAGACAGGTGTCCAGAATCAAACCTCAGTCATGTTCCCAGGGAACAGGCATCCAGAAAGAAACCTCAGTCATGTTCCCAGGCCACAGGGTTCCAGAAGCAAACCTCACTCTTGTTCCCAGGACACAGGTTTCCACAATCAACCCGATATCATGTTCCGTGGCAAGAGTCTTCCAGGATCAAACGTCAGTCATGTTGCCAGCCCACAGGTTTCCACCAACAAACCTCAGACATGTTCCCAGGCCACAGGGTTCCAGAGTCAAACCGTTCTCATGTTCCCAGGCCACAGGATTCCAGAATCCACCGAGGTCATGTTCCCAGGCCATAGCGTTCCAGAATCAATCCTCAGTTATGTTCCCAGGCTACAGGGTTCCAAAATAAAACCTCAGTCATGTTCCCAGTCCACAGGGTTCCAGAACCAAGGCTCAGTCAGGATCCCAGGGCACAGTATTCCACTATCTAAACAGATGTCATGTTTCCAGGCCACAGTTTTCCAGAATCACGCCTCAGTCATGTTCCCAGGCCACAGGGATCCAGAATCAAAACTCACTCTTGTTGCCAGGCCATAGGGTACCACCATCAAACCTCAGTCATATACCCAGGCCACAGGTTTCCAGAATCAAACCGATGTCATGTTCCCAGGCAACAGGGTACCAGGATCCAAACCGATGTCATGTTCTAAGGCCACATGTTTCCACAATGAAACCTCAGTCATGTTCCCAGGCCACAGGTTTCCAGAATCAAACCTCAGTCATATTCCCAAGACACATGGTTCCAGAATCAAACCTCAGTCATATTCGCAGGCCACAGGTTTCAACAATCAAACCTCAGTCTTGTTCCTAGGACACAGGTGTCCAGAATCAAATCTCTGTCATGTTCCCAGGCCACAGGGTTCCACAATCAAACCTCATTCATGTTCCCAGGCGACAGGGTTCCAGAATCAAGCCTCAGTCATGTTGCCAGTCCACAGGTTTCTGCAATCAAACCTCAGTCAAGTTCTCAGGCCACAGGTTTCCAGAATCAAACCTCAGTCATATTCCCAGGACACATGGTTCCAGAATCAAACCTCAGTCATGTTCGCAGGCCACAGGTTTCAACAATCAAACCTCAGTCATGTTCCCAGGACACAGGTGTGCAGAATCAAAACTCAGTCATGTTCCCAGGGAACAGGGTTCCAGAATCAAACCTCAGTCATGTTCCCAGGCCATAGGTTTCAAAAATCAGACCTCAGTCATGCTCCCAAGAGACAGGTGTCCAGAATCAAACCTCAGTCATGTTCCCAGGGAACAGGCATCCAGAAAGAAACCTCAGTCATGTTCCCAGGCCACAGGGTTCCAGAAGCAAACCTCAGTCTTGTTCCCAGGACACAGGTTTCCACAATCAACCCGATATCATGTTCCGTGGCAAGAGTCTTCCAGGATCAAACGTCAGTCATGTTGCCAGGCCACAAGTTTCCACCATCAAACCTCAGACATGTTCCCAGGCCTCTGGGTTAAAGAATCAAACCGTTCTCATGTTTCCAGGCCACAGGGTTTCAGAATCCACCGATGTCATGTTCCCAGGCCACAGGATTCCACAATCTAACATCAGTCATGTTCCCAGGCCAATGGTTTCCAGAATCAAACCTCAGTCATATTCCCAGGACACATGGTTCCAGAATCAAACCTCAGTCATGTTCCCAGGGAAAAGGCTTCCAGAAACAAACCTCAGTCATGTTCCCAGGCCACAGGGTTCCAGAATCCAACCGATGTCATGTTCCCAGCCCACAGGCGTCCAGAAGCAAACCTCAGTCTTGTTCCCAGGACACAGGGTTCCAGAATCAAACCGATATCATGTTCCTTGGCCACAGTCTTCCAGAATCAAACCTCAGTCATGTTACCAGGCCACAGGTTTCCACCATCAAACCGCAGACATGTTCCAAAGGCCACAGGTTTCCAGAATCAAACCGTTCTCATGTTCCCAGGACACAGGGTTCCACCATCAAGCCTCAGTCATGTTCCCAGGCCTGAGTGTTCCACAATCAAACCTAAGTCATCTTGCCAGGCCATAGGGTACCACCATCAAACCTCAGTCATATTTCCAGGCCACAGGTTTCCAGAATCAAACCGATTTCATATTCCCAGGCAACAGGGTACCAGAATCCAAACCGATGTCATGTTCCCAGGCCACAGTATTCCACAATCTAACATCAGTCATGTTCACAGGTCAATGGTTTCCATAATCAAACCTCAGTCATATTCGCAGGACACAGGGTTCCAGAATAAAACCTCAGTCATGTTCCCTAGACACAGGTTTCAAAAATATATCCCAGTCATGTTCACAGCCCACAGGTTCCACAATTAAAGCTCAGTCATATTCCCAGGCCAGAGGGATCCACAATCAAACCTCAGTCCTATTGCCATGCCACGGTTTCACCATAAAGCCTCAGTCATGTTCCCAGGCCAGAGTGTTCCACAATCAAACCTAAGTCATCTTGCCAGGCAACAGGGTTCCACCATCAAACCTCAGTCCTGTTGCCAGGCCACAGGGTTCCACCATCAAGCCTCAGTCATGTTCCCTGCACACAGGGTTCCTCCATCAAACCTCAATCATGTTCCTAGGACACAGGGTTCCAGAATCAAACCAATGTCAAGTTCCCAGGCCATGGTTTTCAAGTACCAGACCACAGTCATGTTTCCAGGACACAGGGTTCCACAGTCAATCCTCAGTCATGTTGCCAGTCCACAGGTTTCTGCCATCAAACCTCAGTCATGTTCCCAGGCCATAGGGTTCCAGAATCAAGGCTCAGTCATTTTGCCAGGCCAGAGTTTTCCACCATCAAACCTCAGTCATGATCCCAGGCCAAATGTTTCGACAATGAATCCTAAGTGATTTTCCCAGGCCACAGGTTTCCAGAATCAAACCTCAGTCATATTCCCAGGACACATGGATCCAGAATCAAACCTCAGTCATGTTCGCAGGCCACAGGTTTCAACAATCAAACCTCAGACATATTCCCAGGCCACAGGTGTCCAGAATCAAACCTCAGTCATGTTCTCAGGGAACAGGCTTCCAGAAACAAAACTCTGTCATGTTCCCAGGCAACAGAGTTCCACAATCAAACCTCAGTCATGTTCCCAGGCTACAGGGTTCCAAAATCCAACCGATGTCATGTTCCGAGGCCACAGGGTTCCAGAAGCAAACCTCAGTCTTGTTCCCAGGATACAGGTTTCCAGAATCAACCCAATATCATGTTCCCTGGCCACAGTCTTCCAGACTCAAACCTCAGTCATGTTGCCAGCCCAGAGGTTTCCACCAACAAACCTCAGACATGTTCCCAGGCCACAGGGTTCCAGAGTCAAACCGTTCTCATGTTCCCAGGCCACAGGATTGCAGAATCCACCGAGGTCATGTTCCCAGGCCATAGCGTTCCAGAATCAATCCTCAGTTATGTTCCCAGGCTACAGGGTTCCAAAATAAAACCTCAGTCATGTTCCCAGTCCACAGGGTTCCAGAACCAAGGCTCAGTCAGGATCCCAGGGCACAGTATTCCACTATCTAAACAGATGTCATGTTTCCAGGCCACAATTTTCCAGAATCACGCCTCAGTCATGTTCCCAGGCCACAGGGATCCAGAATCAAAACTCACTCTTGTTGCCAGGCCATAGGGTACCACCATCAAACCTCAGTCATATACCCAGGCCACAGGTTTCCAGAATCAAACCGATTTCATGTTCCCAGGCAACAGGGTACCAGGATCCAAACCGATGTCATGTTCCAAGGCCACAGGATTCCACAATCTAACATCAGTCATGTTCCCAGGCCAATGGTTTCCAGAATCAAACCTCAGTCATATTCCCAAGACACATGGTTCCAGAATCAAACCTCAGTCATATTCGCAGGCCACAGGTTTCAACAATCAAACCTCAGTCTTGTTCCTAGGACACAGGTGTCCAGAATCAAATCTCTGTCATGTTCCCAGGCCACAGGGTTCCACAATCAAACCTCATTCATGTTCCCAGGCGACAGGGTTCCAGAATCAAGCCTCAGTCATGTTGCCAGTCCACAGGTTTCTGCAATCAAACCTCAGTCAAGTTCTCAGGCCACAGGGTTCCAGAATCAAGCCTTAGTCATTTTGCCAGGCCAGAGTGTTCCGCCATCAAACCACACACATGATTCCAGGACACATGTTTCCACAATGAAACCTCAGTCATTTTCCCAGGCCACAGGTTTCCAGAATCAAACCTCAGTCATATTCCCAGGACACATGGTTCCAGAATCAAACCTCAGTCATGTTCGCAGGCCACAGGTTTCAACAATCAAACCTCAGTCATGTTCCCAGGACACAGGTGTGCAGAATCAAAACTCAGTCATGTTCCCAGGGAACAGGGTTCCAGAAGCAAACCTCAGTCTTGTTCCCCGGACACAGGGTTCCAGAATCAACCCGATATCATATTCCCTGGCCACAGTCTTCCAGAATCAAACCTCAGTCTTGTTGCCAGGACATAGGGTACCACGGTCAAACCTCAGTCATATTCCCAGGCCACGGGTTTCCAGAATCAAAACGATTTCATGTTCCCAGGCAACAGGGTACCAAAATCCAAACCAATGTCATGTTCCCAGGCAACAGGGTTCCACAATCAAACCTCATTCATGTTCCCAGGCGACAGGGTTCCAGAATCAAGCCTCAGTCATGTTGCCAGTCCACAGGTTTCTGCAATCAAACCTCAGTCAAGTTCTCAGGCCACAGGTTTCCAGAATCAAACCTCAATCATATTCCCAGGACACATGGTTCCAGAATCAAACCTCAGTCATGTTCGCAGGCCACAGGTTTCAACAATCAAACCTCAGTCATGTTCCCAGGACACAGGTGTGCAGAATCAAAACTCAGTAATGTTGCCAGGGAACAGGGTTCCAGAATCAAACCTCAGTCATGTTCCCAGGCCATAGGTTTCAAAAATCAGACCTCAGTCATGCTCCCAAGAGACAGGTGTCCAGAATCAAACCTCAGTCATGTTCCCAGGGAACAGGCATCCAGAAAGAAACCTCAGTCATGTTCCCAGGCCACAGGGTTCCAGAAGCAAACCTCAGTCTTGTTCCCAGGACACAGGTTTCCACAATCAACCCGATATCATGTTCCGTGGCAAGAGTCTTCCAGGATCAAACGTCAGTCATGTTGCCAGGCCACAAGTTTCCACCATCAAACCTCAGACATGTTCCCAGGCCTCTGGGTTAAAGAATCAAACCGTTCTCATGTTTCCAGGCCACAGGGTTCCAGAATCCACCGATGTCATGTTCCCAGGCCACAGGATTCCACAATCTAACATCAGTCATGTTCCCAGGCCAATGGTTTCCAGAATCAAACCTCAGTCATATTCCCAGGACACATGGTTCCAGAATCAAACCTCAGTCATGTTCCCAGGGAACAGGCTTCCAGAAACAAACCTCAGTCATGTTCCCAGGCCACAGGGTTCCAGAATCCAACCGATGTCATGTTCCCAGCCCACAGGCGTCCAGAAGCAAACCTCAGTCTTGTTCCCAGGACACAGGGTTCCAGAATCAAACCGATATCATGTTCCTTGGCCACAGTCTTCCAGAATCAAACCTCAGTCATCTTACCAGGCCACAGGTTTCCACCATCAAACCGCAGACATGTTCCAAAGGCCACAGGTTTCCAGAATCAAACCGTTCTCATGTTCCCAGGACACAGGGTTCCACCATCAAGCCTCAGTCATGTTCCCAGGCCTGAGTGTTCCACAATCAAACCTAAGTCATCTTGCCAGGCCATAGGGTACCACCATCAAACCTCAGTCATATTTCCAGGCCACAGGTTTCCAGAATCAAACCGATTTCATATTCCCAGGCAACAGGGTACCAGAATCCAAACCGATGTCATGTTCCCAGGCCACAGTATTCCACAATCTAACATCAGTCATGTTCACAGGTCAATGGTTTCCATAATCAAACCTCAGTCATATTCGCAGGACACAGGGTTCCAGAATAAAACCTCAGTCATGTTCCCTAGACACAGGTTTCAAAAATATATCCCAGTCATATTCACAGCCCACAGGTTCCACAATTAAAGCTCAGTCATATTCCCAGGCCAGAGGGATCCACAATCAAACCTCAGTCCTATTGCCATGCCACGGTTTCACCATAAAGCCTCAGTCATGTTCCCAGGCCAGAGTGTTCCACAATCAAACCTAAGTCATCTTGCCAGGCAACAGGGTTCCACCATCAAACCTCAGTCCTGTTGCCAGGCCACAGGGTTCCACCATCAAGCCTCAGTCATGTTCCCTGCACACAGGGTTCCTCCATCAAACCTCAATCATGTTCCTAGGACACAGGGTTCCAGAATCAAACCAATGTCAAGTTCCCAGGCCATGGTTTTCAAGTACCAGACCACAGTCATGTTTCCAGGACACAGGGTTCCACAGTCAATCCTCAGTCATGTTGCCAGTCCACAGGTTTCTGCCATCAAAAATCAGTCATGTTCCCAGGCCATAGGGTTCCAGAATCAAGCCTCAGTCATTTTGCCAGGCCAGAGTTTTCCACCATCAAACCTCAGTCATGATCCCAGGCCAAATGTTTCGACAATGAATCCTAAGTGATTTTCCCAGGCCACAGGTTTCCAGAATCAAACCTCAGTCATATTCCCAGGACACATGGATCCAGAATCAAACCTCAGTCATGTTCGCAGGCCACAGGTTTCAACAATCAAACCTCAGACATATTCCCAGGCCACAGGTGTCCAGAATCAAACCTCAGTCATGTTCTCAGGGAACAGGCTTCCAGAAACAAATCTCTGTCATGTTCCCAGGCAACAGAGTTCCACAATCAAACCTCAGTCATGTTCCCAGGCTACAGGGTTCCAAAATCCAACCGATGTCATGTTCCGAGGCCACAGGGTTCCAGAAGCAAACCTCAGTCTTGTTCCCAGGATACAGGTTTCCAGAATCAACCCAATATCATGTTCCCTGGCCACAGTCTTCCAGACTCAAACCTCAGTCATGTTGCCAGCCCAGAGGTTTCCACCAACAAACCTCAGACATGTTCCCAGGCCACAGGGTTCCAGAGTCAAACCGTTCTCATGTTCCCAGGCCACAGGATTCCAGAATCCACCGAGGTCATGTTCCCAGGCCATAGCGTTCCAGAATCAATCCTCAATTATGTTCCCAGGCTACAGGGTTCCAAAATAAAACCTCAGTCATGTTCCCAGTCCACAGGGTTCCAGAACCAAGGCTCAGTCAGGATCCCAGGGCACAGTATTCCACTATCTAAACAGATGTCATGTTTCCAGGCCACAATTTTCCAGAATCACGCCTCAGTCATGTTCCCAGGCCACAGGGATCCAGAATCAAAACTCACTCTTGTTGCCAGGCCATAGGGTACCACCATCAAACCTCAGTCATATACCCAGGCCACAGGTTTCCAGAATCAAACCGATTTCATGTTCCCAGGCAACAGGGTACCAGGATCCAAACCGATGTCATGTTCCAAGGCCACAGGATTCCACAATCTAACATCAGTCATGTTCCCAGGCCAATGGTTTCCAGAATCAAACCTCAGTCATATTCCCAAGACACATGGTTCCAGAATCAAACCTCAGTCATATTCGCAGGCCACAGGTTTCAACAATCAAACCTCAGTCTTGTTCCTAGGACACAGGTGTCCAGAATGAAATCTCTGTCATGTTCCCAGGCCACAGGGTTCCACAATCAAACCTCATTCATGTTCCCAGGCGACAGGGTTCCAGAATCAAGCCTCAGTCATGTTGCCAGTCCACAGGTTTCTGCAATCAAACCTCAGTCAAGTTCTCAGGCCACAGGGTTCCAGAATCAAGCCTTAGTCATTTTGCCAGGCCAGAGTGTTCCGCCATCAAACCACACACATGATTCCAGGACACATGTTTCCACAATGAAACCTCAGTCATTTTCCCAGGCCACAGGTTTCCAGAATCAAACCTCAGTCATATTCCCAGGACACATGGTTCCAGAATCAAACCTCAGTCATGTTCGCAGGCCACAGGTTTCAACAATCAAACCTCAGTCATGTTCCCAGGACACAGGTGTGCAGAATCAAAACTCAGTCATGTTCCCAGGGAACAGGGTTCCAGAAGCAAACCTCAGTCTTGTTCCCCGGACACAGGGTTCCAGAATCAACCCGATATCATATTCCCTGGCCACAGTCTTCCAGAATCAAACCTCAGTCTTGTTGCCAGGACATAGGGTACCACGGTCAAACCTCAGTCATATTCCCAGGCCACGGGTTTCCAGAATCAAAACGATTTCATGTTCCCAGGCAACAGGGTACCAAAATCCAAACCAATGTCATGTTCCCAGGCCACAGGATTCCACAATCTAACATCAGTCATGTTCCCAGGCCAATGGTTTCCATAATCAAATTTCAGTCATATTCCCAGGGCACATGGTTCCAGAATCAAACCTCAGTCATGTTCCCAGGCCATAGGTTTCAAAAATCAGACCTCAGTCATGCTGCCAAGAGACAGGTGTCCAGAATCAAACCTCAGTCATGTTCCCAGGGAACAGGCATCCAGAAAGAAACCTCAGTCATGTTCCCAGGCCACAGGGTTCCAGAAGCAAACCTCAGTCTTGTTCCCAGGACACAGGTTTCCACAATCAACCCGATATCATGTTCCGTGGCAAGAGTCTTCCAGGATCAAACGTCAGTCATGTTGCCAGCCCACAGGTTTCCACCAACAAACCTCAGACATGTTCCCAGGCCACAGGGTTCCAGAGTCAAACCGTTCTCATGTTCCCAGGCCACAGGATTCCAGAATCCACCGAGGTCATGTTCCCAGGCCATAGCGTTCCAGAATCAATCCTCAGTTATGTTCCCAGGCTACAGGGTTCCAAAATAAAACCTCAGTCATGTTCCCAGTCCACAGGGTTCCAGAACCAAGGCTCAGTCAGGATCCCAGGGCACAGTATTCCACTATCTAAACAGATGTCATGTTTCCAGGCCACAGTTTTCCAGAATCACGCCTCAGTCATGTTCCCAGGCCACAGGGATCCAGAATCAAAACTCACTCTTGTTGCCAGGCCATAGGGTACCACCATCAAACCTCAGTCATATACCCAGGCCACAGGTTTCCAGAATCAAACCGATGTCATGTTCCCAGGCAACAGGGTACCAGGATCCAAACCGATGTCATGTTCCAAGGCCACATGTTTCCACAATGAAACCTCAGTCATGTTCCCAGGCCACAGGTTTCCAGAATCAAACCTCAGTCATATTCCCAAGACACATGGTTCCAGAATCAAACCTCAGTCATATTCGCAGGCCACAGGTTTCAACAATCAAACCTCAGTCTTGTTCCTAGGACACAGGTGTCCAGAATCAAATCTCTGTCATGTTCCCAGGCCACAGGGTTCCACAATCAAACCTCATTCATGTTCCCAGGCGACAGGGTTCCAGAATCAAGCCTCAGTCATGTTGCCAGTCCACAGGTTTCTGCAATCAAACCTCAGTCAAGTTCTCAGGCCACAGGTTTCCAGAATCAAACCTCAGTCATATTCCCAGGACACATGGTTCCAGAATCAAACCTCAGTCATGTTCGCAGGCCACAGGTTTCAACAATCAAACCTCAGTCATGTTCCCAGGACACAGGTGTGCAGAATCAAAACTCAGTAATGTTCCCAGGGAACAGGGTTCCAGAATCAAACCTCAGTCATGTTCCCAGGCCATAGGTTTCAAAAATCAGACCTCAGTCATGCTCCCAAGAGACAGGTGTCCAGAATCAAACCTCAGTCATGTTCCCAGGGAACAGGCATCCAGAAAGAAACCTCAGTCATGTTCCCAGGCCACAGGGTTCCAGAAGCAAACCTCAGTCTTGTTCCCAGGACACAGGTTTCCACAATCAACCCGATATCATGTTCCGTGGCAAGAGTCTTCCAGGATCAAACGTCAGTCATGTTGCCAGGCCACAAGTTTCCACCATCAAACCTCAGACATGTTCCCAGGCCTCTGGGTTAAAGAATCAAACCGTTCTCATGTTTCCAGGCCACAGGGTTCCAGAATCCACCGATGTCATGTTCCCAGGCCACAGGATTCCACAATCTAACATCAGTCATGTTCCCAGGCCAATGGTTTCCAGAATCAAACCTCAGTCATATTCCCAGGACACATGGTTCCAGAATCAAACCTCAGTCATGTTCCCAGGGAAAAGGCTTCCAGAAACAAACCTCAGTCATGTTCCCAGGCCACAGGGTTCCAGAATCCAACCGATGTCATGTTCCCAGCCCACAGGCGTCCAGAAGCAAACCTCAGTCTTGTTCGCAGGACACAGGGTTCCAGAATCAAACCGATATCATGTTCCTTGGCCACAGTCTTCCAGAATCAAACCTCAGTCATCTTACCAGGCCACAGGTTTCCACCATCAAACCGCAGACATGTTCCAAAGGCCACAGGTTTCCAGAATCAAACCGTTCTCATGTTCCCAGGACACAGGGTTCCACCATCAAGCCTCAGTCATGTTCCCAGGCCTGAGTGTTCCACAATCAAACCTAAGTCATCTTGCCAGGCCATAGGGTACCACCATCAAACCTCAGTCATATTTCCAGGCCACAGGTTTCCAGAATCAAACCGATTTCATATTCCCAGGCAACAGGGTACCAGAATCCAAACCGATGTCATGTTCCCAGGCCACAGTATTCCACAATCTAACATCAGTCATGTTCACAGGTCAATGGTTTCCATAATCAAACCTCAGTCATATTCGCAGGACACAGGGTTCCAGAATAAAACCTCAGTCATGTTCCCTAGACACAGGTTTCAAAAATATATCCCAGTCATGTTCACAGCCCACAGGTTCCACAATTAAAGCTCAGTCATATTCCCAGGCCAGAGGGATCCACAATCAAACCTCAGTCCTATTGCCATGCCACGGTTTCACCATAAAGCCTCAGTCATGTTCCCAGGCCAGAGTGTTCCACAATCAAACCTAAGTCATCTTGCCAGGCAACAGGGTTCCACCATCAAACCTCAGTCCTGTTGCCAGGCCACAGGGTTCCACCATCAAGCCTCAGTCATGTTCCCTGCACACAGGGTTCCTCCATCAAACCTCAATCATGTTCCTAGGACACAGGGTTCCAGAATCAAACCAATGTCAAGTTCCCAGGCCATGGTTTTCAAGTACCAGACCACAGTCATGTTTCCAGGACACAGGGTTCCACAGTCAATCCTCAGTCATGTTGCCAGTCCACAGGTTTCTGCCATCAAAAATCAGTCATGTTCCCAGGCCATAGGGTTCCAGAATCAAGCCTCAGTCATTTTGCCAGGCCAGAGTTTTCCACCATCAAACCTCAGTCATGATCCCAGGCCAAATGTTTCGACAATGAATCCTAAGTGATTTTCCCAGGCCACAGGTTTCCAGAATCAAACCTCAGTCATATTCCCAGGACACATGGATCCAGAATCAAACCTCAGTCATGTTCGCAGGCCACAGGTTTCAACAATCAAACCTCAGACATATTCCCAGGCCACAGGTGTCCAGAATCAAACCTCAGTCATGTTCTCAGGGAACAGGCTTCCAGAAACAAATCTCTGTCATGTTCCCAGGCAACAGAGTTCCACAATCAAACCTCAGTCATGTTCCCAGGCTACAGGGTTCCAAAATCCAACCGATGTCATGTTCCGAGGCCACAGGGTTCCAGAAGCAAACCTCAGTCTTGTTCCCAGGATACAGGTTTCCAGAATCAACCCAATATCATGTTCCCTGGCCACAGTCTTCCAGACTCAAACCTCAGTCATGTTGCCAGCCCAGAGGTTTCCACCAACAAACCTCAGACATGTTCCCAGGCCACAGGGTTCCAGAGTCAAACCGTTCTCATGTTCCCAGGCCACAGGATTCCAGAATCCACCGAGGTCATGTTCCCAGGCCATAGCGTTCCAGAATCAATCCTCAGTTATGTTCCCAGGCTACAGGGTTCCAAAATAAAACCTCAGTCATGTTCCCAGTCCACAGGGTTCCAGAACCAAGGCTCAGTCAGGATCCCAGGGCACAGTATTCCACTATCTAAACAGATGTCATGTTTCCAGGCCACAATTTTCCAGAATCACGCCTCAGTCATGTTCCCAGGCCACAGGGATCCAGAATCAAAACTCACTCTTGTTGCCAGGCCATAGGGTACCACCATCAAACCTCAGTCATATACCCAGGCCACAGGTTTCCAGAATCAAACCGATTTCATGTTCCCAGGCAACAGGGTACCAGGATCCAAACCGATGTCATGTTCCAAGGCCACAGGATTCCACAATCTAACATCAGTCATGTTCCCAGGCCAATGGTTTCCAGAATCAAACCTCAGTCATATTCCCAAGACACATGGTTCCAGAATCAAACCTCAGTCATATTCGCAGGCCACAGGTTTCAACAATCAAACCTCAGTCTTGTTCCTAGGACACAGGTGTCCAGAATCAAATCTCTGTCATGTTCCCAGGCCACAGGGTTCCACAATCAAACCTCATTCATGTTCCCAGGCGACAGGGTTCCAGAATCAAGCCTCAGTCATGTTGCCAGTCCACAGGTTTCTGCAATCAAACCTCAGTCAAGTTCTCAGGCCACAGGGTTCCAGAATCAAGCCTTAGTCATTTTGCCAGGCCAGAGTGTTCCGCCATCAAACCACACACATGATTCCAGGACACATGTTTCCACAATGAAACCTCAGTCATTTTCCCAGGCCACAGGTTTCCAGAATCAAACCTCAGTCATATTCCCAGGACACATGGTTCCAGAATCAAACCTCAGTCATGTTCGCAGGCCACAGGTTTCAACAATCAAACCTCAGTCATGTTCCCAGGACACAGGTGTGCAGAATCAAAACTCAGTCATGTTCCCAGGGAACAGGGTTCCAGAAGCAAACCTCAGTCTTGTTCCCCGGACACAGGGTTCCAGAATCAACCCGATATCATATTCCCTGGCCACAGTCTTCCAGAATCAAACCTCAGTCTTGTTGCCAGGACATAGGGTACCACGGTCAAACCTCAGTCATATTCCCAGGCCACGGGTTTCCAGAATCAAAACGATTTCATGTTCCCAGGCAACAGGGTACCAAAATCCAAACCAATGTCATGTTCCCAGGCCACAGGATTCCACAATCTAACATCAGTCATGTTCCCAGGCCAATGGTTTCCATAATCAAATTTCAGTCATATTCCCAGGGCACATGGTTCCAGAATCAAACCTCAGTCATGTTCCCAGGCCATAGGTTTCAAAAATCAGACCTCAGTCATGCTGCCAAGAGACAGGTGTCCAGAATCAAACCTCAGTCATGTTCCCAGGGAACAGGCATCCAGAAAGAAACCTCAGTCATGTTCCCAGGCCACAGGGTTCCAGAAGCAAACCTCAGTCTTGTTCCCAGGACACAGGTTTCCACAATCAACCCGATATCATGTTCCGTGGCAAGAGTCTTCCAGGATCAAACGTCAGTCATGTTGCCAGCCCACAGGTTTCCACCAACAAACCTCAGACATGTTCCCAGGCCACAGGGTTCCAGAGTCAAACCGTTCTCATGTTCCCAGGCCACAGGATTCCAGAATCCACCGAGGTCATGTTCCCAGGCCATAGCGTTCCAGAATCAATCCTCAGTTATGTTCCCAGGCTAGAGGGTTCCAAAATAAAACCTCAGTCATGTTCCCAGTCCACAGGGTTCCAGAACCAAGGCTCAGTCAGGATCCCAGGGCACAGTATTCCACTATCTAAACAGATGTCATGTTTCCAGGCCACAGTTTTCCAGAATCACGCCTCAGTCATGTTCCCAGGCCACAGGGATCCAGAATCAAAACTCACTCTTGTTGCCAGGCCATAGGGTACCACCATCAAACCTCAGTCATATACCCAGGCCACAGGTTTCCAGAATCAAACCGATTTCATGTTCCCAGGCAACAGGGTACCAGGATCCAAACCGATGTCATGTTCCAAGGCCACATGTTTCCACAATGAAACCTCAGTCATGTTCCCAGGCCACAGGTTTCCAGAATCAAACCTCAGTCATATTCCCAAGACACATGGTTCCAGAATCAAACCTCAGTCATATTCGCAGGCCACAGGTTTCAACAATCAAACCTCAGTCTTGTTCCTAGGACACAGGTGTCCAGAATCAAATCTCTGTCATGTTCCCAGGCCACAGGGTTCCACAATCAAACCTCATTCATGTTCCCAGGCGACAGGGTTCCAGAATCAAGCCTCAGTCATGTTGCCAGTCCACAGGTTTCTGCAATCAAACCTCAGTCAAGTTCTCAGGCCACAGGTTTCCAGAATCAAACCTCAGTCATTTTCCCAGGACACATGGTTCCAGAATCAAACCTCAGTCATGTTCGCAGGCCACAGGTTTCAACAATCAAACCTCAGTCATGTTCCCAGGACACAGGTGTGCAGAATCAAAACTCAGTAATGTTCCCAGGGAACAGGGTTCCAGAATCAAACCTCAGTCATGTTCCCAGGCCATAGGTTTCAAAAATCAGACCTCAGTCATGCTCCCAAGAGACAGGTGTCCAGAATCAAACCTCAGTCATGTTCCCAGGGAACAGGCATCCAGAAAGAAACCTCAGTCATGTTCCCAGGCCACAGGGTTCCAGAAGCAAACCTCAGTCTTGTTCCCAGGACACAGGTTTCCACAATCAACCCGATATCATGTTCCGTGGCAAGAGTCTTCCAGGATCAAACGTCAGTCATGTTGCCAGGCCACAAGTTTCCACCATCAAACCTCAGACATGTTCCCAGGCCTCTGGGTTAAAGAATCAAACCGTTCTCATGTTTCCAGGCCACAGGGTTCCAGAATCCACCGATGTCATGTTCCCAGGCCACAGGATTCCACAATCTAACATCAGTCATGTTCCCAGGCCAATGGTTTCCAGAATCAAACCTCAGTCATATTCCCAGGACACATGGTTCCAGAATCAAACCTCAGTCATGTTCCCAGGGAACAGGCTTCCAGAAACAAACCTCAGTCATGTTCCCAGGCCACAGGGTTCCAGAATCCAACCGATGTCATGTTCCCAGCCCACAGGCGTCCAGAAGCAAACCTCAGTCTTGTTCCCAGGACACAGGGTTCCAGAATCAAACCGATATCATGTTCCTTGGCCACAGTCTTCCAGAATCAAACCTCAGTCATGTTACCAGGCCACAGGTTTCCACCATCAAACCGCAGACATGTTCCAAAGGCCACAGGTTTCCAGAATCAAACCGTTCTCATGTTCCCAGGACACAGGGTTCCACCATCAAGCCTCAGTCATGTTCCCAGGCCTGAGTGTTCCACAATCAAACCTAAGTCATCTTGCCAGGCCATAGGGTACCACCATCAAACCTCAGTCATATTTCCAGGCCACAGGTTTCCAGAATCAAACCGATTTCATATTCCCAGGCAACAGGGTACCAGAATCCAAACCGATGTCATGTTCCCAGGCCACAGTATTCCACAATCTAACATCAGTCATGTTCACAGGTCAATGGTTTCCATAATCAAACCTCAGTCATATTCGCAGGACACAGGGTTCCAGAATAAAACCTCAGTCATGTTCCCTAGACACAGGTTTCAAAAATATATCCCAGTCATGTTCACAGCCCACAGGTTCCACAATTAAAGCTCAGTCATATTCCCAGGCCAGAGGGATCCACAATCAAACCTCAGTCCTATTGCCATGCCACGGTTTCACCATAAAGCCTCAGTCATGTTCCCAGGCCAGAGTGTTCCACAATCAAACCTAAGTCATCTTGCCAGGCAACAGGGTTCCACCATCATACCTCAGTCCTGTTGCCAGGCCACAGGGTTCCACCATCAAGCCTCAGTCATGTTCCCTGCACACAGGGTTCCTCCATCAAACCTCAATCATGTTCCTAGGACACAGGGTTCCAGAATCAAACCAATGTCAAGTTCCCAGGCCATGGTTTTCAAGTACCAGACCACAGTCATGTTTCCAGGACACAGGGTTCCACAGTCAATCCTCAGTCATGTTGCCAGTCCACAGGTTTCTGCCATCAAAAATCAGTCATGTTCCCAGGCCATAGGGTTCCAGAATCAAGCCTCAGTCATTTTGCCAGGCCAGAGTTTTCCACCATCAAACCTCAGTCATGATCCCAGGCCAAATGTTTCGACAATGAATCCTAAGTGATTTTCCCAGGCCACAGGTTTCCAGAATCAAACCTCAGTCATATTCCCAGGACACATGGATCCAGAATCAAACCTCAGTCATGTTCGCAGGCCACAGGTTTCAACAATCAAACCTCAGACATATTCCCAGGCCACAGGTGTCCAGAATCAAACCTCAGTCATGTTCTCAGGGAACAGGCTTCCAGAAACAAATCTCTGTCATGTTCCCAGGCAACAGAGTTCCACAATCAAACCTCAGTCATGTTCCCAGGCTACAGGGTTCCAAAATCCAACCGATGTCATGTTCCGAGGCCACAGGGTTCCAGAAGCAAACCTCAGTCTTGTTCCCAGGATACAGGTTTCCAGAATCAACCCAATATCATGTTCCCTGGCCACAGTCTTCCAGACTCAAACCTCAGTCATGTTGCCAGCCCAGAGGTTTCCACCAACAAACCTCAGACATGTTCCCAGGCCACAGGGTTCCAGAGTCAAACCGTTCTCATGTTCCCAGGCCACAGGATTGCAGAATCCACCGAGGTCATGTTCCCAGGCCATAGCGTTCCAGAATCAATCCTCAGTTATGTTCCCAGGCTACAGGGTTCCAAAATAAAACCTCAGTCATGTTCCCAGTCCACAGGGTTCCAGAACCAAGGCTCAGTCAGGATCCCAGGGCACAGTATTCCACTATCTAAACAGATGTCATGTTTCCAGGCCACAATTTTCCAGAATCACGCCTCAGTCATGTTCCCAGGCCACAGGGATCCAGAATCAAAACTCACTCTTGTTGCCAGGCCATAGGGTACCACCATCAAACCTCAGTCATATACCCAGGCCACAGGTTTCCAGAATCAAACCGATTTCATGTTCCCAGGCAACAGGGTACCAGGATCCAAACCGATGTCATGTTCCAAGGCCACAGGATTCCACAATCTAACATCAGTCATGTTCCCAGGCCAATGGTTTCCAGAATCAAACCTCAGTCATATTCCCAAGACACATGGTTCCAGAATCAAACCTCAGTCATATTCGCAGGCCACAGGTTTCAACAATCAAACCTCAGTCTTGTTCCTAGGACACAGGTGTCCAGAATCAAATCTCTGTCATGTTCCCAGGCCACAGGGTTCCACAATCAAACCTCATTCATGTTCCCAGGCGACAGGGTTCCAGAATCAAGCCTCAGTCATGTTGCCAGTCCACAGGTTTCTGCAATCAAACCTCAGTCAAGTTCTCAGGCCACAGGGTTCCAGAATCAAGCCTTAGTCATTTTGCCAGGCCAGAGTGTTCCGCCATCAAACCACACACATGATTCCAGGACACATGTTTCCACAATGAAACCTCAGTCATTTTCCCAGGCCACAGGTTTCCAGAATCAAACCTCAGTCATATTCCCAGGACACATGGTTCCAGAATCAAACCTCAGTCATGTTCGCAGGCCACAGGTTTCAACAATCAAACCTCAGTCATGTTCCCAGGACACAGGTGTGCAGAATCAAAACTCAGTCATGTTCCCAGGGAACAGGGTTCCAGAAGCAAACCTCAGTCTTGTTCCCCGGACACAGGGTTCCAGAATCAACCCGATATCATATTCCCTGGCCACAGTCTTCCAGAATCAAACCTCAGTCTTGTTGCCAGGACATAGGGTACCACGGTCAAACCTCAGTCATATTCCCAGGCCACGGGTTTCCAGAATCAAAACGATTTCATGTTCCCAGGCAACAGGGTACCAAAATCCAAACCAATGTCATGTTCCCAGGCCACAGGATTCCACAATCTAACATCAGTCATGTTCCCAGGCCAATGGTTTCCATAATCAAATTTCAGTCATATTCCCAGGGCACATGGTTCCAGAATCAAACCTCAGTCATGTTCCCAGGCCATAGGTTTCAAAAATCAGACCTCAGTCATGCTGCCAAGAGACAGGTGTCCAGAATCAAACCTCAGTCATGTTCCCAGGGAACAGGCATCCAGAAAGAAACCTCAGTCATGTTCCCAGGCCACAGGGTTCCAGAAGCAAACCTCAGTCTTGTTCCCAGGACACAGGTTTCCACAATCAACCCGATATCATGTTCCGTGGCAAGAGTCTTCCAGGATCAAACGTCAGTCATGTTGCCAGCCCACAGGTTTCCACCAACAAACCTCAGACATGTTCCCAGGCCACAGGGTTCCAGAGTCAAACCGTTCTCATGTTCCCAGGCCACAGAATTCCAGAATCCACCGAGGTCATGTTCCCAGGCCATAGCGTTCCAGAATCAATCCTCAGTTATGTTCCCAGGCTAGAGGGTTCCAAAATAAAACCTCAGTCATGTTCCCAGTCCACAGGGTTCCAGAACCAAGGCTCAGTCAGGATCCCAGGGCACAGTATTCCACTATCTAAACAGATGTAATGTTTCCAGGCCACAGTTTTCCAGAATCACGCCTCAGTCATGTTCCCAGGCCACAGGGATCCAGAATCAAAACTCACTCTTGTTGCCAGGCCATAGGGTACCACCATCAAACCTCAGTCATATACCCAGGCCACAGGTTTCCAAAATCAAACCGATTTCATGTTCCCAGGCAACAGGGTACCAGGATCCAAACCGATGTCATGTTCCAAGGCCACATGTTTCCACAATGAAACCTCAGTCATGTTCCCAGGCCACAGGTTTCCAGAATCAAACCTCAGTCATATTCCCAAGACACATGGTTCCAGAATCAAACCTCAGTCATATTCGCAGGCCACAGGTTTCAACAATCAAACCTCAGTCTTGTTCCTAGGACACAAGTGTCCAGAATCAAATCTCTGTCATGTTCCCAGGCCACAGGGTTCCACAATCAAACCTCATTCATGTTCCCAGGCGACAGGGTTCCAGAATCAAGCCTCAGTCATGTTGCCAGTCCACAGGTTTCTGCAATCAAACCTCAGTCAAGTTCTCAGGCCACAGGTTTCCAGAATCAAACCTCAGTCATATTCCCAGGACACATGGTTCCAGAATCAAACCTCAGTCATGTTCGCAGGCCACAGGTTTCAACAATCAAACCTCAGTCATGTTCCCAGGACACAGGTGTGCAGAATCAAAACTCAGTAATGTTCCCAGGGAACAGGGTTCCAGAATCAAACCTCAGTCATGTTCCCAGGCCATAGGTTTCAAAAATCAGACCTCAGTCATGCTCCCAAGAGACAGGTGTCCAGAATCAAACCTCAGTCATGTTCCCAGGGAACAGGCATCCAGAAAGAAACCTCAGTCATGTTCCCAGGCCACAGGGTTCCAGAAGCAAACCTCAGTCTTGTTCCCAGGACACAGGTTTCCACAATCAACCCGATATCATGTTCCGTGGCAAGAGTCTTCCAGGATCAAACGTCAGTCATGTTGCCAGGCCACAAGTTTCCACCATCAAACCTCAGACATGTTCCCAGGCCTCTGGGTTAAAGAATCAAACCGTTCTCATGTTTCCAGGCCACAGGGTTCCAGAATCCACCGATGTCATGTTCCCAGGCCACAGGATTCCACAATCTAACATCAGTCATGTTCCCAGGCCAATGGTTTCCAGAATCAAATCTCAGTCATATTCCCAGGACACATGGTTCCAGAATCAAACCTCAGTCATGTTCTCAGGGAACAGGCTTCCAGAAACAAACCTCAGTCATGTTCCCAGGCCACAGGGTTCCAGAATCCAACCGATGTCATGTTCCCAGCCCACAGGCGTCCAGAAGCAAACCTCAGTCTTGTTCCCAGGACACAGGGTTCCAGAATCAAACCGATATCATGTTCCTTGGCCACAGTCTTCCAGAATCAAACCTCAGTCATGTTACCAGGCCACAGGTTTCCACCATCAAACCGCAGACATGTTCCAAAGGCCACAGGTTTCCAGAATCAAACCGTTCTCATGTTCCCAGGACACAGGGTTCCACCATCAAGCCTCAGTCATGTTCCCAGGCCTGAGTGTTCCACAATCAAACCTAAGTCATCTTGCCAGGCCATAGGGTACCACCATCAAACCTCAGTCATATTTCCAGGCCACAGGTTTCCAGAATCAAACCGATTTCATATTCCCAGGCAACAGGGTACCAGAATCCAAACCGATGTCATGTTCCCAGGCCACAGTATTCCACAATCTAACATCAGTCATGTTCACAGGTCAATGGTTTCCATAATCAAACCTCAGTCATATTCGCAGGACACAGGGTTCCAGAATAAAACCTCAGTCATGTTCCCTAGACACAGGTTTCAAAAATATATCCCAGTCATGTTCACAGCCCACAGGTTCCACAATTAAAGCTCAGTCATATTCCCAGGCCAGAGGGATCCACAATCAAACCTCAGTCCTATTGCCATGCCACGGTTTCACCATAAAGCCTCAGTCATGTTCCCAGGCCAGAGTGTTCCACAATCAAACCTAAGTCATCTTGCCAGGCAACAGGGTTCCACCATCAAACCTCAGTCCTGTTGCCAGGCCACAGGGTTCCACCATCAAGCCTCAGTCATGTTCCCTGCACACAGGGTTCCTCCATCAAACCTCAATCATGTTCCTAGGACACAGGGTTCCAGAATCAAACCAATGTCAAGTTCCCAGGCCATGGTTTTCAAGTACCAGACCACAGTCATGTTTCCAGGACACAGGGTTCCACAGTCAATCCTCAGTCATGTTGCCAGTCCACAGGTTTCTGCCATCAAAAATCAGTCATGTTCCCAGGCCATAGGGTTCCAGAATCAAGCCTCAGTCATTTTGCCAGGCCAGAGTTTTCCACCATCAAACCTCAGTCATGATCCCAGGCCAAATGTTTCGACAATGAATCCTAAGTGATTTTCCCAGGCCACAGGTTTCCAGAATCAAACCTCAGTCATATTCCCAGGACACATGGATCCAGAATCAAACCTCAGTCATGTTCGCAGGCCACAGGTTTCAACAATCAAACCTCAGACATATTCCCAGGCCACAGGTGTCCAGAATCAAACCTCAGTCATGTTCTCAGGGAACAGGCTTCCAGAAACAAATCTCTGTCATGTTCCCAGGCAACAGAGTTCCACAATCAAACCTCAGTCATGTTCCCAGGCTACAGGGTTCCAAAATCCAACCGATGTCATGTTCCGAGGCCACAGGGTTCCAGAAGCAAACCTCAATCTTGTTCCCAGGATACAGGTTTCCAGAATCAACCCAATATCATGTTCCCTGGCCACAGTCTTCCAAACTCAAACCTCAGTCATGTTGCCAGCCCAGAGGTTTCCACCAACAAACCTCAGACATGTTCCCAGGCCACAGGGTTCCAGAGTCAAACCGTTCTCATGTTCCCAGGCCACAGGATTCCAGAATCCACCGAGGTCATGTTCCCAGGCCATAGCGTTCCAGAATCAATCCTCAGTTATGTTCCCAGGCTACAGGGTTCCAAAATAAAACCTCAGTCATGTTCCCAGTCCACAGGGTTCCAGAACCAAGGCTCAGTCAGGATCCCAGGGCACAGTATTCCACTATCTAAACAGATGTCATGTTTCCAGGCCACAATTTTCCAGAATCACGCCTCAGTCATGTTCCCAGGCCACAGGGATCCAGAATCAAAACTCACTCTTGTTGCCAGGCCATAGGGTACCACCATCAAACCTCAGTCATATACCCAGGCCACAGGTTTCCAGAATCAAACCGATTTCATGTTCCCAGGCAACAGGGTACCAGGATCCAAACCGATGTCATGTTCCAAGGCCACAGGATTCCACAATCTAACATCAGTCATGTTCCCAGGCCAATGGTTTCCAGAATCAAACCTCAGTCATATTCCCAAGACACATGGTTCCAGAATCAAACCTCAGTCATATTCGCAGGCCACAGGTTTCAACAATCAAACCTCAGTCTTGTTCCTAGGACACAGGTGTCCAGAATCAAATCTCTGTCATGTTCCCAGGCCACAGGGTTCCACAATCAAACCTCATTCATGTTCCCAGGCGACAGGGTTCCAGAATCAAGCCTCAGTCATGTTGCCAGTCCACAGGTTTCTGCAATCAAACCTCAGTCAAGTTCTCAGGCCACAGGGTTCCAGAATCAAGCCTTAGTCATTTTGCCAGGCCAGAGTGTTCCGCCATCAAACCACACACATGATTCCAGGACACATGTTTCCACAATGAAACCTCAGTCATTTTCCCAGGCCACAGGTTTCCAGAATCAAACCTCAGTCATATTCCCAGGACACATGGTTCCAGAATCAAACCTCAGTCATGTTCGCAGGCCACAGGTTTCAACAATCAAACCTCAGTCATGTTCCCAGGACACAGGTGTGCAGAATCAAAACTCAGTCATGTTCCCAGGGAACAGGGTTCCAGAAGCAAACCTCAGTCTTGTTCCCCGGACACAGGGTTCCAGAATCAACCCGATATCATATTCCCTGGCCACAGTCTTCCAGAATCAAACCTCAGTCTTGTTGCCAGGACATAGGGTACCACGGTCAAACCTCAGTCATATTCCCAGGCCACGGGTTTCCAGAATCAAAACGATTTCATGTTCCCAGGCAACAGGGTACCAAAATCCAAACCAATGTCATGTTCCCAGGCCACAGGATTCCACAATCTAACATCAGTCATGTTCCCAGGCCAATGGTTTCCATAATCAAATTTCAGTCATATTCCCAGGGCACATGGTTCCAGAATCAAACCTCAGTCATGTTCCCAGGCCATAGGTTTCAAAAATCAGACCTCAGTCATGCTGCCAAGAGACAGGTGTCCAGAATCAAACCTCAGTCATGTTCCCAGGGAACAGGCATCCAGAAAGAAACCTCAGTCATGTTCCCAGGCCACAGGGTTCCAGAAGGAAACCTCAGTCTTGTTCCCAGGACACAGGTTTCCACAATCAACCCGATATCATGTTCCGTGGCAAGAGTCTTCCAGGATCAAACGTCAGTCATGTTGCCAGCCCACAGGTTTCCACCAACAAACCTCAGACATGTTCTCAGGCCACAGGGTTCCAGAGTCAAACCGTTCTCATGTTCCCAGGCCACAGGATTCCAGAATCCACCGAGGTCATGTTCCCAGGCCATAGCGTTCCAGAATCAATCCTCAGTTATGTTCCCAGGCTACAGGGTTCCAAAATAAAACCTCAGTCATGTTCCCAGTCCACAGGGTTCCAGAACCAAGGCTCAGTCAGGATCCCAGGGCACAGTATTCCACTATCTAAACAGATGTCATGTTTCCAGGCCACAGTTTTCCAGAATCACGCCTCAGTCATGTTCCCAGGCCACAGGGATCCAGAATCAAAACTCACTCTTGTTGCCAGGCCATAGGGTACCACCATCAAACCTCAGTCATATACCCAGGCCACAGGTTTCCAGAATCAAACCGATGTCATGTTCCCAGGCAACAGGGTACCAGGATCCAAACCGATGTCATGTTCCAAGGCCACATGTTTCCACAATGAAACCTCAGTCATGTTCCCAGGCCACAGGTTTCCAGAATCAAACCTCAGTCATATTCCCAAGACACATGGTTCCAGAATCAAACCTCAGTCATATTCGCAGGCCACAGGTTTCAACAATCAAACCTCAGTCTTGTTCCTAGGACACAGGTGTCCAGAATCAAATCTCTGTCATGTTCCCAGGCCACAGGGTTCCACAATCAAACCTCATTCATGTTCCCAGGCGACAGGGTTCCAGAATCAAGCCTCAGTCATGTTGCCAGTCCACAGGTTTCTGCAATCAAACCTCAGTCAAGTTCTCAGGCCACAGGTTTCCAGAATCAAACCTCAGTCATATTCCCAGGACACATGGTTCCAGAATCAAACCTCAGTCATGTTCGCAGGCCACAGGTTTCAACAATCAAACCTCAGTCATGTTCCCAGGACACAGGTGTGCAGAATCAAAACTCAGTAATGTTCCCAGGGAACAGGGTTCCAGAATCAAACCTCAGTCATGTTCCCAGGCCATAGGTTTCAAAAATCAGACCTCAGTCATGCTCCCAAGAGACAGGTGTCCAGAATCAAACCTCAGTCATGTTCCCAGGGAACAGGCATCCAGAAAGAAACCTCAGTCATGTTCCCAGGCCACAGGGTTCCAGAAGCAAACCTCAGTCTTGTTCCCAGGACACAGGTTTCCACAATCAACCCGATATCATGTTCCGTGGCAAGAGTCTTCCAGGATCAAACGTCAGTCATGTTGCCAGGCCACAAGTTTCCACCATCAAACCTCAGACATGTTCCCAGGCCTCTGGGTTAAAGAATCAAACCGTTCTCATGTTTCCAGGCCACAGGGTTCCAGAATCCACCGATGTCATGTTCCCAGGCCACAGGATTCCACAATCTAACATCAGTCATGTTCCCAGGCCAATGGTTTCCAGAATCAAACCTCAGTCATATTCCCAGGACACATGGTTCCAGAATCAAACCTCAGTCATGTTCCCAGGGAACAGGCTTCCAGAAACAAACCTCAGTCATGTTCCCAGGCCACAGGGTTCCAGAATCCAACCGATGTCATGTTCCCAGCCCACAGGCGTCCAGAAGCAAACCTCAGTCTTGTTCCCAGGACACAGGGTTCCAGAATCAAACCGATATCATGTTCCTTGGCCACAGTCTTCCAGAATCAAACCTCAGTCATGTTACCAGGCCACAGGTTTCCACCATCAAACCGCAGACATGTTCCAAAGGCCACAGGTTTCCAGAATCAAACCGTTCTCATGTTCCCAGGACACAGGGTTCCACCATCAAGCCTCAGTCATGTTCCGAGGCCTGAGTGTTCCACAATCAAACCTAAGTCATCTTGCCAGGCCATAGGGTACCACCATCAAACCTCAGTCATATTTCCAGGCCACAGGTTTCCAGAATCAAACCGATTTCATATTCCCAGGCAACAGGGTACCAGAATCCAAACCGATGTCATGTTCCCAGGCCACAGTATTCCACAATCTAACATCAGTCATGTTCACAGGTCAATGGTTTCCATAATCAAACCTCAGTCATATTCGCAGGACACAGGGTTCCAGAATAAAACCTCAGTCATGTTCCCTAGACACAGGTTTCAAAAATATATCCCAGTCATGTTCACAGCCCACAGGTTCCACAATTAAAGCTCAGTCATATTCCCAGGCCAGAGGGATCCACAATCAAACCTCAGTCCTATTGCCATGCCACGGTTTCACCATAAAGCCTCAGTCATGTTCCCAGGCCAGAGTGTTCCACAATCAAACCTAAGTCATCTTGCCAGGCAACAGGGTTCCACCATCAAACCTCAGTCCTGTTGCCAGGCCACAGGGTTCCACCATCAAGCCTCAGTCATGTTCCCTGCACACAGGGTTCCTCCATCAAACCTCAATCATGTTCCTAGGACACAGGGTTCCAGAATCAAACCAATGTCAAGTTCCCAGGCCATGGTTTTCAAGTACCAGACCACAGTCATGTTTCCAGGACACAGGGTTCCACAGTCAATCCTCAGTCATGTTGCCAGTCCACAGGTTTCTGCCATCAAAAATCAGTCATGTTCCCAGGCCATAGGGTTCCAGAATCAAGCCTCAGTCATTTTGCCAGGCCAGAGTTTTCCACCATCAAACCTCAGTCATGATCCCAGGCCAAATGTTTCGACAATGAATCCTAAGTGATTTTCCCAGGCCACATGTTTCCAGAATCAAACCTCAGTCATATTCCCAGGACACATGGATCCAGAATCAAACCTCAGTCATGTTCGCAGGCCACAGGTTTCAACAATCAAACCTCAGACATATTCCCAGGCCACAGGTGTCCAGAATCAAACCTCAGTCATGTTCTCAGGGAACAGGCTTCCAGAAACAAATCTCTGTCATGTTCCCAGGCAACAGAGTTCCACAATCAAACCTCAGTCATGTTCCCAGGCTACAGGGTTCCAAAATCCAACCGATGTCATGTTCCGAGGCCACAGGGTTCCAGAAGCAAACCTCAGTCTTGTTCCCAGGATACAGGTTTCCAGAATCAACCCAATATCATGTTCCCTGGCCACAGTCTTCCAGACTCAAACCTCAGTCATGTTGCCAGCCCAGAGGTTTCCACCAACAAACCTCAGACATGTTCCCAGGCCACAGGGTTCCAGAGTCAAACCGTTCTCATGTTCCCAGGCCACAGGATTGCAGAATCCACCGAGGTCATGTTCCCAGGCCATAGCGTTCCAGAATCAATCCTCAGTTATGTTCCCAGGCTACAGGGTTCCAAAATAAAACCTCAGTCATGTTCCCAGTCCACAGGGTTCCAGAACCAAGGCTCAGTCAGGATCCCAGGGCACAGTATTCCACTATCTAAACAGATGTCATGTTTCCAGGCCACAATTTTCCAGAATCACGCCTCAGTCATGTTCCCAGGCCACAGGGATCCAGAATCAAAACTCACTCTTGTTGCCAGGCCATAGGGTACCACCATCAAACCTCAGTCATATACCCAGGCCACAGGTTTCCAGAATCAAACCGATTTCATGTTCCCAGGCAACAGGGTACCAGGATCCAAACCGATGTCATGTTCCAAGGCCACAGGATTCCACAATCTAACATCAGTCATGTTCCCAGGCCAATGGTTTCCAGAATCAAACCTCAGTCATATTCCCAAGACACATGGTTCCAGAATCAAACCTCAGTCATATTCGCAGGCCACAGGTTTCAACAATCAAACCTCAGTCTTGTTCCTAGGACACAGGTGTCCAGAATCAAATCTCTGTCATGTTCCCAGGCCACAGGGTTCCACAATCAAACCTCATTCATGTTCCCAGGCGACAGGGTTACAGAATCAAGCCTCAGTCATGTTGCCAGTCCACAGGTTTCTGCAATCAAACCTCAGTCAAGTTCTCAGGCCACAGGGTTCCAGAATCAAGCCTTAGTCATTTTGCCAGGCCAGAGTGTTCCGCCATCAAACCACACACATGATTCCAGGACACATGTTTCCACAATGAAACCTCAGTCATTTTCCCAGGCCACAGGTTTCCAGAATCAAACCTCAGTCATATTCCCAGGACACATGGTTCCAGAATCAAACCTCAGTCATGTTCGCAGGCCACAGGTTTCAACAATCAAACCTCAGTCATGTTCCCAGGACACAGGTGTGCAGAATCAAAACTCAGTCATGTTCCCAGGGAACAGGGTTCCAGAAGCAAACCTCAGTCTTGTTCCCCGGACACAGGGTTCCAGAATCAACCCGATATCATATTCCCTGGCCACAGTCTTCCAGAATCAAACCTCAGTCTTGTTGCCAGGACATAGGGTACCACGGTCAAACCTCAGTCATATTCCCAGGCCACGGGTTTCCAGAATCAAAACGATTTCATGTTCCCAGGCAACAGGGTACCAAAATCCAAACCAATGTCATGTTCCCAGGCCACAGGATTCCACAATCTAACATCAGTCATGTTCCCAGGCCAATGGTTTCCATAATCAAATTTCAGTCATATTCCCAGGGCACATGGTTCCAGAATCAAACCTCAGTCATGTTCCCAGGCCATAGGTTTCAAAAATCAGACCTCAGTCATGCTGCCAAGAGACAGGTGTCCAGAATCAAACCTCAGTCATGTTCCCAGGGAACAGGCATCCAGAAAGAAACCTCAGTCATGTTCCCAGGCCACAGGGTTCCAGAAGCAAACCTCAGTCTTGTTCCCAGGACACAGGTTTCCACAATCAACCCGATATCATGTTCCGTGGCAAGAGTCTTCCAGGATCAAACGTCAGTCATGTTGCCAGCCCACAGGTTTCCACCAACAAACCTCAGACATGTTCCCAGGCCACAGGGTTCCAGAGTCAAACCGTTCTCATGTTCCCAGGCCACAGGATTCCAGAATCCACCGAGGTCATGTTCCCAGGCCATAGCGTTCCAGAATCAATCCTCAGTTATGTTCCCAGGCTAGAGGGTTCCAAAATAAAACCTCAGTCATGTTCCCAGTCCACAGGGTTCCAGAACCAAGGCTCAGTCAGGATCCCAGGGCACAGTATTCCACTATCTAAACAGATGTCATGTTTCCAGGCCACAGTTTTCCAGAATCACGCCTCAGTCATGTTCCCAGGCCACAGGGATCCAGAATCAAAACTCACTCTTGTTGCCAGGCCATAGGGTACCACCATCAAACCTCAGTCATATACCCAGGCCACAGGTTTCCAGAATCAAACCGATTTCATGTTCCCAGGCAACAGGGTACCAGGATCCAAACCGATGTCATGTTCCAAGGCCACATGTTTCCACAATGAAACCTCAGTCATGTTCCCAGGCCACAGGTTTCCAGAATCAAACCTCAGTCATATTCCCAAGACACATGGTTCCAGAATCAAACCTCAGTCATATTCGCAGGCCACAGGTTTCAACAATCAAACCTCAGTCTTGTTCCTAGGACACAGGTGTCCAGAATCAAATCTCTGTCATGTTCCCAGGCCACAGGGTTCCACAATCAAACCTCATTCATGTTCCCAGGCGACAGGGTTCCAGAATCAAGCCTCAGTCATGTTGCCAGTCCACAGGTTTCTGCAATCAAACCTCAGTCAAGTTCTCAGGCCACAGGGTTCCAGAATCAAACCTCAGTCATATTCCCAGGACACATGGTTCCAGAATCAAACCTCAGTCATGTTCGCAGGGAACAGGCATCCAGAAAGAAACCTCAGTCATGTTCCCAGGCCACAGGGTTCCAGAAGCAAACCTCAGTCTTGTTCCCAGGACACAGGTTTCCACAATCAACCCGATATCATGTTCCGTGGCAAGAGTCTTCCAGGATCAAACGTCAGTCATGTTGCCAGGCCACAAGTTTCCACCATCAAACCTCAGACATGTTCCCAGGCCTCTGGGTTAAAGAATCAAACCGTTCTCATGTTTCCAGGCCACAGGGTTCCAGAATCCACCGATGTCATGTTCCCAGGCCACAGGATTCCACAATCTAACATCAGTCATGTTCCCAGGCCAATGGTTTCCAGAATCAAACCTCAGTCATATTCCCAGGACACATAGTTCCAGAATCAAACCTCAGTCATGTTCCCAGGGAACAGGCTTCCAGAAACAAACCTCAGTCATGTTCCCAGGCCACAGGGTTCCAGAATCCAACCGATGTCATGTTCCCAGCCCACAGGCGTCCAGAAGCAAACCTCAGTCTTGTTCCCAGGACACAGGGTTCCAGAATCAAACCGATATCATGTTCCTTGGCCACAGTCTTCCAGAATCAAACCTCAGTCATGTTACCAGGCCACAGGTTTCCACCATCAAACCGCAGACATGTTCCAAAGGCCACAGGTTTCCAGAATCAAACCGTTCTCATGTTCCCAGGACACAGGGTTCCACCATCAAGCCTCAGTCATGTTCCCAGGCCTGAGTGTTCCACAATCAAACCTAAGTCATCTTGCCAGGCCATAGGGTACCACCATCAAACCTCAGTCATATTTCCAGGCCACAGGTTTCCAGAATCAAACCGATTTCATATTCCCAGGCAACAGGGTACCAGAATCCAAACCGATGTCATGTTCCCAGGCCACAGTATTCCACAATCTAACATCAGTCATGTTCACAGGTCAATGGTTTCCATAATCAAACCTCAGTCATATTCGCAGGACACAGGGTTCCAGAATAAAACCTCAGTCATGTTCCCTAGACACAGGTTTCAAAAATATATCCCAGTCATGTTCACAGCCCACAGGTTCCACAATTAAAGCTCAGTCATATTCCCAGGCCAGAGGGATCCACAATCAAACCTCAGTCCTATTGCCATGCCACGGTTTCACCATAAAGCCTCAGTCATGTTCCCAGGCCAGAGTGTTCCACAATCAAACCTAAGTCATCTTGCCAGGCAACAGGGTTCCACCATCAAACCTCAGTCCTGTTGCCAGGCCACAGGGTTCCACCATCAAGCCTCAGTCATGTTCCCTGCACACAGGGTTCCTCCATCAAACCTCAATCATGTTCCTAGGACACAGGGTTCCAGAATCAAACCAATGTCAAGTTCCCAGGCCATGGTTTTCAAGTACCAGACCACAGTCATGTTTCCAGGACACAGGATTCCACAGTCAATCCTCAGTCATGTTGCCAGTCCACAGGTTTCTGCCATCAAAAATCAGTCATGTTCCCAGGCCATAGGGTTCCAGAATCAAGCCTCAGTCATTTTGCCAGGCCAGAGTTTTCCACCATCAAACCTCAGTCATGATCCCAGGCCAAATGTTTCGACAATGAATCCTAAGTGATTTTCCCAGGCCACAGGTTTCCAGAATCAAACCTCAGTCATATTCCCAGGACACATGGATCCAGAATCAAACCTCAGTCATGTTCGCAGGCCACAGGTTTCAACAATCAAACCTCAGACATATTCCCAGGCCACAGGTGTCCAGAATCAAACCTCAGTCATGTTCTCAGGGAACAGGCTTCCAGAAACAAATCTCTGTCATGTTCCCAGGCAACAGAGTTCCACAATCAAACCTCAGTCATGTTCCCAGGCTACAGGGTTCCAAAATCCAACCGATGTCATGTTCCGAGGCCACAGGGTTCCAGAAGCAAACCTCAGTCTTGTTCCCAGGATACAGGTTTCCAGAATCAACCCAATATCATGTTCCCTGGCCACAGTCTTCCAGACTCAAACCTCAGTCATGTTGCCAGCCCAGAGGTTTCCACCAACAAACCTCAGACATGTTCCCAGGCCACAGGGTTCCAGAGTCAAACCGTTCTCATGTTCCCAGGCCACAGGATTGCAGAATCCACCGAGGTCATGTTCCCAGGCCATAGCGTTCCAGAATCAATCCTCAGTTATGTTCCCAGGCTACAGGGTTCCAAAATAAAACCTCAGTCATGTTCCCAGTCCACAGGGTTCCAGAACCAAGGCTCAGTCAGGATCCCAGGGCACAGTATTCCACTATCTAAACAGATGTCATGTTTCCAGGCCACAGTTTTCCAGAATCACGCCTCAGTCATGTTCCCAGGCCACAGGGATCCAGAATCAAAACTCACTCTTGTTGCCAGGCCATAGGGTACCACCATCAAACCTCAGTCATATACCCAGGCCACAGGTTTCCAGAATCAAACCGATTTCATGTTCCCAGGCAACAGGGTACCAGGATCCAAACCGATGTCATGTTCCAAGGCCACAGGATTCCACAATCTAACATCAGTCATGTTCCCAGGCCAATGGTTTCCAGAATCAAACCTCAGTCATATTCCCAAGACACATGGTTCCAGAATCAAACCTCAGTCATATTCGCAGGCCACAGGTTTCAACAATCAAACCTCAGTCTTGTTCCTAGGACACAGGTGTCCAGAATCAAATCTCTGTCATGTTCCCAGGCCACAGGGTTCCACAATCAAACCTCATTCATGTTCCCAGGCGACAGGGTTCCAGAATCAAGCCTCAGTCATGTTGCCAGTCCACAGGTTTCTGCAATCAAACCTCAGTCAAGTTCTCAGGCCACAGGGTTCCAGAATCAAGCCTTAGTCATTTTGCCAGGCCAGAGTGTTCCACCATCAAACCACACACATGATTCCAGGACACATGTTTCCACAATGAAACCTCAGTCATTTTCCCAGGCCACAGGTTTCCAGAATCAAACCTCAGTCATATTCCCAGGACACATGGTTCCAGAATCAAACCTCAGTCATGTTCGCAGGCCACAGGTTTCAACAATCAAACCTCAGTCATGTTCCCAGGACACAGGTGTGCAGAATCAAAACTCAGTCATGTTCCCAGGGAACAGGGTTCCAGAAGCAAACCTCAGTCTTGTTCCCCGGACACAGGGTTCCAGAATCAACCCGATATCATATTCCCTGGCCACAGTCTTCCAGAATCAAACCTCAGTCTTGTTGCCAGGACATAGGGTACCACGGTCAAACCTCAGTCATATTCCCAGGCCACGGGTTTCCAGAATCAAAACGATTTCATGTTCCCAGGCAACAGGGTACCAAAATCCAAACCAATGTCATGTTCCCAGGCCACAGGATTCCACAATCTAACATCAGTCATGTTCCCAGGCCAATGGTTTCCATAATCAAATTTCAGTCATATTCCCAGGGCACATGGTTCCAGAATCAAACCTCAGTCATGTTCCCAGGCCATAGGTTTCAAAAATCAGACCTCAGTCATGCTGCCAAGAGACAGGTGTCCAGAATCAAACCTCAGTCATGTTCCCAGGGAACAGGCATCCAGAAAGAAACCTCAGTCATGTTCCCAGGCCACAGGGTTCCAGAAGCAAACCTCACTCTTGTTCCCAGGACACAGGTTTCCACAATCAACCCGATATCATGTTCCGTGGCAAGAGTCTTCCAGGATCAAACGTCAGTCATGTTGCCAGCCCACAGGTTTCCACCAACAAACCTCAGACATGTTCCCAGGCCACAGGGTTCCAGAGTCAAACCGTTCTCATGTTCCCAGGCCACAGGATTCCAGAATCCACCGAGGTCATGTTCCCAGGCCATAGCGTTCCAGAATCAATCCTCAGTTATGTTCCCAGGCTAGAGGGTTCCAAAATAAAACCTCAGTCATGTTCCCAGTCCACAGGGTTCCAGAACCAAGGCTCAGTCAGGATCCCAGGGCACAGTATTCCACTATCTAAACAGATGTCATGTTTCCAGGCCACAGTTTTCCAGAATCACGCCTCAGTCATGTTCCCAGGCCACAGGGATCCAGAATCAAAACTCACTCTTGTTGCCAGGCCATAGGGTACCACCATCAAACCTCAGTCATATACCCAGGCCACAGGTTTCCAGAATCAAACCGATGTCATGTTCCCAGGCAACAGGGTACCAGGATCCAAACCGATGTCATGTTCCAAGGCCACATGTTTCCACAATGAAACCTCAGTCATGTTCCCAGGCCACAGGTTTCCAGAATCAAACCTCAGTCATATTCCCAAGACACATGGTTCCAGAATCAAACCTCAGTCATATTCGCAGGCCACAGGTTTCAACAATCAAACCTCAGTCTTGTTCCTAGGACACAGGTGTCCAGAATCAAATCTCTGTCATGTTCCCAGGCCACAGGGTTCCACAATCAAACCTCATTCATGTTCCCAGGCGACAGGGTTCCAGAATCAAGCCTCAGTCATGTTGCCAGTCCACAGGTTTCTGCAATCAAACCTCAGTCAAGTTCTCAGGCCACAGGTTTCCAGAATCAAACCTCAGTCATATTCCCAGGACACATGGTTCCAGAATCAAACCTCAGTCATGTTCGCAGGCCACAGGTTTCAACAATCAAACCTCAGTCATGTTCCCAGGACACAGGTGTGCAGAATCAAAACTCAGTAATGTTCCCAGGGAACAGGGTTCCAGAATCAAACCTCAGTCATGTTCCCAGGCCATAGGTTTCAAAAATCAGACCTCAGTCATGCTCCCAAGAGACAGGTGTCCAGAATCAAACCTCAGTCATGTTCCCAGGGAACAGGCATCCAGAAAGAAACCTCAGTCATGTTCCCAGGCCACAGGGTTCCAGAAGCAAACCTCAGTCTTGTTCCCAGGACACAGGTTTCCACAATCAACCCGATATCATGTTCCGTGGCAAGAGTCTTCCAGGATCAAACGTCAGTCATGTTGCCAGGCCACAAGTTTCCACCATCAAACCTCAGACATGTTCCCAGGCCTCTGGGTTAAAGAATCAAACCGTTCTCATGTTTCCAGGCCACAGGGTTCCAGAATCCACCGATGTCATGTTCCCAGGCCACAGGATTCCACAATCTAACATCAGTCATGTTCCCAGGCCAATGGTTTCCAGAATCAAACCTCAGTCATATTCCCAGGACACATGGTTCCAGAATCAAACCTCAGTCATGTTCCCAGGGAACAGGCTTCCAGAAACAAACCTCAGTCATGTTCCCAGGCCACAGGGTTCCAGAATCCAACCGATGTCATGTTCCCAGCCCACAGGCGTCCAGAAGCAAACCTCAGTCTTGTTCCCAGGACACAGGGTTCCAGAATCAAACCGATATCATGTTCCTTGGCCACAGTCTTCCAGAATCAAACCTCAGTCATGTTACCAGGCCACAGGTTTCCACCATCAAACCGCAGACATGTTCCAAAGGCCACAGGTTTCCAGAATCAAACCGTTCTCATGTTCCCAGGACACAGGGTTCCACCATCAAGCCTCAGTCATGTTCCCAGGCCTGAGTGTTCCACAATCAAACCTAAGTCATCTTGCCAGGCCATAGGGTACCACCATCAAACCTCAGTCATATTTCCAGGCCACAGGTTTCCAGAATCAAACCGATTTCATATTCCCAGGCAACAGGGTACCAGAATCCAAACCGATGTCATGTTCCCAGGCCACAGTATTCCACAATCTAACATCAGTCATGTTCACAGGTCAATGGTTTCCATAATCAAACCTCAGTCATATTCGCAGGACACAGGGTTCCAGAATAAAACCTCAGTCATGTTCCCTAGACACAGGTTTCAAAAATATATCCCAGTCATGTTCACAGCCCACAGGTTCCACAATTAAAGCTCAGTCATATTCCCAGGCCAGAGGGATCCACAATCAAACCTCAGTCCTATTGCCATGCCACGGTTTCACCATAAAGCCTCAGTCATGTTCCCAGGCCAGAGTGTTCCACAATCAAACCTAAGTCATCTTGCCAGGCAACAGGGTTCCACCATCAAACCTCAGTCCTGTTGCCAGGCCACAGGGTTCCACCATCAAGCCTCAGTCATGTTCCCTGCACACAGGGTTCCTCCATCAAACCTCAATCATGTTCCTAGGACACAGGGTTCCAGAATCAAACCAATGTCAAGTTCCCAGGCCATGGTTTTCAAGTACCAGACCACAGTCATGTTTCCAGGACACAGGGTTCCACAGTCAATCCTCAGTCATGTTGCCAGTCCACAGGTTTCTGCCATCAAAAATCAGTCATGTTCCCAGGCCATAGGGTTCCAGAATCAAGCCTCAGTCATTTTGCCAGGCCAGAGTTTTCCACCATCAAACCTCAGTCATGATCCCAGGCCAAATGTTTCGACAATGAATCCTAAGTGATTTTCCCAGGCCACAGGTTTCCAGAATCAAACCTCAGTCATATTCCCAGGACACATGGATCCAGAATCAAACCTCAGTCATGTTCGCAGGCCACAGGTTTCAACAATCAAACCTCAGACATATTCCCAGGCCACAGGTGTCCAGAATCAAACCTCAGTCATGTTCTCAGGGAACAGGCTTCCAGAAACAAATCTCTGTCATGTTCCCAGGCAACAGAGTTCCACAATCAAACCTCAGTCATGTTCCCAGGCTACAGGGTTCCAAAATCCAACCGATGTCATGTTCCGAGGCCACAGGGTTCCAGAAGCAAACCTTAGTCTTGTTCCCAGGATACAGGTTTCCAGAATCAACCCAATATCATGTTCCCTGGCCACAGTCTTCCAGACTCAAACCTCAGTCATGTTGCCAGCCCAGAGGTTTCCACCAACAAACCTCAGACATGTTCCCAGGCCACAGGGTTCCAGAGTCAAACCGTTCTCATGTTCCCAGGCCACAGGATTCCAGAATCCACCGAGGTCATGTTCCCAGGCCATAGCGTTCCAGAATCAATCCTCAGTTATGTTCCCAGGCTACAGGGTTCCAAAATAAAACCTCAGTCATGTTCCCAGTCCACAGGGTTCCAGAACCAAGGCTCAGTCAGGATCCCAGGGCACAGTATTCCACTATCTAAACAGATGTCATGTTTCCAGGCCACAATTTTCCAGAATCACGCCTCAGTCATGTTCCCAGGCCACAGGGATCCAGAATCAAAACTCACTCTTGTTGCCAGGCCATAGGGTACCACCATCAAACCTCAGTCATATACCCAGGCCACAGGTTTCCAGAATCAAACCGATTTCATGTTCCCAGGCAACAGGGTACCAGGATCCAAACCGATGTCATGTTCCAAGGACACAGGATTCCACAATCTAACATCAGTCATGTTCCCAGGCCAATGGTTTCCAGAATCAAACCTCAGTCATATTCCCAAGACACATGGTTCCAGAATCAAACCTCAGTCATATTCGCAGGCCACAGGTTTCAACAATCAAACCTCAGTCTTGTTCCTAGGACACAGGTGTCCAGAATGAAATCTCTGTCATGTTCCCAGGCCACAGGGTTCCACAATCAAACCTCATTCATGTTCCCAGGCGACAGGGTTCCAGAATCAAGCCTCAGTCATGTTGCCAGTCCACAGGTTTCTGCAATCAAACCTCAGTCAAGTTCTCAGGCCACAGGGTTCCAGAATCAAGCCTTAGTCATTTTGCCAGGCCAGAGTGTTCCGCCATCAAACCACACACATGATTCCAGGACACATGTTTCCACAATGAAACCTCAGTCATTTTCCCAGGCCACAGGTTTCCAGAATCAAACCTCAGTCATATTCCCAGGACACATGGTTCCAGAATCAAACCTCAGTCATGTTCGCAGGCCACAGGTTTCAACAATCAAACCTCAGTCATGTTCCCAGGACACAGGTGTGCAGAATCAAAACTCAGTCATGTTCCCAGGGAACAGGGTTCCAGAAGCAAACCTCAGTCTTGTTCCCCGGACACAGGGTTCCAGAATCAACCCGATATCATATTCCCTGGCCACAGTCTTCCAGAATCAAACCTCAGTCTTGTTGCCAGGACATAGGGTACCACGGTCAAACCTCAGTCATATTCCCAGGCCACGGGTTTCCAGAATCAAAACGATTTCATGTTCCCAGGCAACAGGGTACCAAAATCCAAACCAATGTCATGTTCCCAGGCCACAGGATTCCACAATCTAACATCAGTCATGTTCCCAGGCCAATGGTTTCCATAATCAAATTTCAGTCATATTCCCAGGGCACATGGTTCCAGAATCAAACCTCAGTCATGTTCCCAGGCCATAGGTTTCAAAAATCAGACCTCAGTCATGCTGCCAAGAGACAGGTGTCCAGAATCAAACCTCAGTCATGTTCCCAGGGAACAGGCATCCAGAAAGAAACCTCAGTCATGTTCCCAGGCCACAGGGTTCCAGAAGCAAACCTCACTCTTGTTCCCAGGACACAGGTTTCCACAATCAACCCGATATCATGTTCCGTGGCAAGAGTCTTCCAGGATCAAACGTCAGTCATGTTGCCAGCCCACAGGTTTCCACCAACAAACCTCAGACATGTTCCCAGGCCACAGGGTTCCAGAGTCAAACCGTTCTCATGTTCCCAGGCCACAGGATTCCAGAATCCACCGAGGTCATGTTCCCAGGCCATAGCGTTCCAGAATCAATCCTCAGTTATGTTCCCAGGCTACAGGGTTCCAAAATAAAACCTCAGTCATGTTCCCAGTCCACAGGGTTCCAGAACCAAGGCTCAGTCAGGATCCCAGGGCACAGTATTCCACTATCTAAACAGATGTCATGTTTCCAGGCCACAGTTTTCCAGAATCACGCCTCAGTCATGTTCCCAGGCCACAGGGATCCAGAATCAAAACTCACTCTTGTTGCCAGGCCATAGGGTACCACCATCAAACCTCAGTCATATACCCAGGCCACAGGTTTCCAGAATCAAACCGATGTCATGTTCCCAGGCAACAGGGTACCAGGATCCAAACCGATGTCATGTTCCAAGGCCACATGTTTCCACAATGAAACCTCAGTCATGTTCCCAGGCCACAGGTTTCCAGAATCAAACCTCAGTCATATTCCCAAGACACATGGTTCCAGAATCAAACCTCAGTCATATTCGCAGGCCACAGGTTTCAACAATCAAACCTCAGTCTTGTTCCTAGGACACAGGTGTCCAGAATCAAATCTCTGTCATGTTCCCAGGCCACAGGGTTCCACAATCAAACCTCATTCATGTTCCCAGGCGACAGGGTTCCAGAATCAAGCCTCAGTCATGTTGCCAGTCCACAGGTTTCTGCAATCAAACCTCAGTCAAGTTCTCAGGCCACAGGTTTCCAGAATCAAACCTCAGTCATATTCCCAGGACACATGGTTCCAGAATCAAACCTCAGTCATGTTCGCAGGCCACAGGTTTCAACAATCAAACCTCAGTCATGTTCCCAGGACACAGGTGTGCAGAATCAAAACTCAGTAATGTTCCCAGGGAACAGGGTTCCAGAATCAAACCTCAGTCATGTTCCCAGGCCATAGGTTTCAAAAATCAGACCTCAGTCATGCTCCCAAGAGACAGGTGTCCAGAATCAAACCTCAGTCATGTTCCCAGGGAACAGGCATCCAGAAAGAAACCTCAGTCATGTTCCCAGGCCACAGGGTTCCAGAAGCAAACCTCAGTCTTGTTCCCAGGACACAGGTTTCCACAATCAACCCGATATCATGTTCCGTGGCAAGAGTCTTCCAGGATCAAACGTCAGTCATGTTGCCAGGCCAAAAGTTTCCACCATCAAACCTCAGACATGTTCCCAGGCCTCTGGGTTAAAGAATCAAACCGTTCTCATGTTTCCAGGCCACAGGGTTCCAGAATCCACCGATGTCATGTTCCCAGGCCACAGGATTCCACAATCTAACATCAGTCATGTTCCCAGGCCAATGGTTTCCAGAATCAAACCTCAGTCATATTCCCAGGACACATGGTTCCAGAATCAAACCTCAGTCATGTTCCCAGGGAAAAGGCTTCCAGAAACAAACCTCAGTCATGTTCCCAGGCCACAGGGTTCCAGAATCCAACCGATGTCATGTTCCCAGCCCACAGGCGTCCAGAAGCAAACCTCAGTCTTGTTCCCAGGACACAGGGTTCCAGAATCAAACCGATATCATGTTCCTTGGCCACAGTCTTCCAGAATCAAACCTCAGTCATCTTACCAGGCCACAGGTTTCCACCATCAAACCGCAGACATGTTCCAAAGGCCACAGGTTTCCAGAATCAAACCGTTCTCATGTTCCCAGGACACAGGGTTCCACCATCAAGCCTCAGTCATGTTCCCAGGCCTGAGTGTTCCACAATCAAACCTAAGTCATCTTGCCAGGCCATAGGGTACCACCATCAAACCTCAGTCATATTTCCAGGCCACAGGTTTCCAGAATCAAACCGATTTCATATTCCCAGGCAACAGGGTACCAGAATCCAAACCGATGTCATGTTCCCAGGCCACAGTATTCCACAATCTAACATCAGTCATGTTCACAGGTCAATGGTTTCCATAATCAAACCTCAGTCATATTCGCAGGACACAGGGTTCCAGAATAAAACCTCAGTCATGTTCCCTAGACACAGGTTTCAAAAATATATCCCAGTCATGTTCACAGCCCACAGGTTCCACAATTAAAGCTCAGTCATATTCCCAGGCCAGAGGGATCCACAATCAAACCTCAGTCCTATTGCCATGCCACGGTTTCACCATAAAGCCTCAGTCATGTTCCCAGGCCAGAGTGTTCCACAATCAAACCTAAGTCATCTTGCCAGGCAACAGGGTTCCACCATCAAACCTCAGTCCTGTTGCCAGGCCACAGGGTTCCACCATCAAGCCTCAGTCATGTTCCCTGCACACAGGGTTCCTCCATCAAACCTCAATCATGTTCCTAGGACACAGGGTTCCAGAATCAAACCAATGTCAAGTTCCCAGGCCATGGTTTTCAAGTACCAGACCACAGTCATGTTTCCAGGACACAGGGTTCCACAGTCAATCCTCAGTCATGTTGCCAGTCCACAGGTTTCTGCCATCAAAAATCAGTCATGTTCCCAGGCCATAGGGTTCCAGAATCAAGCCTCAGTCATTTTGCCAGGCCAGAGTTTTCCACCATCAAACCTCAGTCATGATCCCAGGCCAAATGTTTCGACAATGAATCCTAAGTGATTTTCCCAGGCCACAGGTTTCCAGAATCAAACCTCAGTCATATTCCCAGGACACATGGATCCAGAATCAAACCTCAGTCATGTTCGCAGGCCACAGGTTTCAACAATCAAACCTCAGACATATTCCCAGGCCACAGGTGTCCAGAATCAAACCTCAGTCATGTTCTCAGGGAACAGGCTTCCAGAAACAAATCTCTGTCATGTTCCCAGGCAACAGAGTTCCACAATCAAACCTCAGTCATGTTCCCAGGCTACAGGGTTCCAAAATCCAACCGATGTCATGTTCCGAGGCCACAGGGTTCCAGAAGCAAACCTCAGTCTTGTTCCCAGGATACAGGTTTCCAGAATCAACCCAATATCATGTTCCCTGGCCACAGTCTTCCAGACTCAAACCTCAGTCATGTTGCCAGCCCAGAGGTTTCCACCAACAAACCTCAGACATGTTCCCAGGCCACAGGGTTCCAGAGTCAAACCGTTCTCATGTTCCCAGGCCACAGGATTCCAGAATCCACCGAGGTCATGTTCCCAGGCCATAGCGTTCCAGAATCAATCCTCAGTTATGTTCCCAGGCTACAGGGTTCCAAAATAAAACCTCAGTCATGTTCCCAGTCCACAGGGTTCCAGAACCAAGGCTCAGTCAGGATCCCAGGGCACAGTATTCCACTATCTAAACAGATGTCATGTTTCCAGGCCACAGTTTTCCAGAATCACGCCTCAGTCATGTTCCCAGGCCACAGGGATCCAGAATCAAAACTCACTCTTGTTGCCAGGCCATAGGGTACCACCATCAAACCTCAGTCATATACCCAGGCCACAGGTTTCCAGAATCAAACCGATTTCATGTTCCCAGGCAACAGGGTACCAGGATCCAAACCGATGTCATGTTCCAAGGCCACAGGATTCCACAATCTAACATCAGTCATGTTCCCAGGCCAATGGTTTCCAGAATCAAACCTCAGTCATATTCCCAAGACACATGGTTCCAGAATCAAACCTCAGTCATATTCGCAGGCCACAGGTTTCAACAATCAAACCTCAGTCTTGTTCCTAGGACACAGGTGTCCAGAATCAAATCTCTGTCATGTTCCCAGGCCACAGGGTTCCACAATCAAACCTCATTCATGTTCCCAGGCGACAGGGTTCCAGAATCAAGCCTCAGTCATGTTGCCAGTCCACAGGTTTCTGCAATCAAACCTCAGTCAAGTTCTCAGGCCACAGGGTTCCAGAATCAAGCCTTAGTCATTTTGCCAGGCCAGAGTGTTCCGCCATCAAACCACACACATGATTCCAGGACACATGTTTCCACAATGAAACCTCAGTCATTTTCCCAGGCCACAGGTTTCCAGAATCAAACCTCAGTCATATTCCCAGGACACATGGTTCCAGAATCAAACCTCAGTCATGTTCGCAGGCCACAGGTTTCAACAATCAAACCTCAGTCATGTTCCCAGGACACAGGTGTGCAGAATCAAAACTCAGTCATGTTCCCAGGGAACAGGGTTCCAGAAGCAAACCTCAGTCTTGTTCCCCGGACACAGGGTTCCAGAATCAACCCGATATCATATTCCCTGGCCACAGTCTTCCAGAATCAAACCTCAGTCTTGTTGCCAGGACATAGGGTACCACGGTCAAACCTCAGTCATATTCCCAGGCCACGGGTTTCCAGAATCAAAACGATTTCATGTTCCCAGGCAACAGGGTACCAAAATCCAAACCAATGTCATGTTCCCAGGCCACAGGATTCCACAATCTAACATCAGTCATGTTCCCAGGCCAATGGTTTCCATAATCAAATTTCAGTCATATTCCCAGGGCACATGGTTCCAGAATCAAACCTCAGTCATGTTCCCAGGCCATAGGTTTCAAAAATCAGACCTCAGTCATGCTGCCAAGAGACAGGTGTCCAGAATCAAACCTCAGTCATGTTCCCAGGGAACAGGCATCCAGAAAGAAACCTCAGTCATGTTCCCAGGCCACAGGGTTCCAGAAGCAAACCTCAGTCTTGTTCCCAGGACACAGGTTTCCACAATCAACCCGATATCATGTTCCGTGGCAAGAGTCTTCCAGGATCAAACGTCAGTCATGTTGCCAGCCCACAGGTTTCCACCAACAAACCTCAGACATGTTCCCAGGCCACAGGGTTCCAGAGTCAAACCGTTCTCATGTTCCCAGGCCACAGGATTCCAGAATCCACCGAGGTCATGTTCCCAGGCCATAGCGTTCCAGAATCAATCCTCAGTTATGTTCCCAGGCTAGAGGGTTCCAAAATAAAACCTCAGTCATGTTCCCAGTCCACAGGGTTCCAGAACCAAGGCTCAGTCAGGATCCCAGGGCACAGTATTCCACTATCTAAACAGATGTCATGTTTCCAGGCCACAGTTTTCCAGAATCACGCCTCAGTCATGTTCCCAGGCCACAGGGATCCAGAATCAAAACTCACTCTTGTTGCCAGGCCATAGGGTACCACCATCAAACCTCAGTCATATACCCAGGCCACAGGTTTCCAGAATCAAACCGATGTCATGTTCCCAGGCAACAGGGTACCAGGATCCAAACCGATGTCATGTTCCAAGGCCACATGTTTCCACAATGAAACCTCAGTCATGTTCCCAGGCCACAGGTTTCCAGAATCAAACCTCAGTCATATTCCCAAGACACATGGTTCCAGAATCAAACCTCAGTCATATTCGCAGGCCACAGGTTTCAACAATCAAACCTCAGTCTTGTTCCTAGGACACAGGTGTCCAGAATCAAATCTCTGTCATGTTCCCAGGCCACAGGGTTCCACAATCAAACCTCATTCATGTTCCCAGGCGACAGGGTTCCAGAATCAAGCCTCAGTCATGTTGCCAGTCCACAGGTTTCTGCAATCAAACCTCAGTCAAGTTCTCAGGCCACAGGGTTCCAGAATCAAACCTCAGTCATATTCCCAGGACACATGGTTCCAGAATCAAACCTCAGTCATGTTCGCAGGCCACAGGTTTCAACAATCAAACCTCAGTCATGTTCCCAGGACACAGGTGTGCAGAATCAAAACTCAGTAATGTTCCCAGGGAACAGGGTTCCAGAATCAAACCTCAGTCATGTTCCCAGGCCATAAGTTTCAAAAATCAGACCTCAGTCATGCTCCCAAGAGACAGGTGTCCAGAATCAAACCTCAGTCATGTTCCCAGGGAACAGGCATCCAGAAAGAAACCTCAGTCATGTTCCCAGGCCACAGGGTTCCAGAAGCAAACCTCAGTCTTGTTCCCAGGACACAGGTTTCCACAATCAACCCGATATCATGTTCCGTGGCAAGAGTCTTCCAGGATCAAACGTCAGTCATGTTGCCAGGCCACAAGTTTCCACCATCAAACCTCAGACATGTTCCCAGGCCTCTGGGTTAAAGAATCAAACCGTTCTCATGTTTCCAGGCCACAGGGTTCCAGAATCCACCGATGTCATGTTCCCAGGCCACAGGATTCCACAATCTAACATCAGTCATGTTCCCAGGCCAATGGTTTCCAGAATCAAACCTCAGTCATATTCCCAGGACACATGGTTCCAGAATCAAACCTCAGTCATGTTCCCAGGGAACAGGCTTCCAGAAACAAACCTCAGTCATGTTCCCAGGCCACAGGGTTCCAGAATCCAACCGATGTCATGTTCCCAGCCCACAGGCGTCCAGAAGCAAACCTCAGTCTTGTTCCCAGGACACAGGGTTCCAGAATCAAACCGATATCATGTTCCTTGGCCACAGTCTTCCAGAATCAAACCTCAGTCATGTTACCAGGCCACAGGTTTCCACCATCAAACCGCAGACATGTTCCAAAGGCCACAGGTTTCCAGAATCAAACCGTTCTCATGTTCCCAGGACACAGGGTTCCACCATCAAGCCTCAGTCATGTTCCCAGGCCTGAGTGTTCCACAATCAAACCTAAGTCATCTTGCCAGGCCATAGGGTACCACCATCAAACCTCAGTCATATTTCCAGGCCACAGGTTTCCAGAATCAAACCGATTTCATATTCCCAGGCAACAGGGTACCAGAATCCAAACCGATGTCATGTTCCCAGGCCACAGTATTCCACAATCTAACATCAGTCATGTTCACAGGTCAATGGTTTCCATAATCAAACCTCAGTCATATTCGCAGGACACAGGGTTCCAGAATAAAACCTCAGTCATGTTCCCTAGACACAGGTTTCAAAAATATATCCCAGTCATGTTCACAGCCCACAGGTTCCACAATTAAAGCTCAGTCATATTCCCAGGCCAGAGGGATCCACAATCAAACCTCAGTCCTATTGCCATGCCACGGTTTCACCATAAAGCCTCAGTCATGTTCCCAGGCCAGAGTGTTCCACAATCAAACCTAAGTCATCTTGCCAGGCAACAGGGTTCCACCATCAAACCTCAGTCCTGTTGCCAGGCCACAGGGTTCCACCATCAAGCCTCAGTCATGTTCCCTGCACACAGGGTTCCTCCATCAAACCTCAATCATGTTCCTAGGACACAGGGTTCCAGAATCAAACCAATGTCAAGTTCCCAGGCCATGGTTTTCAAGTACCAGACCACAGTCATGTTTCCAGGACACAGGGTTCCACAGTCAATCCTCAGTCATGTTGCCAGTCCACAGGTTTCTGCCATCAAAAATCAGTCATGTTCCCAGGCCATAGGGTTCCAGAATCAAGCCTCAGTCATTTTGCCAGGCCAGAGTTTTCCACCATCAAACCTCAGTCATGATCCCAGGCCAAATGTTTCGACAATGAATCCTAAGTGATTTTCCCAGGCCACAGGTTTCCAGAATCAAACCTCAGTCATATTCCCAGGACACATGGATCCAGAATCAAACCTCAGTCATGTTCGCAGGCCACAGGTTTCAACAATCAAACCTCAGACATATTCCCAGGCCACAGGTGTCCAGAATCAAACCTCAGTCATGTTCTCAGGGAACAGGCTTCCAGAAACAAATCTCTGTCATGTTCCCAGGCAACAGAGTTCCACAATCAAACCTCAGTCATGTTCCCAGGCTACAGGGTTCCAAAATCCAACCGATGTCATGTTCCGAGGCCACAGGGTTCCAGAAGCAAACCTCAGTCTTGTTCCCAGGATACAGGTTTCCAGAATCAACCCAATATCATGTTCCCTGGCCACAGTCTTCCAGACTCAAACCTCAGTCATGTTGCCAGCCCAGAGGTTTCCACCAACAAACCTCAGACATGTTCCCAGGCCACAGGGTTCCAGAGTCAAACCGTTCTCATGTTCCCAGGCCACAGGATTGCAGAATCCACCGAGGTCATGTTCCCAGGCCATAGCGTTCCAGAATCAATCCTCAGTTATGTTCCCAGGCTACAGGGTTCCAAAATAAAACCTCAGTCATGTTCCCAGTCCACAGGGTTCCAGAACCAAGGCTCAGTCAGGATCCCAGGGCACAGTATTCCACTATCTAAACAGATGTCATGTTTCCAGGCCACAGTTTTCCAGAATCACGCCTCAGTCATGTTCCCAGGCCACAGGGATCCAGAATCAAAACTCACTCTTGTTGCCAGGCCATAGGGTACCACCATCAAACCTCAGTCATATACCCAGGCCACAGGTTTCCAGAATCAAACCGATTTCATGTTCCCAGGCAACAGGGTACCAGGATCCAAACCGATGTCATGTTCCAAGGCCACAGGATTCCACAATCTAACATCAGTCATGTTCCCAGGCCAATGGTTTCCAGAATCAAACCTCAGTCATATTCCCAAGACACATGGTTCCAGAATCAAACCTCAGTCATATTCGCAGGCCACAGGTTTCAACAATCAAACCTCAGTCTTGTTCCTAGGACACAGGTGTCCAGAATCAAATCTCTGTCATGTTCCCAGGCCACAGGGTTCCACAATCAAACCTCATTCATGTTCCCAGGCGACAGGGTTCCAGAATCAAGCCTCAGTCATGTTGCCAGTCCACAGGTTTCTGCAATCAAACCTCAGTCAAGTTCTCAGGCCACAGGGTTCCAGAATCAAGCCTTAGTCATTTTGCCAGGCCAGAGTGTTCCACCATCAAACCACACACATGATTCCAGGACACATGTTTCCACAATGAAACCTCAGTCATTTTCCCAGGCCACAGGTTTCCAGAATCAAACCTCAGTCATATTCCCAGGACACATGGTTCCAGAATCAAACCTCAGTCATGTTCGCAGGCCACAGGTTTCAACAATCAAACCTCAGTCATGTTCCCAGGACACAGGTGTGCAGAATCAAAACTCAGTCATGTTCCCAGGGAACAGGGTTCCAGAAGCAAACCTCAGTCTTGTTCCCCGGACACAGGGTTCCAGAATCAACCCGATATCATATTCCCTGGCCACAGTCTTCCAGAATCAAACCTCAGTCTTGTTGCCAGGACATAGGGTACCACGGTCAAACCTCAGTCATATTCCCAGGCCACGGGTTTCCAGAATCAAAACGATTTCATGTTCCCAGGCAACAGGGTACCAAAATCCAAACCAATGTCATGTTCCCAGGCCACAGGATTCCACAATCTAACATCAGTCATGTTCCCAGGCCAATGGTTTCCATAATCAAATTTCAGTCATATTCCCAGGGCACATGGTTCCAGAATCAAACCTCAGTCATGTTCCCAGGCCATAGGTTTCAAAAATCAGACCTCAGTCATGCTGCCAAGAGACAGGTGTCCAGAATCAAACCTCAGTCATGTTCCCAGGGAACAGGCATCCAGAAAGAAACCTCAGTCATGTTCCCAGGCCACAGGGTTCCAGAAGCAAACCTCACTCTTGTTCCCAGGACACAGGTTTCCACAATCAACCCGATATCATGTTCCGTGGCAAGAGTCTTCCAGGATCAAACGTCAGTCATGTTGCCAGCCCACAGGTTTCCACCAACAAACCTCAGACATGTTCCCAGGCCACAGGGTTCCAGAGTCAAACCGTTCTCATGTTCCCAGGCCACAGGATTCCAGAATCCACCGAGGTCATGTTCCCAGGCCATAGCGTTCCAGAATCAATCCTCAGTTATGTTCCCAGGCTACAGGGTTCCAAAATAAAACCTCAGTCATGTTCCCAGTCCACAGGGTTCCAGAACCAAGGCTCAGTCAGGATCCCAGGGCACAGTATTCCACTATCTAAACAGATGTCATGTTTCCAGGCCACAGTTTTCCAGAATCACGCCTCAGTCATGTTCCCAGGCCACAGGGATCCAGAATCAAAACTCACTCTTGTTGCCAGGCCATAGGGTACCACCATCAAACCTCAGTCATATACCCAGGCCACAGGTTTCCAGAATCAAACCGATGTCATGTTCCCAGGCAACAGGGTACCAGGATCCAAACCGATGTCATGTTCCAAGGCCACATGTTTCCACAATGAAACCTCAGTCATGTTCCCAGGCCACAGGTTTCCAGAATCAAACCTCAGTCATATTCCCAAGACACATGGTTCCAGAATCAAACCTCAGTCATATTCGCAGGCCACAGGTTTCAACAATCAAACCTCAGTCTTGTTCCTAGGACACAGGTGTCCAGAATCAAATCTCTGTCATGTTCCCAGGCCACAGGGTTCCACAATCAAACCTCATTCATGTTCCCAGGCGACAGGGTTCCAGAATCAAGCCTCAGTCATGTTGCCAGTCCACAGGTTTCTGCAATCAAACCTCAGTCAAGTTCTCAGGCCACAGGTTTCCAGAATCAAACCTCAGTCATATTCCCAGGACACATGGTTCCAGAATCAAACCTCAGTCATGTTCGCAGGCCACAGGTTTCAACAATCAAACCTCAGTCATGTTCCCAGGACACAGGTGTGCAGAATCAAAACTCAGTAATGTTCCCAGGGAACAGGGTTCCAGAATCAAACCTCAGTCATGTTCCCAGGCCATAGGTTTCAAAAATCAGACCTCAGTCATGCTCCCAAGAGACAGGTGTCCAGAATCAAACCTCAGTCATGTTCCCAGGGAACAGGCATCCAGAAAGAAACCTCAGTCATGTTCCCAGGCCACAGGGTTCCAGAAGCAAACCTCAGTCTTGTTCCCAGGACACAGGTTTCCACAATCAACCCGATATCATGTTCCGTGGCAAGAGTCTTCCAGGATCAAACGTCAGTCATGTTGCCAGGCCACAAGTTTCCACCATCAAACCTCAGACATGTTCCCAGGCCTCTGGGTTAAAGAATCAAACCGTTCTCATGTTTCCAGGCCACAGGGTTCCAGAATCCACCGATGTCATGTTCCCAGGCCACAGGATTCCACAATCTAACATCAGTCATGTTCCCAGGCCAATGGTTTCCAGAATCAAACCTCAGTCATATTCCCAGGACACATGGTTCCAGAATCAAACCTCAGTCATGTTCCCAGGGAACAGGCTTCCAGAAACAAACCTCAGTCATGTTCCCAGGCCACAGGGTTCCAGAATCCAACCGATGTCATGTTCCCAGCCCACAGGCGTCCAGAAGCAAACCTCAGTCTTGTTCCCAGGACACAGGGTTCCAGAATCAAACCGATATCATGTTCCTTGGCCACAGTCTTCCAGAATCAAACCTCAGTCATGTTACCAGGCCACAGGTTTCCACCATCAAACCGCAGACATGTTCCAAAGGCCACAGGTTTCCAGAATCAAACCGTTCTCATGTTCCCAGGACACAGGGTTCCACCATCAAGCCTCAGTCATGTTCCCAGGCCTGAGTGTTCCACAATCAAACCTAAGTCATCTTGCCAGGCCATAGGGTACCACCATCAAACCTCAGTCATATTTCCAGGCCACAGGTTTCCAGAATCAAACCGATTTCATATTCCCAGGCAACAGGGTACCAGAATCCAAACCGATGTCATGTTCCCAGGCCACAGTATTCCACAATCTAACATCAGTCATGTTCACAGGTCAATGGTTTCCATAATCAAACCTCAGTCATATTCGCAGGACACAGGGTTCCAGAATAAAACCTCAGTCATGTTCCCTAGACACAGGTTTCAAAAATATATCCCAGTCATGTTCACAGCCCACAGGTTCCACAATTAAAGCTCAGTCATATTCCCAGGCCAGAGGGATCCACAATCAAACCTCAGTCCTATTGCCATGCCACGGTTTCACCATAAAGCCTCAGTCATGTTCCCAGGCCAGAGTGTTCCACAATCAAACCTAAGTCATCTTGCCAGGCAACAGGGTTCCACCATCAAACCTCAGTCCTGTTGCCAGGCCACAGGGTTCCACCATCAAGCCTCAGTCATGTTCCCTGCACACAGGGTTCCTCCATCAAACCTCAATCATGTTCCTAGGACACAGGGTTCCAGAATCAAACCAATGTCAAGTTCCCAGGCCATGGTTTTCAAGTACCAGACCACAGTCATGTTTCCAGGACACAGGGTTCCACAGTCAATCCTCAGTCATGTTGCCAGTCCACAGGTTTCTGCCATCAAAAATCAGTCATGTTCCCAGGCCATAGGGTTCCAGAATCAAGCCTCAGTCATTTTGCCAGGCCAGAGTTTTCCACCATCAAACCTCAGTCATGATCCCAGGCCAAATGTTTCGACAATGAATCCTAAGTGATTTTCCCAGGCCACAGGTTTCCAGAATCAAACCTCAGTCATATTCCCAGGACACATGGATCCAGAATCAAACCTCAGTCATGTTCGCAGGCCACAGGTTTCAACAATCAAACCTCAGACATATTCCCAGGCCACAGGTGTCCAGAATCAAACCTCAGTCATGTTCTCAGGGAACAGGCTTCCAGAAACAAATCTCTGTCATGTTCCCAGGCAACAGAGTTCCACAATCAAACCTCAGTCATGTTCCCAGGCTACAGGGTTCCAAAATCCAACCGATGCCATGTTCCGAGGCCACAGGGTTCCAGAAGCAAACCTCAGTCTTGTTCCCAGGATACAGGTTTCCAGAATCAACCCAATATCATGTTCCCTGGCCACAGTCTTCCAGACTCAAACCTCAGTCATGTTGCCAGCCCAGAGGTTTCCACCAACAAACCTCAGACATGTTCCCAGGCCACAGGGTTCCAGAGTCAAACCGTTCTCATGTTCCCAGGCCACAGGATTCCAGAATCCACCGAGGTCATGTTCCCAGGCCATAGCGTTCCAGAATCAATCCTCAGTTATGTTCCCAGGCTACAGGGTTCCAAAATAAAACCTCAGTCATGTTCCCAGTCCACAGGGTTCCAGAACCAAGGCTCAGTCAGGATCCCAGGGCACAGTATTCCACTATCTAAACAGATGTCATGTTTCCAGGCCACAATTTTCCAGAATCACGCCTCAGTCATGTTCCCAGGCCACAGGGATCCAGAATCAAAACTCACTCTTGTTGCCAGGCCATAGGGTACCACCATCAAACCTCAGTCATATACCCAGGCCACAGGTTTCCAGAATCAAACCGATTTCATGTTCCCAGGCAACAGGGTACCAGGATCCAAACCGATGTCATGTTCCAAGGACACAGGATTCCACAATCTAACATCAGTCATGTTCCCAGGCCAATGGTTTCCAGAATCAAACCTCAGTCATATTCCCAAGACACATGGTTCCAGAATCAAACCTCAGTCATATTCGCAGGCCACAGGTTTCAACAATCAAACCTCAGTCTTGTTCCTAGGACACAGGTGTCCAGAATGAAATCTCTGTCATGTTCCCAGGCCACAGGGTTCCACAATCAAACCTCATTCATGTTCCCAGGCGACAGGGTTCCAGAATCAAGCCTCAGTCATGTTGCCAGTCCACAGGTTTCTGCAATCAAACCTCAGTCAAGTTCTCAGGCCACAGGGTTCCAGAATCAAGCCTTAGTCATTTTGCCAGGCCAGAGTGTTCCGCCATCAAACCACACACATGATTCCAGGACACATGTTTCCACAATGAAACCTCAGTCATTTTCCCAGGCCACAGGTTTCCAGAATCAAACCTCAGTCATATTCCCAGGACACATGGTTCCAGAATCAAACCTCAGTCATGTTCGCAGGCCACAGGTTTCAACAATCAAACCTCAGTCATGTTCCCAGGACACAGGTGTGCAGAATCAAAACTCAGTCATGTTCCCAGGGAACAGGGTTCCAGAAGCAAACCTCAGTCTTGTTCCCCGGACACAGGGTTCCAGAATCAACCCGATATCATATTCCCTGGCCACAGTCTTCCAGAATCAAACCTCAGTCTTGTTGCCAGGACATAGGGTACCACGGTCAAACCTCAGTCATATTCCCAGGCCACGGGTTTCCAGAATCAAAACGATTTCATGTTCCCAGGCAACAGGGTACCAAAATCCAAACCAATGTCATGTTCCCAGGCCACAGGATTCCACAATCTAACATCAGTCATGTTCCCAGGCCAATGGTTTCCATAATCAAATTTCAGTCATATTCCCAGGGCACATGGTTCCAGAATCAAACCTCAGTCATGTTCCCAGGCCATAGGTTTCAAAAATCAGACCTCAGTCATGCTGCCAAGAGACAGGTGTCCAGAATCAAACCTCAGTCATGTTCCCAGGGAACAGGCATCCAGAAAGAAACCTCAGTCATGTTCCCAGGCCACAGGGTTCCAGAAGCAAACCTCACTCTTGTTCCCAGGACACAGGTTTCCACAATCAACCCGATATCATGTTCCGTGGCAAGAGTCTTCCAGGATCAAACGTCAGTCATGTTGCCAGCCCACAGGTTTCCACCAACAAACCTCAGACATGTTCCCAGGCCACAGGGTTCCAGAGTCAAACCGTTCTCATGTTCCCAGGCCACAGGATTCCAGAATCCACCGAGGTCATGTTCCCAGGCCATAGCGTTCCAGAATCAATCCTCAGTTATGTTCCCAGGCTAGAGGGTTCCAAAATAAAACCTCAGTCATGTTCCCAGTCCACAGGGTTCCAGAACCAAGGCTCAGTCAGGATCCCAGGGCACAGTATTCCACTATCTAAACAGATGTCATGTTTCCAGGCCACAGTTTTCCAGAATCACGCCTCAGTCATGTTCCCAGGCCACAGGGATCCAGAATCAAAACTCACTCTTGTTGCCAGGCCATAGGGTACCACCATCAAACCTCAGTCATATACCCAGGCCACAGGTTTCCAGAATCAAACCGATGTCATGTTCCCAGGCAACAGGGTACCAGGATCCAAACCGATGTCATGTTCCAAGGCCACATGTTTCCACAATGAAACCTCAGTCATGTTCCCAGGCCACAGGTTTCCAGAATCAAACCTCAGTCATATTCCCAAGACACATGGTTCCAGAATCAAACCTCAGTCATATTCGCAGGCCACAGGTTTCAACAATCAAACCTCAGTCTTGTTCCTAGGACACAGGTGTCCAGAATCAAATCTCTGTCATGTTCCCAGGCCACAGGGTTCCACAATCAAACCTCATTCATGTTCCCAGGCGACAGGGTTCCAGAATCAAGCCTCAGTCATGTTGCCAGTCCACAGGTTTCTGCAATCAAACCTCAGTCAAGTTCTCAGGCCACAGGTTTCCAGAATCAAACCTCAGTCATATTCCCAGGACACATGGTTCCAGAATCAAACCTCAGTCATGTTCGCAGGCCACAGGTTTCAACAATCAAACCTCAGTCATGTTCCCAGGACACAGGTGTGCAGAATCAAAACTCAGTAATGTTCCCAGGGAACAGGGTTCCAGAATCAAACCTCAGTCATGTTCCCAGGCCATAGGTTTCAAAAATCAGACCTCAGTCATGCTCCCAAGAGACAGGTGTCCAGAATCAAACCTCAGTCATGTTCCCAGGGAACAGGCATCCAGAAAGAAACCTCAGTCATGTTCCCAGGCCACAGGGTTCCAGAAGCAAACCTCAGTCTTGTTCCCAGGACACAGGTTTCCACAATCAACCCGATATCATGTTCCGTGGCAAGAGTCTTCCAGGATCAAACGTCAGTCATGTTGCCAGGCCACAAGTTTCCACCATCAAACCTCAGACATGTTCCCAGGCCTCTGGGTTAAAGAATCAAACCGTTCTCATGTTTCCAGGCCACAGGGTTCCAGAATCCACCGATGTCATGTTCCCAGGCCACAGGATTCCACAATCTAACATCAGTCATGTTCCCAGGCCAATGGTTTCCAGAATCAAACCTCAGTCATATTCCCAGGACACATGGTTCCAGAATCAAACCTCAGTCATGTTCCCAGGGAACAGGCTTCCAGAAACAAACCTCAGTCATGTTCCCAGGCCACAGGGTTCCAGAATCCAACCGATGTCATGTTCCCAGCCCACAGGCGTCCAGAAGCAAACCTCAGTCTTGTTCCCAGGACACAGGGTTCCAGAATCAAACCGATATCATGTTCCTTGGCCACAGTCTTCCAGAATCAAACCTCAGTCATCTTACCAGGCCACAGGTTTCCACCATCAAACCGCAGACATGTTCCAAAGGCCACAGGTTTCCAGAATCAAACCGTTCTCATGTTCCCAGGACACAGGGTTCCACCATCAAGCCTCAGTCATGTTCCCAGGCCTGAGTGTTCCACAATCAAACCTAAGTCATCTTGCCAGGCCATAGGGTACCACCATCAAACCTCAGTCATATTTCCAGGCCACAGGTTTCCAGAATCAAACCGATTTCATATTCCCAGGCAACAGGGTACCAGAATCCAAACCGATGTCATGTTCCCAGGCCACAGTATTCCACAATCTAACATCAGTCATGTTCACAGGTCAATGGTTTCCATAATCAAACCTCAGTCATATTCGCAGGACACAGGGTTCCAGAATAAAACCTCAGTCATGTTCCCTAGACACAGGTTTCAAAAATATATCCCAGTCATGTTCACAGCCCACAGGTTCCACAATTAAAGCTCAGTCATATTCCCAGGCCAGAGGGATCCACAATCAAACCTCAGTCCTATTGCCATGCCACGGTTTCACCATAAAGCCTCAGTCATGTTCCCAGGCCAGAGTGTTCCACAATCAAACCTAAGTCATCTTGCCAGGCAACAGGGTTCCACCATCAAACCTCAGTCCTGTTGCCAGGCCACAGGGTTCCACCATCAAGCCTCAGTCATGTTCCCTGCACACAGGGTTCCTCCATCAAACCTCAATCATGTTCCTAGGACACAGGGTTCCAGAATCAAACCAATGTCAAGTTCCCAGGCCATGGTTTTCAAGTACCAGACCACAGTCATGTTTCCAGGACACAGGGTTCCACAGTCAATCCTCAGTCATGTTGCCAGTCCACAGGTTTCTGCCATCAAAAATCAGTCATGTTCCCAGGCCATAGGGTTCCAGAATCAAGCCTCAGTCATTTTGCCAGGCCAGAGTTTTCCACCATCAAACCTCAGTCATGATCCCAGGCCAAATGTTTCGACAATGAATCCTAAGTGATTTTCCCAGGCCACAGGTTTCCAGAATCAAACCTCAGTCATATTCCCAGGACACATGGATCCAGAATCAAACCTCAGTCATGTTCGCAGGCCACAGGTTTCAACAATCAAACCTCAGACATATTCCCAGGCCACAGGTGTCCAGAATCAAACCTCAGTCATGTTCTCAGGGAACAGGCTTCCAGAAACAAATCTCTGTCATGTTCCCAGGCAACAGAGTTCCACAATCAAACCTCAGTCATGTTCCCAGGCTACAGGGTTCCAAAATCCAACCGATGCCATGTTCCGAGGCCACAGGGTTCCAGAAGCAAACCTCAGTCTTGTTCCCAGGATACAGGTTTCCAGAATCAACCCAATATCATGTTCCCTGGCCACAGTCTTCCAGACTCAAACCTCAGTCATGTTGCCAGCCCAGAGGTTTCCACCAACAAACCTCAGACATGTTCCCAGGCCACAGGGTTCCAGAGTCAAACCGTTCTCATGTTCCCAGGCCACAGGATTCCAGAATCCACCGAGGTCATGTTCCCAGGCCATAGCGTTCCAGAATCAATCCTCAGTTATGTTCCCAGGCTACAGGGTTCCAAAATAAAACCTCAGTCATGTTCCCAGTCCACAGGGTTCCAGAACCAAGGCTCAGTCAGGATCCCAGGGCACAGTATTCCACTATCTAAACAGATGTCATGTTTCCAGGCCACAATTTTCCAGAATCACGCCTCAGTCATGTTCCCAGGCCACAGGGATCCAGAATCAAAACTCACTCTTGTTGCCAGGCCATAGGGTACCACCATCAAACCTCAGTCATATACCCAGGCCACAGGTTTCCAGAATCAAACCGATTTCATGTTCCCAGGCAACAGGGTACCAGGATCCAAACCGATGTCATGTTCCAAGGACACAGGATTCCACAATCTAACATCAGTCATGTTCCCAGGCCAATGGTTTCCAGAATCAAACCTCAGTCATATTCCCAAGACACATGGTTCCAGAATCAAACCTCAGTCATATTCGCAGGCCACAGGTTTCAACAATCAAACCTCAGTCTTGTTCCTAGGACACAGGTGTCCAGAATGAAATCTCTGTCATGTTCCCAGGCCACAGGGTTCCACAATCAAACCTCATTCATGTTCCCAGGCGACAGGGTTCCAGAATCAAGCCTCAGTCATGTTGCCAGTCCACAGGTTTCTGCAATCAAACCTCAGTCAAGTTCTCAGGCCACAGGGTTCCAGAATCAAGCCTTAGTCATTTTGCCAGGCCAGAGTGTTCCGCCATCAAACCACACACATGATTCCAGGACACATGTTTCCACAATGAAACCTCAGTCATTTTCCCAGGCCACAGGTTTCCAGAATCAAACCTCAGTCATATTCCCAGGACACATGGTTCCAGAATCAAACCTCAGTCATGTTCGCAGGCCACAGGTTTCAACAATCAAACCTCAGTCATGTTCCCAGGACACAGGTGTGCAGAATCAAAACTCAGTCATGTTCCCAGGGAACAGGGTTCCAGAAGCAAACCTCAGTCTTGTTCCCCGGACACAGGGTTCCAGAATCAACCCGATATCATATTCCCTGGCCACAGTCTTCCAGAATCAAACCTCAGTCTTGTTGCCAGGACATAGGGTACCACGGTCAAACCTCAGTCATATTCCCAGGCCACGGGTTTCCAGAATCAAAACGATTTCATGTTCCCAGGCAACAGGGTACCAAAATCCAAACCAATGTCATGTTCCCAGGCCACAGGATTCCACAATCTAACATCAGTCATGTTCCCAGGCCAATGGTTTCCATAATCAAATTTCAGTCATATTCCCAGGGCACATGGTTCCAGAATCAAACCTCAGTCATGTTCCCAGGCCATAGGTTTCAAAAATCAGACCTCAGTCATGCTGCCAAGAGACAGGTGTCCAGAATCAAACCTCAGTCATGTTCCCAGGGAACAGGCATCCAGAAAGAAACCTCAGTCATGTTCCCAGGCCACAGGGTTCCAGAAGCAAACCTCACTCTTGTTCCCAGGACACAGGTTTCCACAATCAACCCGATATCATGTTCCGTGGCAAGAGTCTTCCAGGATCAAACGTCAGTCATGTTGCCAGCCCACAGGTTTCCACCAACAAACCTCAGACATGTTCCCAGGCCACAGGGTTCCAGAGTCAAACCGTTCTCATGTTCCCAGGCCACAGGATTCCAGAATCCACCGAGGTCATGTTCCCAGGCCATAGCGTTCCAGAATCAATCCTCAGTTATGTTCCCAGGCTAGAGGGTTCCAAAATAAAACCTCAGTCATGTTCCCAGTCCACAGGGTTCCAGAACCAAGGCTCAGTCAGGATCCCAGGGCACAGTATTCCACTATCTAAACAGATGTCATGTTTCCAGGCCACAGTTTTCCAGAATCACGCCTCAGTCATGTTCCCAGGCCACAGGGATCCAGAATCAAAACTCACTCTTGTTGCCAGGCCATAGGGTACCACCATCAAACCTCAGTCATATACCCAGGCCACAGGTTTCCAGAATCAAACCGATGTCATGTTCCCAGGCAACAGGGTACCAGGATCCAAACCGATGTCATGTTCCAAGGCCACATGTTTCCACAATGAAACCTCAGTCATGTTCCCAGGCCACAGGTTTCCAGAATCAAACCTCAGTCATATTCCCAAGACACATGGTTCCAGAATCAAACCTCAGTCATATTCGCAGGCCACAGGTTTCAACAATCAAACCTCAGTCTTGTTCCTAGGACACAGGTGTCCAGAATCAAATCTCTGTCATGTTCCCAGGCCACAGGGTTCCACAATCAAACCTCATTCATGTTCCCAGGCGACAGGGTTCCAGAATCAAGCCTCAGTCATGTTGCCAGTCCACAGGTTTCTGCAATCAAACCTCAGTCAAGTTCTCAGGCCACAGGTTTCCAGAATCAAACCTCAGTCATATTCCCAGGACACATGGTTCCAGAATCAAACCTCAGTCATGTTCGCAGGCCACAGGTTTCAACAATCAAACCTCAGTCATGTTCCCAGGACACAGGTGTGCAGAATCAAAACTCAGTAATGTTCCCAGGGAACAGGGTTCCAGAATCAAACCTCAGTCATGTTCCCAGGCCATAGGTTTCAAAAATCAGACCTCAGTCATGCTCCCAAGAGACAGGTGTCCAGAATCAAACCTCAGTCATGTTCCCAGGGAACAGGCATCCAGAAAGAAACCTCAGTCATGTTCCCAGGCCACAGGGTTCCAGAAGCAAACCTCAGTCTTGTTCCCAGGACACAGGTTTCCACAATCAACCCGATATCATGTTCCGTGGCAAGAGTCTTCCAGGATCAAACGTCAGTCATGTTGCCAGGCCACAAGTTTCCACCATCAAACCTCAGACATGTTCCCAGGCCTCTGGGTTAAAGAATCAAACCGTTCTCATGTTTCCAGGCCACAGGGTTCCAGAATCCACCGATGTCATGTTCCCAGGCCACAGGATTCCACAATCTAACATCAGTCATGTTCCCAGGCCAATGGTTTCCAGAATCAAACCTCAGTCATATTCCCAGGACACATGGTTCCAGAATCAAACCTCAGTCATGTTCCCAGGGAAAAGGCTTCCAGAAACAAACCTCAGTCATGTTCCCAGGCCACAGGGTTCCAGAATCCAACCGATGTCATGTTCCCAGCCCACAGGCGTCCAGAAGCAAACCTCAGTCTTGTTCCCAGGACACAGGGTTCCAGAATCAAACCGATATCATGTTCCTTGGCCACAGTCTTCCAGAATCAAACCTCAGTCATCTTACCAGGCCACAGGTTTCCACCATCAAACCGCAGACATGTTCCAAAGGCCACAGGTTTCCAGAATCAAACCGTTCTCATGTTCCCAGGACACAGGGTTCCACCATCAAGCCTCAGTCATGTTCCCAGGCCTGAGTGTTCCACAATCAAACCTAAGTCATCTTGCCAGGCCATAGGGTACCACCATCAAACCTCAGTCATATTTCCAGGCCACAGGTTTCCAGAATCAAACCGATTTCATATTCCCAGGCAACAGGGTACCAGAATCCAAACCGATGTCATGTTCCCAGGCCACAGTATTCCACAATCTAACATCAGTCATGTTCACAGGTCAATGGTTTCCATAATCAAACCTCAGTCATATTCGCAGGACACAGGGTTCCAGAATAAAACCTCAGTCATGTTCCCTAGACACAGGTTTCAAAAATATATCCCAGTCATGTTCACAGCCCACAGGTTCCACAATTAAAGCTCAGTCATATTCCCAGGCCAGAGGGATCCACAATCAAACCTCAGTCCTATTGCCATGCCACGGTTTCACCATAAAGCCTCAGTCATGTTCCCAGGCCAGAGTGTTCCACAATCAAACCTAAGTCATCTTGCCAGGCAACAGGGTTCCACCATCAAACCTCAGTCCTGTTGCCAGGCCACAGGGTTCCACCATCAAGCCTCAGTCATGTTCCCTGCACACAGGGTTCCTCCATCAAACCTCAATCATGTTCCTAGGACACAGGGTTCCAGAATCAAACCAATGTCAAGTTCCCAGGCCATGGTTTTCAAGTACCAGACCACAGTCATGTTTCCAGGACACAGGGTTCCACAGTCAATCCTCAGTCATGTTGCCAGTCCACAGGTTTCTGCCATCAAAAATCAGTCATGTTCCCAGGCCATAGGGTTCCAGAATCAAGCCTCAGTCATTTTGCCAGGCCAGAGTTTTCCACCATCAAACCTCAGTCATGATCCCAGGCCAAATGTTTCGACAATGAATCCTAAGTGATTTTCCCAGGCCACAGGTTTCCAGAATCAAACCTCAGTCATATTCCCAGGACACATGGATCCAGAATCAAACCTCAGTCATGTTCGCAGGCCACAGGTTTCAACAATCAAACCTCAGACATATTCCCAGGCCACAGGTGTCCAGAATCAAACCTCAGTCATGTTCTCAGGGAACAGGCTTCCAGAAACAAATCTCTGTCATGTTCCCAGGCAACAGAGTTCCACAATCAAACCTCAGTCATGTTCCCAGGCTACAGGGTTCCAAAATCCAACCGATGTCATGTTCCGAGGCCACAGGGTTCCAGAAGCAAACCTCAGTCTTGTTCCCAGGATACAGGTTTCCAGAATCAACCCAATATCATGTTCCCTGGCCACAGTCTTCCAGACTCAAACCTCAGTCATGTTGCCAGCCCAGAGGTTTCCACCAACAAACCTCAGACATGTTCCCAGGCCACAGGGTTCCAGAGTCAAACCGTTCTCATGTTCCCAGGCCACAGGATTCCAGAATCCACCGAGGTCATGTTCCCAGGCCATAGCGTTCCAGAATCAATCCTCAGTTATGTTCCCAGGCTACAGGGTTCCAAAATAAAACCTCAGTCATGTTCCCAGTCCACAGGGTTCCAGAACCAAGGCTCAGTCAGGATCCCAGGGCACAGTATTCCACTATCTAAACAGATGTCATGTTTCCAGGCCACAATTTTCCAGAATCACGCCTCAGTCATGTTCCCAGGCCACAGGGATCCAGAATCAAAACTCACTCTTGTTGCCAGGCCATAGGGTACCACCATCAAACCTCAGTCATATACCCAGGCCACAGGTTTCCAGAATCAAACCGATTTCATGTTCCCAGGCAACAGGGTACCAGGATCCAAACCGATGTCATGTTCCAAGGCCACAGGATTCCACAATCTAACATCAGTCATGTTCCCAGGCCAATGGTTTCCAGAATCAAACCTCAGTCATATTCCCAAGACACATGGTTCCAGAATCAAACCTCAGTCATATTCGCAGGCCACAGGTTTCAACAATCAAACCTCAGTCTTGTTCCTAGGACACAGGTGTCCAGAATCAAATCTCTGTCATGTTCCCAGGCCACAGGGTTCCACAATCAAACCTCATTCATGTTCCCAGGCGACAGGGTTCCAGAATCAAGCCTCAGTCATATTGCCAGTCCACAGGTTTCTGCAATCAAACCTCAGTCAAGTTCTCAGGCCACAGGGTTCCAGAATCAAGCCTTAGTCATTTTGCCAGGCCAGAGTGTTCCGCCATCAAACCACACACATGATTCCAGGACACATGTTTCCACAATGAAACCTCAGTCATTTTCCCAGGCCACAGGTTTCCAGAATCAAACCTCAGTCATATTCCCAGGACACATGGTTCCAGAATCAAACCTCAGTCATGTTCGCAGGCCACAGGTTTCAACAATCAAACCTCAGTCATGTTCCCAGGACACAGGTGTGCAGAATCAAAACTCAGTCATGTTCCCAGGGAACAGGGTTCCAGAAGCAAACCTCAGTCTTGTTCCCCGGACACAGGGTTCCAGAATCAACCCGATATCATATTCCCTGGCCACAGTCTTCCAGAATCAAACCTCAGTCTTGTTGCCAGGACATAGGGTACCACGGTCAAACCTCAGTCATATTCCCAGGCCACGGGTTTCCAGAATCAAAACGATTTCATGTTCCCAGGCAACAGGGTACCAAAATCCAAACCAATGTCATGTTCCCAGGCCACAGGATTCCACAATCTAACATCAGTCATGTTCCCAGGCCAATGGTTTCCATAATCAAATTTCAGTCATATTCCCAGGACACAGGGTTCCAGAATAAAACCTCAGTCATGTTCCCTAGACACAGGTTTCAAAAATATATCCCAGTCATGTTCACAGCCCACAGGTTCCACAATTAAAGCTCAGTCATATTCCCAGGCCAGAGGGATCCACAATCAAACCTCAGTCCTATTGCCATGCCACGGTTTCACCATAAAGCCTCAGTCATGTTCCCAGGCCAGAGTGTTCCACAATCAAACCTAAGTCATCTTGCCAGGCAACAGGGTTCCAAAATCCAACCGATGCCATGTTCCGAGGCCACAGGTTTCCAGAATCAAACCGTTCTCATGTTCCCAGGACACAGGGTTCCACCATCAAGCCTCAGTCATGTTCCGAGGCCTGAGTGTTCCACAATCAAACCTAAGTCATCTTGCCAGGCCATAGGGTACCACCATCAAACCTCAGTCATATTTCCAGGCCACAGGTTTCCAGAATCAAACCGATTTCATATTCCCAGGCAACAGGGTACCAGAATCCAAACCGATGTCATGTTCCCAGGCCACAGTATTCCACAATCTAACATCAGTCATGTTCACAGGTCAATGGTTTCCATAATCAAACCTCAGTCATATTCGCAGGACACAGGGTTCCAGAATAAAACCTCAGTCATGTTCCCTAGACACAGGTTTCAAAAATATATCCCAGTCATGTTCACAGCCCACAGGTTCCACAATTAAAGCTCAGTCATATTCCCAGGCCAGAGGGATCCACAATCAAACCT